>NW_027526203.1:302211743-302525458 GCF_048455015.1 Haemaphysalis longicornis | reverse complement strand
CCTTTGTGTGAAGTTTGAGCGCGAACGGAGCGGCGGGTCGCTCAGGAAAAATTTTTAAAGTGTTCCAATTATCGTCGCAACACCCTGTATATATATATATATATATATATATATATATATATATATATATATATATATATATATAGAGAGAGAGAGAGAGAGAGAGAGAGAGAGAGAGAATAAGGGTTGAAGGTCGTGGGTTCGGATCCCACCCGGCGGGCATTTTTTCACCACTTTCTTTCTGACTCAAACAATTCTTCATCTGTTCCTATAACATAACGCATTCCCCCCTTTTCTTTCTGAGGTTTTCTTGACTGCCAACCCTTATTCTGTCTTAATTCACCGAGCCCCTCATTTCCCATTTCTGATTCGCTACATGCATAGCGAGGGCCTCTGTTCTGGCAGTCTAGGTGCCAAGGGTAGCTTAAGAGGGTTCAACACTGGTCGACCACTCTCGACATGTCGTAGACACTCGAGTCACACGGCCCGGTGGTTAAAAAGAAGGTCCCCGTCACCCCGAGTAGTCCGAGTGGCGCTGGCTACCACCCCAAAAGTGCAGGAAACAAAAAATACCTTAACACAAATACCCGAGAAAGTGGTGGGGAAACAGCCCCGCCGGTAGCGTAGTGGTCATCGCACCAGACCGGTATTCTGGACGTCGTGGGTTCGGATCCCACCCAGTGGGCATTTTTTCACCACTTTCTTTCTGACTCTAAAAATTCATTATCTGTTTCTATGACCTACCACATTCCCCCCTTCACTTTCCGAGGTTTTCTTGACTGCCAATCCTTATTCTGTCTTAATTCACCGAGAGCCCCCCACCATTTCCTATTTCTGATTCGCTATATATATATATATATATATATATATATATATATATATATATATATCAGTGTGTCGAACCCAAAAGAATATCGGTTCGGTTACGGTTCCGTTTCAGGTGAAATCATTTCGTTCCGGTTCAGTTCCGGTTCAGGAGCTTGAACCGGTTCGCGAACCAGTTCGACGCTTTGAATTGTCACTGAAATTAGAAAAAAAAAACATTTAGTACTTTAAAACGACAGTCAAATCAAAACACAAACAAAAATTCAAAATGCTGCTGTTCCCCAAGGGCAGTGGCGCAATTGTAAAGCAAACGTTAAACAATTACGATATATTAGAAAAACAGATGAAGTGGCGACGATTTACCACCTACTTTCTCACCCATACTTTATGTTGTCCTAGCGACTATTCATAAAGCCACCGCCAGGAGATATGGCGGTGGGAATATATTTTCTGCCCTATCCCTTTTTGTTGAATTCGCAATCGTCGCTACGGAATCGCCAATCACGCTAACCTTGAAGCCTTAATTGATTTAGGCCTGCGTACTCGCGCGTTAAAATCCCAGCGCTTAATACCAATGGCGCACATTTTTTTTATATTTGTAACAAAACAGAAAAATCCTACAACAGGCATATAAATACTACTAAGGAATCAAATTATTTCGTCACCCTGAATAATTTGTTAGCTGTCACCTTATCGACCACACTTTTGTTAAAAATAAGCTTTAGTTAACGCTCAGTCAGTGCATTATTGCTCTGACCACTGCAATTCATTTTACGATAGCTATACCGGATGTGTGCATTACAATCAGTATGTCATCGTACCGCCTGGGCCGGGCCATCGTTCCGTGTGCTACATTGCGGAAACTTATAACAGATTATGCTGTTACAAAATGAAAGGGAAATTCGACGCACTGAGCATGAGATTGGACTTTTTTGGGTAGACGCTCTTTAATTCGTCCACAGCAGTACTCCCCTCCGGAACGAGTAGGAGTAGAAGTAATGTAGCGAGTTGGGCAGTCAGTACAAGTGCACCTTCGAAAAAAAGCAGATCTGAAAGAGACAAAACTGCAGAACAAGCAGAAAAGATGATCGCTGGGCGAATGGGACAGTGTGAGGTACCGGCCTGCCTTTCCGCACGTGTTATCTGCTTTATTACTGTTCCTGCTTCCAAGACAAGGTCGAGGGCTGCAGTTTCTTGCCAAGGGACTAAGTGCGCACCTTCACAGTTTTCCCTGAAATATTGATTGATTGATTGTGGGGTTTAACGCGCCGACGCAACGCAGGCGATGAGGCGCGCCGTAGTGGAGGGCTCCGGATTAATTTTGACCACCTGGGGATCTTTAACGTGCGCCGAAATCTCGTACACACGGGCGTTTTTGCTTTTCGCCTCCATCAGAAAAGCGGCCGCCGCGGCCGGGAATCGAACCCGCGACCTCGTGCTCAGCAGCGCCTGAAATATCTGTTGTTATTTGTACGTGTAAAAAACGGAACTTGTCCAATGTACTGTCCTCAAAAACTGACCACGGAACGCACTTCCTTCGCACTGATGACATGTGCACGCTTGGTTGTGAAATGCAGGGAAAAGAAAAGTATAGAGCAATATCCACGTTTTGGTGCTTTTTTTTTTACCTATTCGGTTTTACTTACTGTTTGCGTAATATTTTAAAACAACGTGATTCACCTTTTCTTTTTTGTTGTTTTCCGTGTAAACACATTTAAAAAAAAAAAACTTTCGCATTTGATGCCCCATGCTATGTCTCTGCTCCGAGGCGCAGCTTTTGTTGCAGGCCGGCAGGCTTATTTTAACCAGCTGGTGGATCAAAATCTCGATACACGGACGTTCTCGATTTCCATCTACTTCAGAAAAACGGTCGTGGGGAAGGGAGATCGAGGCCACTTGTGGTCAGCAGAAAACGGCTTTGCCACTGAGCAGCTCCTGCGGTCACACTTGTCAAGTACTAACAATTTGCAGGTGTCGGACCTTTTAAACAAATTATGAAAGGCAAAAAGTTTGCACACATCGGGTGTGGGCTTTCGCTGTTGCGCCGTGGAGCACTCCTGCAGCCTGACTGCTCCAATAAAGTCGCAGCTAGGGAAGGGCAAAGTCGTTTTATATCCTCTGCAAGCTGCCGAGAATGACATTTCGTTTGGTCAGCTTGAACTACGCTCGCGCTTCCAGCAGCAACAGACCATTGCTACATGGGTGCTCGTTCATTTCACCTGTTGTTACATA
Organism: Haemaphysalis longicornis; assembly: GCF_048455015.1. Classification (NCBI taxonomy): domain Eukaryota; kingdom Metazoa; phylum Arthropoda; class Arachnida; order Ixodida; family Ixodidae; genus Haemaphysalis; species Haemaphysalis longicornis. The sequence continues at coordinate 302,522,401 of NW_027526203.1, read as the reverse complement.
GAGCGTGATAGTGTGCAATTGTCTGGAGGGGAAAGTGCGTGAGCGGGTATGAAGTTGATGGTACGTGAAAGAAAAAAAAAAGGCCTGAATTGCACTGACTGTGCAATATCAACAACGGAGGGTCGAACCGTTTCGGCATAAACCGGTAACCGTTATTTCTTTTTTCGGTTCAGTTCCGGTTCGGGTTCAGCATGCTCAAAAAATAACGGTCCGGGTTCAGTTCCGGCAAAAATACCGGTTCAATTACGGTTTTCGATTCGGTTCGGTTCCGGTTCGACACCGGGTGTTTCTCGAACCGCCGAATTACACCGAGAACTCTGTAGATCAAAGAAGACTATTATAAGCTAGTGACGTTCGGGCGAAACATTCTCCCTATCAAATGAGATAACCGGGGCGGCATAAGAAAGAAAGAAAGAAAGAAAGAAAGAAGGCAACACGCGCTTCACTTGGGACACAGATAACACAACCCGGCGCAGCCACGCGGTAAAAACAAAACATAAACAGACCCAATGCGTGGAGGCATTGGCAAAAGTGATAACTTGCACGCCTTCAGTGTTGGCTTGCGTAATCGCAAACTGCAGTGCTCGGAACTGCTGTTGTGCTGTGATTTTGCCAGCCGAGAGTGAAAGAGGGGCAGTTATCACTTTTACCTATGCATCCGCCCCGTTGTCAAACTAAACACCGCACGTCACAAAAGGAGCTTTGCACCAGTCCTCGCAGCCTTGCAGGCGTAATCTTGCGAACGGCCATTAAACTTTGCAGTATGATATATCTGAGTGTGGATGCGCTAGAAGAATTCTGCCAAATGAAGCAGCGTAGAAACACGATTGCGTCTAACTGTTCAATACAAACATGTCTGCTTACTGCAGCCACTAAAAAGTTAATTATTCGATTTTAATTAATTAGGCCACGGACATCAATAATTACCATCTAATCTGTGTCCCCCCGGGCGCATAACCTTACTGTAGAGGTGGTTTTCATGTAGATCTAAGCGCATAATTTCTAAAAACCTGTCGACTTAACTTTGATCACCCTCTATATATAATATTGCAACCGGAAATGTGCTTGAGATGCTTGACTGCGCCCCACGATGGTTCCAAATCATCCTAGTCTGCGAAGTTCTTATGCAATACAGGTGCACGAACGAAGCCGGTGAATCTCGAACGGTGATAGTAAAACTATTGTGATATAGAAACCAAAACCATGCCGAGCTATTCTGTAGGCAGAAACACGTTAGTTTTGGACCCAGTCCCGTATATTTATGTATCACTTCGGCGCTCAATAACAGTACCTGCGGTGACATCGGCTCAGGAGCCATGCGGAGTCTGGTGGGCGTGCATACAGCTTTGAATATCAGTTTTGTTTTGCAGCCATATATTCATTGTCCAAGAACGCGAAAAAACGTTTTATATCCTAATCTGAACCCAGAATTTATGCTTAAATGGGCAGAAAACAGCCCCTGTTAGGACTGGTGTTTGTGTGTTTTTTTTTTTTTTTTGCTCTGAGCGAAGGAACAGTCATTCGCAGGGACGAAGAGTCGGTGAAACGGCCTTCCTACTACTAAGTGAATGAAAAGTGCGGTACTAGGTTCAAAGTCACTCGAGACGATGATATTAACATGAAGTGTTGAGGTGCGGAAAATTCAAACAAAATTTTGAGGAACCTGTATGGCTACTGCGTTGGATGTGCTACGTCAAGCCCCTGATGGGTTTCCAGCATCAGATAACAAACGACGGCTCACCGGGATATATGTCACAGAAATCTGAGGGAAGTCGCTATCACCACAGTACGTCGTAGAGAGCCGGGCGGATAGGGCTCTTCTCTCGCGCTGTACACGATCTAGGAACGAAATCATGCAACATGTTTTTGACATTTGGTAGAATTTGAGAAAAATCTAATATGTGTGTGTGTGTTTTTTTTTTAATATTACCTCTTGAAATTTCCATTTTTCAGTTTTTTCTTCGAACTTGCGTGCACGTAGCATCTTAACCGTACAATCTACATTTATGATATTCGGTGTGTGTGTGAGAGAGAGAGCGATCTTTAATGAAGTCTGGCGATGTTAGCTGGGCTAAAATGCCTGACTTGCTACGCCAGTTGATGACTTGATGAAGATGATGGCGATGATGTTCAAGAACTTGATGCGCACAGAAACGGTGAACTATTCACAGTGACTGGTCTAAACCTGTGAGTTGCAGGTACTCTATCAGAGCTTTGGTAGCCCGTAAAGCACGTTTGGAACAAGCCCATCGTCCTAAAACGTCCTTTAGCTGCATGTCCACGGAAAGCGGCAGTCCCAAAGCAGCCGCGAGGGACACTCTTTGAGCATTGAATCGAGCACATTCACAGAGCAGGTGCTGCAGGATTTCTCACACATCACAGTGTGGGCAGAGTGGCGACGTAGCCTGTTTTATCTTAAAGAGGAAGTTGCGCGTGTATGCGACATTCAACCGCGTGCGATGTAGATTCGGTGTGTTTGTTTGTATAAGTAAGAAGCACACGTGAGTAAAATTTCAAGGTTGTAACTCAAGTAGTTTTTGTAATGATTAGGCTCACATTTCGCGCAAAATTGCGTTCTAAGCCGAATTTTACATTTTATTGAGAAAAATTTGTATTTTCGACAGCAGTAAACCTTTTTTAAATAAATGTAAGCCAGGCGTGAATTGTGCATAAAATTTACGAATTTCCTCTCGTAAATATTTTTGTAGCTAGACGTCGCTAAAGTTGGCCGAGGCGCACGGGCACGTAGCGACGGCACGTAGCGACGGCGTTCCAAAATATTTTACAATTCGACAAAATTTTTCCCGGGAAAAATATTGCTGAATCTCGACATTGGAATAATCACGGAACGATATAAAAAATTCAAGCAAATTGAAGAGGTCGACCAGCCACACTTCGTTTTAGCCTATCTGAAATCACCCAATTATATGACAATTGGCCGCTTGGACGACTCTATCATAACACCAGGTTCAATTTATTTGTCACAATTAGCTCGTAGTTAAGTTGTAACGTTGCCGAATTGCCGTCTGTTGTAAATACACGGAAATATACGACATGAGTGCGGTTATAGCAAATGGCTGTAAGTCTTGTTTTATCGTAGTAAGGCTTGACGTTAGGCTAGTTGGGTACGCATATTTAATAGTAAAAAAACAGCGCAAGGACGAAGACGGAAGAGGGGAAAAACTAGAGTGCTGACGATCAACTGAAGAACGATTTATTACAAGACATTAAATAAACGAAAAAGAAACACAGGACGCAAGCATGCATCCGTTGAAGGACGAGATATCACTCCAGATATAGACCATTTCAACTTCCTCGTCCTGGGAGCTGCCATTTTATCAGTGGGCTGTGCTAGAGACCCCATAATTGGCGCAGTCGACAGGAATAAGTAACTGCGCATGCGCAACACAGCCTGGGACATGTCCTGATCTTATGAAAGAGTAACGCATGAAAAGGTTCATACAATGGAAGCTTACATCAATGATAAAACAATCAACCGGAAAGTGTAAAGGCTGCTATCTATATAAGTCAGATTCAGCTGGCTAGATATGCTAACTCTCGTTCTAAAAGTGCAATCAATGGCATGCTCGCGCATTGTTCACACCGATTGTTTTGGGGAAAGTTTTGATAAAACAAGAATCACCTACTCTCTTCTCTTTTGTGCCAAACCTCTTGCTGGCAACGCAAAAGGATGGCGTTGCTGCATGACTCGTACGTTTAATTTACCCGCGCAGCACAAGTTTTGCTGTCGGCTTTTTTCACAGCACGCCAGCTATGCGGAAAAGCAAGAAAAACAAACGGCAGCAATGGTGCTTGGGTAACTCTTAGCTGCAAGAGCAAATTGTTTGATATTATGGCACGGATTAGCATAAATCATCGGGGGGTACCGTATCACTTTCGCAAGCTCGAAAGGGCTCCCGGAACGCTCAAAGTTGAAAACCACTGTGCCCTGACGCTTCTCTTGAAAAGAGGGAGGGAGATTTGAAAAGAGAGAGAGAGAGAGCCATGGTCACTGAGGTTTGGTGGTGGCTGGCCGCCAGCCGCACCTTCGCTGGCTCTGGGTACCAGGGCCTCCTGAATCACCTGTCTAGAGGCACGGCCGCTGGATGAAAGGCGCATCGCGCTCTCATCCAGCGGCCGTGCTAGAGGTACCGGACACCTCTCTCCAAATCTCCAGCAGCGGGCCGTGCACAGCTGGCTGCTGGAGAATTGAGAGAAGGGGTCATACAGGCAAGCCCACATGGAATGTTCCAAAGTTGCACGTCGGCCTCAAAGAGGGCAGTTGCGAGACGGGACGAGAGGGGGTGAATGTGGTGCAGACGAGCTCTACACGGGAGGGAGTCCGTTTGCAAGGGTCGCCAGCAACGGCGTGAGGGAGGAATGGGCAGGGGAGAAAGTACGACGAGAGAGTCGGTAGTGCTCCATGATGGCATTGTATGTGATTAGCCGATGCCTGGAGGAGCGAGAACCGTGTTGGGAGACGATGCTGACACCATTCCGGAATTTGCGATCTCGGGCAGTGGCATGGAGAAGTTCGTTTCCCGGCAGGCCAATGTCGACCGGGGCCCGCGGAACACGTCAGCGTCGCCACATGATCACGAGTCGGTCGCGTATCTAAAAGGAACGAGAATATTCTTGTTCACTCAAGCGTATCAGTAGAATAGAAGAGAACCAAGTGCCTCGCGCAGAAAATACTGCGTATTTTCTTGTCATGCGTTCAACTGGAGACTCACGGCGCAGTAGGAAAGAACAGTCTGAATAGAAAGTGCTGCGAAGACGATTCAAGAATTCACTACATGACAACTCCCCTATTATAGGAATGCCTGGATGAATTTTGTTCTCGCGCTTTTCTTTTAGCGGTATAATTCCAAATGTCTCTACGCGTGCACTAATGTATTCTGAAAACAATCTTTCACTTTATTGACTCCACCAGTGTCCGAGTGCTTCGTCTGCACCACCAGTCTGGGCTCACGCGGCAGATACGTTTCAACCGTAAAGGCTGTGAGCTCGGGTCCTTGTCCTTCGGCCCTTTTTAAAGCAAGAACGTTGAGCGATTTTACATGGGTACTAGCCGTACGGAGGAACCGTGGTTGTCAGTCGCGCCCATCAAACGTCCTCGAAATGACGACGCAGCAGCCAAAAGCGAGCGCAGCGACCACGGGAGTGCGGAAAGGGGGAGACGCGCCGGTAGGCTCGCCGACAGTGACACTGCGGTAAAGAAAAAAATATACGTGACTTGAGCCACGGCTGCTCGATGGAAAGGTTTCCATCGAGCGGCCGTGCTTAAGCAAGCGCCGGCCTGCGCAGTGAAGTTCGTTCTCCCGCCATCGGTGGTCACACCGATGAGTCATTGTTTTCAGCCGCCGCTGATGGCGGATGCGGTGGGCACACCGGGCCTCACTCCAAACTGGGTGGAATTTGATGGCCTCTGGCAAAGCGCTCAGTGGTCGGGCGTCCAGTCTCCAGTATTGCGAAACGTATTAAAAGACCACCCTTTGTGCATAAATATTAATAAAATCACTCCGGAAATTTATCTCCCTCAGCTGACATTCAGCGCTTGGAGAGTATGAATGCACCAACTCCGTTCCAAAACTGTCCTTTAACAACAAAGTGACGCTGTAGTCTTGCATCTTATGACGGAAATGTAGACGACCTTTGCCATTTTTTCCCTCGTTTCCTCTCGAGCCCGCATCGTCACACATGCGTGGTACGGTGGTACCCAATGCTGATTCCGGCCGCGGGTCCCGCGTGTGTGCGTGTGTGCCTGTGCGTATGTGCGTATGTGGGCAGGGTCCATCGGAGTGATTTAGATTCACGCGAATCTACGCCAACCCTCAGTCGCGTGGTTGGAACCTTGAAAAGACAGGGCAAGGACGATGTGCATTGTGGGTGTGCTGACTGTGTGTTCGCTCCACCGCTCTAGGCGTTATCAATACATGTCTCCCTCAGTAGCCGGGAAAGAGCGGCGGAGCCACCATGGAAGGGCACTGGTGATGCCTCACACCTCACGCTTGCCGGGAGGTGGCGGCGGGAGACCAAAGCACGTTGCACACGGGCGTTTTCCGGGCACCGTGGCTAAATGGTCCGCCTGCGTACCTGTCCGCCCGCCTCTCCGGCCTCCTGTCCGTTGGAAGTTATAGATTTTAAACGCAGTCTGCAGCAAAGAAAGCAAATACGCGGTCATTCTTAAAATTGATATTGAATGAGGAAGCGCATTATACAATCCCACTCGTTACTGCTGAAGGAGACAAATACCAGAAGTGGAAGTGAACGGAAACACCATCGGAACCCCCGTAACCGTGTTTAACGTCGTTGCATTTTTGGCTACCACATCTGTGAAAGGTTATGGATAAGCTGTTGCGACTCGTGCGAAGACCGACTGACGAAGCCCTTCCGAATGACTGCGGAAAGAACGGTGTCTATTTAATGTTTCCGGGTAATTCTTTTGAGCGTTTCGCTTTATTAAGTTTATCGTGAGGGTTGTACAAAAGTTTCTTGCCCTCTTGGTGATACCTCGTGCATAGCATGTCGCACAACTGTGTCGCCTGCGGGTTCCCTGCGTTGTAGGAGCTGTACAGCGCAAAATGTCATAGCTGCTGCATGGGTGATCTCATTTCTCGGAATACCGGAGTTCCCTGGGATACAATACACGGTAGTCTTTGTACCTATTGTGTTCGCGAGCTGGCAGGCTATAGTCCTTTCCCGATGAAGACAAAAGCGGCAGCGCGTTCTGCACCGAGGCGTCGCTCTCGTACATCGCGGACGCATACGACGTTCATCCACGTAGACGACATCTTGGGTGAAAGCTCACTCTGGCCGTCGCAAGTAAGCGATTTTAGATGTGTCGAAGTTCTCAGTTACGAATGGGGTATTCTTATGCCAATTCTACGTCAATCACGCTCGCTGACCAATTTAATGCCTTTTACTGCGAATCAGTATATGTCTAACCCCCCAGTTTTAATTCCGGGGAAGCCGATTTACTCGGCGCCGCTCAACTTAGCTCCGGGGCTCCTCCTCCTCGCCACCGCTGAACCCTCTTTCACGACTATTTTTCCTCTCGCCTCCACCGATGCCCCTTTTACAAGTTGCGCAGTCGGCTGATAACGACGGTAATGCCGTTCACTGCCGTTATCATGTGATTGCGAAGAATAACCAGAAGCACGATTGGGCGTAAAAACTACCGAAACCCGCCGCCGACGCTAAACATGTAGCCGCCGCGGTTTCCGCTCAAATTCTACCTCGCCCACTATTGGCGGTGAGCGCGACCACTGGCGGCGCTGCGAAACGCGCATCCGTGACGTCGGCTTAGGGATCCTCGCATTTGTCGACTGCTTCACTCGGGCTCGCTTTCCCTGCTGCTTCTTTGCGCTCGGTTGACGTCTGATGCTTGTCCTCACCAGATTTTGCGTGCGCGTAACTTTTTATCATAATAATAGACTTAAAATCACATACACTAGCTCAAGGCGTGAGTTAAACTACTGTTTTTGATACCGCTACGGAAGAAACATTGCCACCGTCGCACCAATCCTTGCGAAGCCGGTGCTGTGCGGAGCGCGAAGAGTCGGAGCTAGGCGTCAGCTTCTCAATTAAGCAATCTTTCGAACAAAAGGAACAGTCAGCTGCTAGTAACCGACAACAGCGAAAATACAAGACCAAAACAAATTTCAGGTCTTCGGGGATGTCGGCTTTGGCAGAAGGCATTACGATTCCCGGTTATCAATGTAAGGTAAAACAGTTTTTGTAACCTTGCCGAAAGCTCGGAAGTATTGTATCACATCACTTTACGTTGTAATGGCATGAAAGTATGCCGACATGCATTATGGGCTGCAAAAACTGTAGGTTGAGTTCCAAATAACCCACTGTGTAGGCACGTGCTGGTTTTATACCAGTCTTCTACACAATATTGAGATTTATTGAGCAAAATGAGTCACGTCTATATACGGTAAAGATACAGTAACACTGTTTGCTCAGACCTGGAGGGATATTTCGGTACATTTTTCACCGCCGTATCTTCCCAATTTTCAGATATGCATTATAGGAAAACTGCACTCAAGGGGAGGAGGAGGAGGAGGAGGAACCTACTTTAGCAGTAAAATGGAGCTGGTTAGTGGGCCGGGTGCTCAGTCCAGGACAAGAGGATAAGACTAATTTTCTTCAATTCATAGAACGCCATCCCTCGTAGACCAGGATTTGTTCTTTACGCCTGGAAGGGTTAAAAAACAATAAAGAGTTGCTTGTAAATATTCATCGGTTCGAATTTCTTGTAATATATGCGCGTATACTATTTATTGCATTTGTTAGCGTGTGTGTCAAGCCTTCAACACCGCAATCACGTCATAATTGTTCGGGTTGAGAGTCAGTTCGTTATGATAACGATACGATAGAAATTCGGAGCACAAAAGCCGCCTTCGAGTACTCTGAACAACGTTGTCTGGAGAGCGATCGCGGTGGCGTATCACAAACCTTCTCATCTTATTTGCATGTGAATAGACAACGCACGCTTCGGATATGCACCTTCTTGCACGCAGTCATGACGAAATCCAATTTGTGAAGAAGGAATGTGTGCCATACAGCCTGAAAAAAATACTCACACGATCTTTGTGAGCCTCCCAAACATCCCCAAACCTACTAATAAGACGTTAAAGACGGGGCAGAAAAATTAATGCGTTGGGCACAGAAAGAAAAAATTGGCCGCGTATCTGCTTCTTTCGTTGCAAATGTCGTCAAAAGACGATAGTCTTTATCGACTTTTGCCAAGTAAATGCCTCCCTTCGCTTTACCGCTCACCTCTCATGTTGTTCCTCTTGCGTCGCGCTCCTCCCAAGGTTAAGACACCAAAGGTTTGCTTAAATCGTTTTAAATTTCCCGCGTTCCACTGCTCCAAACCGGGTGTGTCGATGCGAAAGCTGCCGTACGGCGAAGACGCGCGTTAATCGAGGCACCCTACTTCAAAGTTTATAGAACCGCGTTTCCCTACTCCACGTGCGTTGCAAGCAGAACGTGGAAACTATCTAGTGGAACCTGGCGTAACTGTTGCCGGTTGATTTCTTAAAATGGCGCCAGAAGCTATAGTGGCGCTGGCGACAGCAGGCGACGGCGAAGTGAATTCTTTTTCTGCAGTTGATGAAGTATTTAATTTCGCAAAAGTCAAGCATGTTTGAATTTTTATAAAGGAACACTGCAAATATCACTTCTGTATTGATTTGTTGTCTCATATTTGCGTAATGTCTTGTTCTTCTTCAACAATGTTGACAAGTCTGAACATTACACTGGACCAAGACGGGTAGATTTAGCTGTGACTATATAAGACTATTGCGCAGGCATTGTTTTGCTTTGGCCGGGTGGCTGAATCGAGTCACAGACAGACAGACGGACAGACATACAGACACACAGACATACAGACAGACCAAAATTTCTGGGTTTAAGTAGCCCAAGAAAGACTATCGTCTTTAAAAAAACATTCATCTGATAGAATTCAACAACAACGACAGAAATAGAAAACAGCTGCTTTATTTCCTGCTGTGCGATGCACGTGTAGGGGCCCGCTGCTTGGTATACGTAGCATTAGACTGTTGAGTCTTCATAAGAGCATCTCAAAAATACTGCAGGGAAGCTTACGCATTTTGAATATACTTATCGAGGAGCTCTGAGCGCTGAACCTCGCGAATAAGCTAGAAAGGACGAGTTACACACGATCTTCTGACCGATGCATGCTCTGAAGAAAGTTGTTCTCTCTCTCCTCGTGTGTTGCAAACTTGTGGAGGATACAGCTTGACATTATTGAGATATGTCAGAAGATGGCAAAAATAACTGAATTACTAGAAATACGCTTTTTAATGCACTAAAGCATCAAAGCGGGCGGCACTGCTGTCCCTCACAAGCGGAGGGTAGCAGACGACAGGGGCGCGAGTTCCTAAGCCAACGTCAGAGCCAGGGGGCGCCACTCAGACATCTCACCGCCAATAACTGCGGATCCCTCCCGGTTGCAGAGCAACTTGCCCAGTTGGAACGCCGGCGGGAGCCCACAGCTTGGAAGGCCTTCCGTGCGACATTTTCGCAAGTGTCTTTGACGCCTAAGTATGCGCCATCACCGGTTTCCGGTTTATGCGTGCACGGTTTGGGGGTGGAATGAGTGGGCGTGCACGCACAGCTAGGCTTTATGCCGCTAGCAATTAAATGCCTGTTGTGCTAATGGAAGATTTAAACGTTGAAATGACATGCCTCAACGCGCTTTGTCGGCTGTCCTCCTTAATCGAGTGGTTCGGGTCTGGGTTGATGTGTTACACAGACAGTAAGATGCCTACGAAGGGGAAGAGAAACGGACAGCCACATGTTTGTACGCGAGAATAGAGCTCAGGAGCTTCCAGGTTTTAAATTGTTACGGGACGTACGGATGCATGCCGTTCGTTTGGAGGAAGAAGAGCTAGAATTGAAGAAGCGTCGGCATGAACAGAAGCGCGAATGGGCATAGAAAACAACAGAAAGCAGCTTCCGCCGCCGTTAGCTCGTCAAGTACCAGCTCGTCAAGTAGCGGCGAATCCCTCCCGGATGAACAGCAACTTGCCCGCTTGGAACGTCGGCGTGAGCCAATATCACTTCTTCAGATTAAGGGATTTCAGAGGCACATTTTGGACCGCCTCTGACACTTCTAAGCACGCGCACATGACCGGTTGCCCGTTTATGCGTGCACAGGTTTGTAGTGGAGAATAGTGGCAGGATGGAGAGGGGCGTGCACGCGCAGCTATAAGTTTCATACCCGTATACTGATGGATGGCGTGTCCGTTGTGCTGGCACGAGGTTTAAACGCGGACGTCAAACGGCCCAATGGGACCTGTCCGGTGACCTTAGTGGTAGAGCGGATTGGGTTGGTGGCGCGGGAGGAACACAGGCAGCTTCATGTTTGCCCCCAAGAACAAAGCTTCGGTTCTTCGAAGGAAGTATGCTCCGTCGTGAATTACAAATAAAGGTGTTTTGTTTCTTGCACTCCGTTGACTGCGTCCATCTTCGCAGGTCATCCTTCCTCACAGAGTGGAAGGGTACTAATTTTTTTCCTCCGCTGGCCAAGCAACCCATAATAGGCTGCAGTCAATATCTGAATCAGCTTCTTCTACCATTCTGTTTCGGAGATGGCCTGCGCTGTATCTTGTTCAGTTTTTAAAAAAAATGTAAAGAGGCAGGAATTGACGGCATCTCGGTTGAAGTTCTCTCGAGGCATTTTGAGCGTCTTAAACATGTATTACTCGCTATAATCAACAATATCGGTGATACACAAATTCTACCTGTGGCTTTAAAAAAGGCCCTTGTCACCCCATTGTACAAAAATGACTCGAAAAAGCGCCTTATGAACGGTTGGGGAATTTTCATTCTTCCTACCATTGCCCGTATTTTATAAAAACACATTGTAGCACTGATGTTGAGTTTTCTTGAAGCGCATGATGTGATTTCACCCAGTCAATTATGTTATGTCCGCGGGCACGGAACACAAAACGCTCTTCAAGAACTTTCGGATCTTCTCAACAATGCTTTAGAGCATAACTAATTTGCCAGTGCCATGTTTTTGGATGCTTCAAAGGCATTCAATTCTATCAGTCACTCTGTTCTATAAGATAAAATGTTCCTGTATGTATTTATAAGGCGTTTCTATCATTAATTAACACCCGCCGCGGTGGCTCAGTGTCTAAGGCGTTGCGCTGCTGAGCACGAGGTCGCGGGTTCAATTCCCGGCCGCGGCGGCCGCTTTTCTTATTGAGGCGAAAAGCAAAAATGCCCGTGTGTACGAGATTTCGGTGCACGTTAAAGATCCTCAGGTGGTCAAAATTGATCCGGAGCCCTCCACTACGGCGCGCCTCATCACCTGCGTTGCGTCGGCGCGTTAAACCCTACAATCAATCAAAATCAATCATTAATTGTCTGACCTATCTGACCATTCTCAAATTGTTGCGTTGGGTTCGCTAAGAAGCAATCTACAGCATTCAGCTTCAGGCGTCCCTTAGGGGTCCATTCTTGCTCCTATTTTCTTTAATATATACGTTCAACGATCTGAGTCCACTCCTACCCGAGTTTTCCAACATGCGGATGACACCGTACTTGTATCCTGACATAATAATTATGGACAAGTAATGGAATACTTGCAGCAAGACTGTATGTAAGTAATGCGGTGGTTCAGCGATAAATTAATTAAGATAGTAAGTCGCTACTAGTCTGTTTTCATAACCCGGCTAAGCTTATTCTTCACCACGTTCCAGTTTATTTGCATGCTAGTGATTGTGTCCAGTGCGCATGCACACCGCGGTTGCCCTTGTGTCTACAGCCAAATACTTAAGTTTATTATTTGATTTCGATATGTCTTGGAAGAGCCATTCAGCGCACGCATGTAACAAACTCCGAAAGGTTGCTTGTCTCATGTTTTCTATTAAAGCCTTATGCCCGTTAAACGTACGTAAAGAAATATCTTTTTCGCTTGCTTACAGTGTGTTGCGGTATGTTATTTGTAGTATTTATTTCTGTACCGCCTTCTGGAAAGACTAGATAAAACGCCTATTGAAATCGGTACTTAGGTCTGTAATATAAGGTTTATCGCATGAGTCACATGCTATAAATCTTACATAATCTTGCATGATGTCTTTGAGTTGTTACGCATGTCTGATTTTTTCTGTGCTGTTCCGACAGACAGTGGTGCTGAAATATATTTGGTCACATGAACGTTGTACACTCCACACGCCTCAGCGTGACCTAGCTTCACTCACGTGATCATTTTGTCATACCGAGGGCTCGTACTAAGTATAGTGCGCGGCTGCGCACTTTTTATGTCCCTTCTGTTCTTAAAGGAGTACTGACACGAAATTTCAAAGCTGAGATAACTATGTAAAACGCTTCCTTTTTATCAGGAGATATCTCCCAGCAAGTTTCAACAGCAACCGTTCAGCGAAACATATTTAAAATCCATTTTAATCTTCGCCCGCACGAGAAAACCCAGAGCGGGCCGACGTGACATCATCTGCTACGTGCCCCAAACTGCCGACGTCGGGGCTCCCGTGACGAAGCCGACGCGCTGGCTGTGGTTGGCGCGCGCTGCTCGGGCGTGTGTACACGTCATGGTTTTGGGACTGACGTCATGCTGCCCGGGCCTGTGGGGACGGCGAAGACCTCGGCCGGTCTGGGCGCGCGCGTGCGCTCGCGCGCGCGCGCTTCCAGAGAGGCAGCGATACGGCAAGAATGGTGACGCCATGTCATAGATGCTGTCATGGCGGCCGCTCGGCGTTTTTTTCTCGAAACCGAAACTGGCACGAATAAACGACGCCGTAAATGAATGTTTACGCTGCGCTCGACCGTCTAATCTATCATTCTATGATTAGTGGGCTGGTAGGCGCGCATAGCAGCGAAAAAAACGTAACATAAAAATTTCGTGTCAGTACTCCTTTAACTGTCTTCCTTCCGAACTGTTTTCGCTCAGCATCCGTGCTCAAACTAGAGCCGCTGTTTTTGAACTACAGTGATCCCTCCTTATAACGAAATCGCTTTACTCGAAATATCGCTTTTTTCGAAATTGCTTCTGGTCCCAACTCAAACGCATGCATTTTAGCTCGCATTGCTCGAAGCGCGCAAAGAGCTTGACCCGCTTACAGCGAAGTGGCGAGCGGAGGCGTCGCTGAGCGGCTGCTACCCAGCCGCGAGTCAAGCTGCCAACATGGCCGTCAACGCAATCTGGTATTTCCCAGACGATTATCTGGAGCCGGTCATGCTCGTTTCGCGCAATCCGACTTTAGACAAACGGTCGAAATGCGAGGTAGGGTCATCGAATTTTGTTCCTAGACATTGGTAAATGGCGCGGACGCGATACTCGAGCCCTAGAATTAGCAGTGTCGCCGACAACGAGGCGCCGAAAAACTTCTGTTTTGCAAACTGCACGGATGCACACCTCGGCAAAAAATTGCGCAGTGATCATGAAAATTCAATTTTTTTTATTTACAAATACTGCTGTCTCACAGTTCGAGACATTGCAGGAGTGGGTCCATAACAGTGAATATACAGTAAACTAACAGAACACATGGTTTGGTAGTTCATTCAAAAAACTATTGGTAGGCAACTTCCGGAGAGAAACATCCAGATTATTCCACAATTCAACTGCGAAAGTCAAAAATGAAAACTTAAAACAATCTAGAAATGGCATGAAGGGCGTGATGTTAATGGGGTTTGACCTGCGAGTGTTTGCACCGGAGTTTGCAAAGGAAATGGGTATGTCAATGGTGATTATCTTGTTCACGATTTTATGTAAAGCGCCGATACGCTCACAAGTACGTCTGTGTTCCAGTGATTTCAGTGATAGACGTATAGCATGTGACGAAGGCGAAAAATTCTGATCATAACGGTGATATAGGAATCTTATTGCTTTTTTTTTAACACCTTCTAGTTGTGCTATGTCGCATGAGCAGTGAGGTGACCAGACAACGGAGGCGTATTCAAGTATAGGCCGTATCAGGGATTTGTATGCTGTTAGTTTGCATTCGTGAGTTGCATCTTTTAACATTCGCTTCAAGAAGCCCAATTTCCCAAGCGCTTTCGAGCAGACTAGGTTTATATATTTATGCCATTTTAAGTTCGTTGAGAGTGTTACGCCAAGGTACTTGAATTCATTAACATGCTTCATGTTCTGACCATAGGAAAAACGTAGGGGTTCCTTGTTTGTGAATGTCATGCTTACCGTTTTGTTAAATTTTACTGCCATTTACCACGTTGAGCTCCAGGTACAGAAAGAAGAAAAAACATTATTTAACTGTATTTGATCACGGGAGGTACTAATACAAGAATAGAGGACGCAGTCGTCGGCGTACAGACGGAGTTTGACTGGTGTGTTTTTTGTTATTTCAACAACATCGTTCAGATAAATTAGGAAAAGGAGTGGCCCAAGGACCGAGCCCTGCGGCACACCCGATGTGACAGGGAGGGATGACGAATGCGAATGGTTAAACACGACAAACTGCTGCCTTAAATTTAGGTAATCTGAGAGCCAAGATAACAAGCGAATGCCGTGAGTGCCACGCAGAAAGGCTTTTAACTTGAGGAGAAGTTTTTTTTTTGCCAACAGTATCAAAAGCTTTCGAGTAGTCAATAAAAATGGCGTCCACTTGACCGCGACCGTTTAAAGTCGAAGCGATGTCATGCGTAAACCCCAGCAACTGCGTGACTGTCGAAAATCCTGCACGAAAGCCATGTTGATTTTGGGAGAGGAGGTTGTTTTCAGTTAAATATGTGACTACATGTTTGTGAATAATGTGCTCTAGAATTTTACAGCATGTGCAGATTAACGAAATAGGTCGATAGTTCCGAATGAATTGTTTGTCTCCAGATTTAAACACCGGAACAACTTTCGCATTTTTCCAAATCTGCGGTAGAATTCCTGTTTCAAGGAATCCCTGAAAAATGACTGTTAAATACCTAGCATTCCATTCAGCATACCGTTTTAAAAATGTGTTTCGGATGTTATCAGCACCAGCACTCTTATTTGTGTCGATGTTCAGTAGTAGATTAACAACTCCAGCGTAACTAATCTGTAGTTCCGGGAAGGCAGGCAATGTACTGTCAAGACCGAAAGCGGGACTGGTACCATCATCTATACTAAACACTGATTTGAAAGAACCATTGAAGGCTTCAGAGATAGTTAAGGAATCCGAAGAGGGCTGCTCGTTCACAATAAGTAAGGAAGATGTCAGGCCTGCAGGATGAAGAGTTTTCCAGAATTTAGATGGGTCGTTTTTCATAAAGGTTGTTAGCGAAGTTTCATAGTAGAATTTGTGGGCAGCATGCATTTTTTCTCTTAGCTCTGTTTTCAGAGAGTTCAGTAAATGCTGGTTATTTAGAAGAGTTTTACGATGCCTTCGAAGTCGCTTTATTCTCTGAGTAAGCTGAATAATTTCCCTGTTTAGCCAAGGATGCCGAGGGTTTCGTTTTAGGCACTTCTGTGGGACATATGTGTGTATGCAGTGTTCAGCAATCTTATAAAACTGCTCAACTAGCAAGTCCACATGACATTGGTTGCTATTTAACAAGAAATCATCAAAAGATTCTGCTAGAACGGTAAGAATTGAATTGTCGTCCGCGTGGGTAAAATCTACAACCGTTTTGTACGTCGGAAGTTTAGGTTCACAGGCAATAGTGCGAAACCGGCCAGTGTTCATAATTGCGCTGTGTACGCACAATGAGCTGTTAACAATTTTTTGAGCTCAACAAACACAAGCTCAGGCTCGAGCCACGGCATTTCCGGCGCTTCCCAGCTCGAAATTCTCGTAATATTCCAAGACGGCCGCCCCTATAAATGTGGCCTTCTTCTCATTAGCTCTCCAGTCTGCGAGTCACTGCTCTCGCTCGCCTTCATGTCAACTCCTCGCCCCTTTGCTGCCATTTTTGCCGTCGCTGCTCTTCCGAAGCTCCTCCTGCGTCGCCCGCTGCGTTCAGTCACTTGGGCGCCGACAGCGCCTTCCTTGGGCAAGGGAGTACCTACGCTTGCTGCGAAATAAAGTTGAATGCATTAGCGGCGACCGCAGCCTTATGCAATGCTTGGTCAAATTGGAGCAGGCGTTGCTCGCGCCCGGCAGGAACTTGAAACAGCCCAAGCTCACTCCCTTTTATGCACCTGAGTAAAGTTTTCCTTCACTGGATACATTGTGTTTTGATTCCACGCAGTTGTAGCGCAATTAGATCTCAACTACTTCATCCTTTATAGAGTGGTCGCTTGTATCGAAATACCGCTTACAACGAATTTTTTGCCGTCCCGCCGACTTCGTTATAACGGGGAATTACTGTATGTGGTTGATGTATATGCTTTCGAATGTATTTTCTGGTACTTTTTAACTACTGCTTTTTATGTTCATTGTTCTTATTTCCTCTATATTTTTTCTTTCTTTTATTTTTTTTTCTTTTCCTTCATTAACGTCATTGACCAATATTTGTGTATCGCTACGTTCATGATGTGTAGCCAACTGCCGGGCACGGCCCCACAAGCCTTTTTTGGCTTGGGCTGGCCCACACCTGTTGTCAGTTCCTTTGAGAAAATAAAGATTATTATCATTATTATTATGGCTGCGTAAATCATTTACTGTACGCATTGTACAGTGAAACTGCACGCGCATGGTCATGAGGTCTGCCCCTCAAGTAACGCATATAGCGCCGGCAGAGCTCATTCTCATGTTCTTTATTTAATGAAGATTCAGCAAGATGGCATTCAATACTACACCCAATTAAGAAGCATGTTTTTTGGAGCTATTACCTGCTATACAACAAATGCCACAGCAAGCGAAAGCTAGACCACTCGAGCAGCATAAAAAGCATTGCTTCAAGTGATGGCTTTGTACCGCGAACACCGACTGCAGAGCACACTAGGAAGACTTCTCGCCTATATAGAATCCCGACGTCCAGCACTGGCATTAGGAAAAGGGGGGCACGCAGAATGCGAACCGACTGCATGCATATCTCGTTGCAACGGATAAATGAGAACTCCTACCGCATGTAACCTTTACGAGCTGTAAATGCGAAAGCGTGATGCCCCGTAGAGCGCCGCAACCGTAGCCACGTCACACTGGCTTGTAATGCGTTTCCCCGCTAGTGCAGCCTTCAAAATTGTGATGTCCTCCCATTCTATGGCTAGATATATTAGCTTTTTGTTTGCTCACGCACATGTTGTACAGATTAAACGTGCTAGCAATCCGCCAAAGTTAGCCTTGACGAATCGCCAGTGTGCCGTTACAGCCGGCATCAGCAACTCGGCGGGGTGGATGGTTCGAGGTAAACGGCACTTTTGGATTTCATTTTCTCGTAAAAATTCGCGTAAATCGGCCGCAAAACTCAGACATAGCCTACCCATTGTAGAGGCTTAATATGGCAAAGGAATGTTTTCCTCCTTTACAACTAACTTCAGTGTCTCTTAACGCACTATAAAGTTGCACCTGTGCTATGAGGAGCCTCATAGTGGGTTGCCTAAATTAATGTTGAACACCCTATAGCCTTTCACCATGTATCCAATATGATGTAAACTGACATCATAAAAAAAGTCGCGCACCTAATACGCTAACGAGCTGCAAATATATTCCATGAAATTGGTAAGCACGTGCTGAGATTTCAAGGATGCATGATCAGATGGGTTTCTGCGTAAGCAATGTGGTATTGGACACTGAAGGTGTGAGTCGGTAGACGACGGCGTGAGCTGTAAGACGAATGTTCGACAGCGCAAGCGCTTCTTGACTGAATGTCCCACGAACATGATTCTCTAACTAGACAGAATATGCAACCGGTCACGCGACATGAGATCCAGTCATGCGTGGATGTTTGACAAACCTGCGTGTCCAACAAGATGGCAGATACAACAATGCTTAAAATCCAATCCTCCTTTTGCTGAGTCTTTTCTGGCTCCTGTCTTTCTGCTGATGCTCATTCAAAAATTTGCTGACTGTTGTCAGCAAATTGTCAGTAACCCACTGGTTGCTGACAATAGGTTGCTCGCGATAAGACTGTTGAAATAAGTTTGCTGACGATAAGATTGCTGACAATATATTTACTTCCTCACTTACGCAATTGTTTAGCTAAAGTTTTAACCACGGATAGTCGAGTTCGCCCCACTGTTCTTTGTTAGAAAACTCCGCTTGGTCGTAAATATGTGCATCATGTCAAGTGGCATAAAGTCAGTACCAAAGGTCTAACTGGCCAAATTTCTTAAAATTCGATTGCTCAAACGCTAGTTGCCCTTAAGCGAGGCTATTCGATGTTTCAAGTCTGAAACAGCTTCTTACTAGGGACCCCGTCCGTGTACCGTCACATCTATGCAGCATGAAAGTATGCTGTAGGGCTTACAGGCCACGTGTTCATATGGTCTGACATTTTCTACAGCTTGGGGGAAAACGTGTCTCCAGTGTCAACCGGGTCTCCATTTGGACCGAGGAAGATCTGGCTGCTGTGTCACCATCACCAAGACGGTGAACAAGGAAGAAATCGAATTATCTATGACATTCTCATTAACAATACACCATTTGTTCGAAAGGTTCACCCTTGCAATATACCTGGTGTAAACCCAAATTGAGTTGAAGTGATAAAAAAAACGATTCGGGCAGAATTCTTTGTGTAATTGTTTCCTTGGCGAGGAATGCTGCACACACGCATATCTGATGGTTTGCTGAACGTTAAACCGAAGCGGAACCGAACGGGTGCATCTGCTTCATTTTTTCTCCTCCCGTTGGAATGTGCTCTCCGATTATGTTTTTTCTTTGTCCATCTTTCGGGCAATACTCATGCGGACTTTGATAAGTGTATCTTTTTAGTGTGTGTGCGTACAATTAGCTCCGCAACTACTCAGCGTATACGTCCTAATAAATTTCGTTCGTTTTTCATGAAGCGGGATCAGACAACGTACCACCTATCTACTAATAGGTTGAGTTAGTTTTCTATTTTCACGAGCTCCCCCACCCCTAAGACTCAGCAGAATCACGTGCAGGCACATTGCCCACATCGTTACCGCGTCCATGCTCTGGGCTACAGTCTCAGCCTAGTTTTTCCGGCTTCTCACACGACATAACTCGTCTCTGCAATTTCGCCTGCGAGGAGGGTGAATGCGAAACACGCAGCTGGCAGTTTCGCTGCGGTCACTCGACGCCTTATAGCGTGAAATCTCTGAAACCGGGTCCGTCGTGTCGTAATTCCCCGAGGAACGCACCCGGCGCACGCCATTCGCGCCTATTTTCTTCGCGGTACGAGGTGCGAACGCGAAGAGGCATGTCGGGGAGGCCCCACAGGGCTGCTCGTAATTTGCGGCTCCGTCACAGGGGCTCAATCTTTTCCGCTGCTGTTCACCGCGAAAGCGAGCTGCGCGTGACCCTCACCGCGGCGGCAAAAGCGGCCGATGTGCGCGCTCCTGACAGGCCCGATCCCCCTGTTGTGATTGGCACAAGCGGAAACCCCTTTTCTCGGTGGTCCCGTCGACGGCGCTATCATCTAGGCGCTATCACGGCGGCATCGAACGGCTCGGCAAAAACTGTGCTCAAAGCGAGGCTGGCGAGGCCAAGACCCTTCCTTCGCTGTTGAAAACCGGAGCAGAAACAGATGTATGCTTCGTACAGCGCCCATCCCCCATGTACGTGTTTTTTTTTTTTTTTTTTGATGCGGGGACGAGTTTAATAACTCATGGATAAACGCTTTACGCACTTACTTCCTTTAGCTTGCATTTCTCGTTAACTTGCTGCATGCGCAATGCACGTTCCGAATGCCGCAAGGTCTACACCTGTCCACCGAGTGTGCAATAAATGCTGCTTTTACCAAGAACTTTCTTCTCAAGATTGGAGTAGGGAAGCCATAACTAATTCCCGTTTGTGGCGTTCGTAGAACACTGAACACGTTCTCTGTGTTGACCGCCCTTCCCGTCGGTGCGAGCGACAGCGCGAAGGTTAGTACGGGTGAGAAATATTTGTATAAAATACTTTGATGCCCCTGGAACACCAATGACAGTACGGTGTGGAGTTTGAAAACTATTTTGAGCTCCTTGAAGGCCTTAAGATGAGAGGCTGAAGTTTGTGACACTTTTCTCTTGAAGTCACTTTTGTGTGTCTGTGCCCTCCCGTTCATTGAGTTCACATTTGAACCTCCCTATATCCTCATCAACTATCCGAAGTAGCAAGCTCAGCATTGCGCAGGGCTCGCATCTTCTTAAATGCCATTAGAAATCCTCTCTCTCTCTCTCTCTCTCTCTCTCTCTCTCTCTCTCTCTCTCTCTCTCTCTCTCTCTCTCTCTCTCTCTCTCTCTCTCTCTCTCTCTCTCTCTCTCTCTCTCTCTCTCTCTCTCTCTCTCTCTCTCTCTCTCTCTCTCTCTCTAAAAAAACATGTTTCTGGGCGAATTGGTTCACGACAAAGAAATTCAAAGCAAAGGGTGCTAAGAACAAAGGACGAGACAGGTGCACCCTTTACAGGCCACTTGCTTCGTTGTACTGGTGTCATTTCTGTGACGGATATGACATGAGTCAAATCTTTGTGGATCCCGGAATAAAACACTTTCGTGTTGAAAACGTGCTTTTTTTCAAATGCTTTTTTGTTGTTGTTTTTTTTCAACCACTCACATCACTACAGCGGAGACGCTCCTTCTCTTTCTTATTTGTGGTTTCCTTGCCCTTCGGCATCATTGGGCTGTCGGCTGTCTCCCCCAGCGGCGCAACAGTCCCCAGAGCATGCTCTGCGCGCCAGTATCGAATTTCCGTAAAATATCGTCCAAGTGGTTCCAACATGCATAACACGCTCGCGCGTGCGCACACACACACACACACACACACACACACACACACACACACACACACACACACACACACACACACACACACACACACACACACACACACGCACACGCGCACACACGCGCACCCACACACGCACACACACACGCACACACGCACACGCGCGCACACACACATACGCATACAAACACACGCGCACACACACGCACACTCACGCACACACACGCACACACACGCACACGCACGCACACACACGGGCACCCACACGCACACGCACGCACACACACGCGCACACGTACGCGCACACGCACAAGCACACACACACGCACAAGCACACGCACACACAAACGTGCACACACGCACGCACAAACGTGGACACACACACACGCACGCACACACACGCACGTACACGTACGCACACACACGCACACGCACACGCGCGTTTATACACACGGACACGCACACACGCGCGCATGCACGCACGCACGCACGCACATACGCACGTACACACACGCACACACACGTACGCACACACACACGCACACACACACGCACACACACGCACACGCACGCACACATACGCACGCACACAAACGGCACCAATCGGATATCAGAACTAGAAAACATTAACGCAAAACTCGAAGGAGCGCTCAGGGTCATTCAACTGGGCATTATTTCACATTCACAACTCATAAGTCGAGTTTAAAGTATGCATATTACGTTCCAGCAGTACTCGGGGTCTACTCCGTTCGATCATTGTCCAAGTTCGGCGCAGTTAAATTTGCAGGGCCGTGAGAACTAAAGATGGCACAGAATTGTTTGTGAATGCATGTTCGTGTCTCGCAAGGTGCTACGGCTGCACACTACAGAATTACCACACTAGGACGAAACTACGTTCATGTTGCCTGAGGAATTCAAGTACTGCACGTGCAAGCTCGATGCATCGTGCAATCTAAGCGCGCTGCTTGCGGCACGCATGACCAGTTTGTGGCGTGTGAAATTTGGCGCGAGTGATATCGTGCAAGTGAGATAGTAAAAAAAAAAAAAAAAAATCAGTGCCCTAGCTTGCACGCTGTGAAGAATGACGACCAGCGAAGCTGAGCAGTGCATGGAGTGCAGGAAGCGAACACGACGTTTGTAATTTGCGAGTGCCAAGCTAATCAGCTGAATGAAACTTGGAAGGACTACAGTTTTATTCTTGCAGAAAAACATGGGTTTGTCCGTTTGCTGCAGCAGTCGGGAATTCCACAATATGCACAGCTTCTCTGTACAACTGCATTGTAACAAAGAAAAGTATAAGAAACTCGTCTTAATGTTAGAGCCGTCTTTGGGGCTAATTATCACATGAACTTGTTTCGGCATAGTTTCAATAAAAGCAGAGTTACAGACGTTTTCTGTAATTATACGTTCCCTCCGTATAGACTGCTTTGTACTGGGAATTCTGTAACGTTCGCAACTTCACTGTGAACTAATTATGACAAGTAAATGAAACTCAGAGTAATGATAGAATCGTCCTAGCGGCCCATTTCACTTTGATTTTTTTAAAGATACCTAGGAAATCATGAGCACCAGCCGCATCATGCATATGTATTCCACTTCCGCTTTGATACTGCATTTCCTTGGCAGGTATACCTGCTATCAGGCTGTAATCGGTATCAACGGCTTCGTAACATCAACGCGGGACACGGCGATGCCACCTACCGGACGCTTCGACTTCGCACTAGTCAGTAATTTCCAACTGAAGTACGAGTCACCACCTAGCCGCGCGCTGATGAGGCCTGGTCATTTAATCCCCATCCACACCCCGACGCAATACCTCCGATCCGCGATGAGACAATGGAGTTAACAAAGGCTTGTTTAGGGGCTAGTTGGTATAGTCTCCAATTCAATATTAGCGTGCGCTGCGTACTTGGACGAGATACAGGGACAGTGGAAAAAAAAAAACCATACGATGGTGCGCAATATTGCGCATCTCTCTCTCTCTCTCTCTCTCTCTCTCTCTCTCTCTCTCTCTCTCTCTCTCTCTCTCTCCGAAAATTCCCTCCACCACATCCACAACTCTTCCTACACGAAGGTAGCACCTCCCGAAAACTGCAGGCCAGCACATACTTTCAGAACACCCTTCTTCTGCACGCCATGCTTCCCACACTTCCCATGCTTCCTACATGTCGACACTGCCCACAATGAGGCACACTCTTGCCTATAGCAATACACCACAGCAGTTCGTGGAGCTGCTGACCAGCTCGGCCCTAGCCGCCCAGAGAAAGAGAGAGAGAAAATTTTATTTGCCCTTTAGGCTAAGGCCTCCTCATTCCAGGGGGCCACTGGAGCGTGCTGGCGGGGACGGCCAATGTCGCCACCAAGCGCCAAGGTGCATCCTGGACTGAGGCAACCTCCCACCAGCGCCCGAAGATCGCGCTTGCTGTCTCATAAAGTGCATTCATTCACTCATTCGATCGAGATGCCTACATTAGATTGAGACTACGGAGAATCCGATATTTTGATTTTCTGCAGCATAAAGTTTTCTCAGAGCGACTTTTTTTCTGCACACCCCGTCGCACGCAGAAAAGAAATTTTAAACGACCAGCATCGCGTTCAAGCATCGATCGCTTATTAGTATAAGGCGCCTTTTTGCTTTGTCACAGGTGCCTTTTCGGCGTCCCTCTTTGACCGGCAAGTCGATACCCGTTGCCGGGCCAGTTTGAGTGCGCAAGTACATACCCATATATAGAAGCACCCTCCGGCAGGGTCGTATCGGACAACGCTTTTTGAAATGGCAAATCAACTCAATCATTCTAGTCAGTCAAGAACTTCATCTTCTGAAAACCTCATGCGTTCCTTAGAAACTAAATATTTCCGCACAGACAGAAATTTCACTGCCCCTCCCTACACAGGCCAGCCGAATTCGGACCTTGACCACATCTATTTCCGAAGGCAATAAAAACAGCACCCTGCGCCCGGGCCCGGATCATGTGACCTACCGTCTGTTAGCCAACTTGTATGATGACTCAATGGAACAACTGCACCATATTAACGCTCAATGGAAATCCGGATAACTCCTCCCACAACCGAAAACAGCAGAGATCCGCTTTATCCGTAGGCCTAACAAGTCCCCCCCCCCCCTCCCCCTGGACAACCTTCGTCCTATTTCTTTAACATCTTGTGTGGGTAAATTGGTGGAACGTATGTTACTCCGACGTCTACAACCCTATTTAGAAGCCAAGGATCTCACCCCAAATACTATGTATGGTTCCAGAAAGCATCTGTGCACGCAAGACATCCTCCTTCGCATAAAAGAAGAAGTTCTCATACCAGCCTCCCGAAATTCACCTCGTGCCATTCTTGCATTAAAGTTTAAACCTAAAGGGAGCCTTCGATAACGCCTCTCATTCCGCCATCATCTCTCGTCTCAACGAAACAGGCTGCGGTTTGCGTACTTACTCCTACATTGCCGATTTTCTCACCCACAGACAGGCGCGTAGCCAGGAATTTTTTTCGGGGGGGGGGCGTGGTCGACCAAAAGATGGGACGCGCAAGGCAAGGCTTCTTGCGCGTTGTTTTCAAACGAAGCTTGAAATAACTGACTTCGACATGCGATTTGTGTATGCTGAACGCTAACAGTAAAGCCCACCTTCAGGGGCTTAGATGATGATGATGATGATAATGATGATGACCTAAATTCCCGTTCGCCGGTCTATGGGTATGCCACGGGTGATTCGTTCGTCAAGAGCAGGCGGTTATGTGGGCACGTGCTCGTGAGCGTGATCAAGAGTGTGCTCGTGATTGGCGCGCGGTCCCCGACGTTCGTCAGGGGGAAGTGGAGGCCAACACTGGGTGTTTACTATGAGGATTCGCGTGTTTTAGATTTTACTTCAGGAAAGGGACTAATGAGTTTTATTATCAGCTATGAAGTACAGTCGAGCACGATTTGAAGGTTATCGCGCCAGCATCGAGCGGCCATGCGTGCCACCGTCCTACGGTTTCGTTTCGGAACCATGAAAATCAAGATTTCGCACTCTTCTCTCCCTTGTTGGCTGTTCCATGCTACAACAATGGCCCGCACGACTGACTTGCCACCCTTTGGGTTTCAAGATTTACATTCGTTGTTATCAAGCACTGACTTGGTTGCCCTTTATCTACGCCGACGATAACGAAATTGATTTGCTAAAGCTGGTGTTTTGTCTGCTTCATTTGAAAGAGTAGCTTTCCAGCGATAACCTTCGAATCGCAGTGGACTGTATACGTGCGGCACATTCGTATATTATGGCGGTGAAGCTAGAAAGTGCGGGTTTTCGTCCTTAAGTATTCACCTTTTTGTTATTTTTTGTGCTAGTAACGTGAATAGTAAAATTACGTTTAGTGGAACACCTTATTGCACTGCTGTTGAATGTTGAGCTTGTTGCACGTTTCTTAAATTTCCTTCTATTTCTATCCGTTAAATCGAACTGACATGGCTTCAGTAAAATTCCGGTTAAGCAAATACAGAATGCTGATTCTAACCAAGGAAACAGTAAAATAGTGCCAACAAACAAAGCTCCGCAATAAAAAGAATGGTACAGTTTTGTTGATGTGGAGGAAATGCAAGCAATGCTTTTCATACAGCAAGAATTATGGAACTGCAATAGTCAATGAAATGCGAAGTCGGTAGAAAAATAAACATATCAAGGATTGATAGTTGACTGAATAAAATACAGTGACATGTTCTGTGATTATACTTTGTACTAGTTTAAACACAAGGAATGACACGCTAAAGCCCAGACCACATGTATGCCTATATGAGGCTTTTCGTGCTGTTCCGCCATTTCCCGGCCGTGCTGTTCCGCCAGCGAAACAGCGGGACTGCCTCGATCGGCTCGCGGCAGGTTCCCGGCGCTGCTCGGTGTATCCGGCGCGGAATTCAGCCGGGCTGTATATGCTGACATGTACAGCATCTGGAGCGGGCACAGCGATCAGACGTTGACGTAGCCCTTGTTTTCAGCTTTATATGAGCAAGAATGTCCTTAAAACTGCAGGTTCCGCGCCTGCAGGCGACTTCAGGCGGTTCTTCAGGCTACTTAAACCGCACCCCAACCTGGCACGAAACATTTCAGGGGGGGGGGGGGGGGGCACGAGCCCGGTGTGCCCCCCCCCCCCCCCCCCGCTGCCTACGCCCCTGCTTCAGGCTACTTAAACCGCACCCCAACCTGGCACGAAACATTTCGGGGGGGGGGGGGGGGGGGGGGGCACGGGCCCGGTGTGCCCCCCCTGGCTACGCCCCTGCCCACAGACGGGAGATCCTAAAAGCAGGCGATGTCCAATCTGACCCCATCAGCCTAGCAGATCGAAGCACCGCTCAAGGTTCTGTTCTTTCACTTTTACATTTTAATATCGCACTCCTAGACCTCCCTCGCCATCTTAAAGCTATTCCCAGTGTTCATCACGTACTGTATGCGGATGACATTACCATTTGGACTGACGCGGGTTCTTAACGTGAAATTCAAGATACCTTTCAAAGAGCCACTGACGCTGTTAAACAATATGCCTCATCAATTGGCCCTCGCTGTTCCCCTGAAAAATCTGACCTCATCATTGTACGAAAAAGTCCTCCTGCATCCAATGAAGAATCAGTTCAAATTACCCTCGATGGTCACCTTACATGTACCAGCCCTTCACTCAAGATACTTGGTGTTACTATCCAGGCTAATACACGGAACGATCAGACCATATCCAAGCTCACCACATTATTTAATCAAGTCACCCACATGCTCCACCGCATCTCCAATCGACATCGCGGCATAAAGGAGGAAGATACCTTCTCCGCTTTATCCGCGCCTTTCTCATATCACGGGCCATCTACATCGCCCCCTACCTTACTCTCACCAAACGTGACACGGAAGCCATTGATCGCCTCATCCGCAAAGCTATAAAAAAGCTCTTTATCTCCCTATGTCCATCGCGACAACTAAACTGCTCCGATTAGGCATTCACAACTCGGTCTCAAAACTCGTCGAAGGGCATCTTTCCAGACAATGTCTCCGCCTAACTCAAGCACCAACAGGACTGGCACTTTTACAGGACCTCAAAATGTCAACCCCTCAGACCACGGACAGAAAACCTCTTCCCCATAATTGGCGTCAATCCATTCGTATCCGCCCTCTCCCAAAAACATGCATCCCTCTTTGCACTCCGGTCGTCGCCACGCTCGCAGCCAAGCCCAAGAACAAATCTACGGAAACAATCGGAATGTTTCATACACAGATGCCAGCCCTTACTCCGATCCGTCCCGTTACTTAGCCATGGTAACCACCAGAGACAAGATCGTCACTTGCGCCTCAATAAAAATCACATCTATCTGGGCCGCGAAAGAATTCACATGTGGCCCTCGCCATCACTCAAACTCCCGCAACGATTGTAACTGCGGACTGTCAAGCAGCCTGTCGTAGTTTTTTTAGCAGGTAACGTTGCCTTTATCACGTGGAAGCTCCTCAATCAGCTCGTCCCCAACCGGAAGATCGACAGTGTGGACCCGGGGAAACATGGCAATAACTTTGCCCATAGACAAGCCTGCGAACTTTCCTCCCAGGCCTCTGAGGAAACACCGAGTCTCGTTCCGCTGCTCACATTTCAAGACATCACCCAACATTACCGCACTTCAAGACAACATTTCCCTCCTCCTCACCCGCATCTTGCTAAAAGAGAAGAAGTAATACCCCGAAGAATTCAGACAAACAACTTTACTTGCCCAACTTGGCTACATCAGATGTACCCCACCCAATACCCTGCCACATGTAAATTCTGCCCTAACCCATGTACCCTCATACATATATGATCTTGGTGTGCGCACATAACTCCGCCCTCCCACCTTTACCCACTTCCCTTCCCCTCCCTGAGCTGTGGGAGAACCTGACGACCAGCGCTGATTTGGTAGCCCAGCAACTCCTGGTGCCCAGGGCTGAGACAGCGTGGTTGCCCCGCCCCCTCCTCATCTCCCTCTTTCCCCTCAATGCAATGGGTTTGCCCTCCTGCAAGACAAAATCCTGCCGACTCCCATGGCTAGGAAGTATGCTCAATCGCAAATTACAAACACAGGCATTTTGTTTCGTGCAGCCCTTGGACTGTGGTGAGCGTCGCTGGTCATCCTTCACAAAGTGGAAGGGCAGTGAATCTTTGCCACAGGCTCCTTTCACGTTTCTTTTCTCCCCTTGTGGTTGTTGTTGTTGAACACTTTTATTTCATATCTTTATGCCAATCTAAGGCTGCTGTGAAACAATGAAAAAATCTAAAATAAAAATAAAAAAGGCAGAGAACGTCCTGCCTTTTGATCACTGGCTTTGGCTGTGACAGGCTGTAGTTCTGGCAGTGTGTCCTAGCCCAGAACTGGTGACAGGAGCTTCTGCGTCGTCCAAAAACTGGTCCAACGACCACCAAAGCTCGTTGGCGACCGCCGCAGTTGTACCCGGGTGTAATGTAGCCCAGCTCTGAAGGGAATTCGGCCTTATCTCACTCGGGAGTGAGGGCAGGGCCCAAGCTCTGGAAGCCGAGTACAGCGGGAAGAGAAAAGAAACGTGTCGACCAGGACCGCAGCCAGAATTTTTTTCCCGAGGGGGTTATGGGTTATTGGAACGGAAAAATTTTGCCAAAAGCAACATTAAGTATTGCTTACGCGCTGCCTGGAAAAGATTTCAGGAGGGGTTCCAACTTCAACCCCCCCCCCCCCTGGCTACGGCCGTGGTGTCCACAAATCCACATGTTTTTTTTTTTTATTTATTTATTGCGGAAGTTTGCTATTCAGCATAAGGAGAAATTAAATGTACAGATACACCCCGGATTACCGAAGGAATCGGAGCAGGGGGCCATGATGTGGTCCTTGTATCCACGCCGTGAGGTCTGGCGGACGTCCGGGGCGCGGGCCGCAGGTGGCGATGTGCACAGCGCGTAGGCTTCGCAGGGCAGGGCAACTCCACACCAGGTGCTCTGCTGTAGCCTGGTCAACTGGAGCGGGGCAAAAGGGGCAGGTGGAGTTGAACGGGGCATGGTATTGAGGAGGCCAGGACCTCGTCGCAGTTGCCGTGAGGGCGACTCCCAGGCGAAGACATCTGAGCAGGACCTCATCTTGGCGAGACAACCCGCCAGGGAGATCTGTACCGCGCGGGAGTATGAGAGCGCGCGCGGTGCGCCGTAGACGTTCTTTTGCACTGGCAAGGCGAACACCGTTTGACGAAGGTGCAAGAGGAGCTGGCCGCACAGATTGGTTGGTTGGTTGGTTGCCTCCCACCATGGCACATACCAACGCGGGGGATTGGCCAAGAAGTTTTGTGCCTGATGAGGATGTGACCTATATTATTTTAGATCCCAAAATTTAGAAAAGGAAATACCCAAGAGAATTTTTTAAATATGTATAATATGAAAGTAGATTCAGGAAGAAAAATGATCTATGTGTGAATGTTTAGCTGGCTAGCAGGAAAACCTGCCTGTCGCCACAACATAAGAATGGAGGGCAGACACAACATCCCTGTGGCAGACTCCTAGGGCGGAAGCGCCTAGTGACAGGACCTCGGAATTAGATAGCGGAAGGTTAAGGCGTCTAAAGGTTGACTCCAGATGCGTGCGTCGCATTGGGGAGAAGCTGCGGCAATTAAATAGGAAATGTTCTATATTTTCCAGTTCGTCGCAGAAAGGACATTGCGGAGATGGAGCCAGACGAGATTTATAAAGATAAAAATTTAGTGGGGGAATTTTGCACCGAAGTTTAGTGATTGCTACCTCGCATATCCTTGTTTCACAAAACATTGGCTTCCATGCATGACGAAGGTGGCTATAATCTCTAGAAGGTAGAAGGGCGTCTTGCTTATAAGCCCGGAGTAGCTGTAGACGTTTAAATCTCGCCCCCAATAGAAAACTGTCATTTGGACATTGCACGACCACAGGGCCACCAAGAGACATGCTGGCTAATTGATCAGCCACTTCATTGTATGAGATTCCTGCATGTCCTGGAACCCACACTAGCCGCACCTCACAAAGCTGATGCGGAACAAATGATCGGAATGTGCGGATAATTGGAGAATCTTTTTCGGATGTTAATGCGGAACACACAGAGAGGGAGTCAGAAAGTATAACTACATGGGAAAATCTATGCTGAAGTTTTTGAAGAGCCAAAATTATTGCCAATAATTCCGCCTGGAAAATAGGTGTGAATTCATCAGGTAACCTGATCGAAAAGGACCAATCGAGGTACTGGGAGAATATCCCGACTCCAGCTTTCTCATCAACTTGTGAGGCATTGGTAGCAATGACGATATGGGAGTGAAGGGTTGACAAATGATCCTCCAGCAATCCATTTAGAATGGACCTCTCCTGGGGTACGTCACGCGGCGGCCGTGACGTCACGGCGAGCGCACGTGCTGGGTGTGGCCGGGAGGGTGGTTGGCAAAACATTCGGACCCGCGCGCGGCGCGTATGCAGTGAGGCTGCATTAGACGCGCGCAAAACTGGAGTTTGTGTTTATGTGTTCGGTTTTCTGATGCCGGTGGGTTGCTGTGCTCTTGGCTAAGAAAATCGGGCGAGCAAAATTAGTGGCATCAGGCTTTGCCGCGTCCCCAAACAGGTAAATTCGGCAGGTATTGTGGATGCGCGCAATGCGCCGAAGAGCAGCCCAAGCAGCGACATCGCCCGCTCTTACTCATAGCAACGTTTCTCATTCTTGAACTTCTGCTGTTCTTCAAAGCGCAGTCATATCGTCTACATTGGCAGTCCGCGCTGATTACTGCCATGAAATGATGCTGTTTATTAACCATCTGCTATTATGCAGCACCAGCAGAAATAGTACCGGGGGTTGGGATCAGATGGAAACTTTCTTGCTGGGAAATATTGTCGTGTTTTGATGAGATAGAGTACTGTATAAAAATACAATGAATGCCTGACCTGCTAGGCTACGCGAAATAAATGTTTCGGAGAAGTATCTGCGATAGCCGCCTGCCGCCAAATCGACCACGACAAGTTTGGTCGTATGGGGAGATCTGTTCAAGACGAACGAAATTCATTGCTTGTAAATGCAATGAAGTTTTACCTTGATCAAAGATATTATGGCTTGAGGACGCGGCAAAACTGATATGCTTGCCGTGCTCACATGCATGTAGCATCATGCCTTCGGCGTGAGATGGGCCGCTCACGCGTCTCGAAATAACTCGATATATGTTGGCCCTAAGCGAACGGACTCATTGAATGTATTCTTTTGTTGCGGCCTCCCGACGCCGGCGAATTCAGCGGGTGTACAAGGACACTAACTTTAACTATCATGAAATAATATGAGTACCGATAATTATTTCAGTGCCACTGTCGCAAGCTATACGCTCTAACAATATGTGGCTGCTATGTTACTCTCACAATGGCGATGAGCCGTTTCGCGATTTTACTGGGGAAAAATGTAACAAAGCAATCAGTCACCTACGTAGAGCACGACATCATCGCGTTAATTTTATTTGAATAATTTTTGGTTTTTGCTCTTTATATTTTTGTTTCGCTGCTGCTAATTTTACTTTTTAATCTTTTCATGCGTTACCTTTCCTTTCCCCCCTCGACATGAAATCGTTCGTAAGCCACTGTATCCGGGCGACGCAAGAACAGGGAGCGTATACGCTGCCTGAGGCACCGCACTCAGCTTAAGCGGACCTCGAAAACAACAATGAATGAGCTTTCCTTAGTATGTGTCCTAACATAAAGCATCATAACAAAACATTCTTGGAACGCGTCGCAAACGCACCAATCTTCAGAATGACTCGTTAATGCTGTTCTGTCACGCACTGATTACCCGAAAGCGTCACTCGTCATATACGAAAGTGTTGCGGAGGTTGTTGGTGCAGAAAGCTACATGGAGGTGCGACGTCCGCAGCTAGGATAGCTAGACCCCCACCTGTAATGTAGGCGGCCAGCGACGGCCCGAACCATCGGCACATCATTCCTTTCGGGCACCACGCGGCCAGGCCGGGCCGGCGGCGCAGGCGCGTTCTGCCAACCGAAGCCGCATTTCGCGGCCGCCAGCAGGCGCCACCCGTCGCGCACGTGCACTTCGTGACGTCACGGTGTTTACATACAGGGAGAGGTCCATTCGGGCTGGCAACATCTTGGCATTTGGGGGGAAGATATTATCAAAGTTTATTTCAACAGATGACACACTAGAACAAGTAGAGGGGAGCCGAAAAAGGTCTGCGTGAAGTGGCTGAAGCCATGACTGTACTAGATCCATCTGGGGTCTCTGGAACCGCGTCCACTGAATGCCTTGAAAAAGATCAGGCCTCAGACGGAGAATGAACTGTGCGTCATGCAGTGGGGGTTCAAACAATTTGACAAAGGTTAGTACGGTCAATAATTGGAATCTAAACTTCAGTGGAGGAAATCGTGTCTCAAGGTGTAAAATAGGGTTAGCGACATATTTTGGCAGTCCCAAGCATAATCGCAAAGCCATTCTCTCGACGATAAATAGGGGATTTAATTTGTACGTCGCACAACCAGAAAATAGGACGCAGCCAAACTCTAATACCGGGCGGACATAACTGCGATATATCATTAACAGTGTATCTCTACGCAACCCGAATTTGTGGCTACATAGCCTGCGGAGCACGCCTGCAGCTCTTTCTCCTTTAGTAGCAATATGTTTAATATGAGGACGCCATGAAAGCTTGTCATCATAGATTATACCGAGATATTTTAATTCTGTAACTTGACGGATGGATTGCTGTCGGTAGAATAGGCATAAAGAAATGGGGATGGTAATCGGAAATACTAAGACCGCACATTTTCCCACATTAAGTGACAAATGTAGCCTGTTAAGCCAATTATATAGGGTGGCCAGATAGTTTTGTAGCCTTTGGCACAAGTCATGAATGTCTCTGCCCGATGAGTAAAAAGCAATATCATCGGCATAAATGTAAGTTGATATGCCATCCATTATGGGAACTGATCTGAGAAGAATATTAAAAAGAACCGGAGAAAGGACTGACCCCTGAGGAACCCCTCGAAACTGCTGATATTGCGATGATGATATGCCACCTTTCGAACAGAAGAATGTCCTTCCAGTTAAAAACGCACCAATCCACGATTGGATGTATAGAGGGATTTCGCTACTCTCAAGATGTGACATTAAGGTAGTATACTCTACGCTGTCATAGGCCTTTGTTATATCAAGAGTAACAAGTGCGCTTACGTGTTTTAGGCTACGGGCTAGTTTAACGCGGCTCTCAATGTCAATATGAGCCTTCCATATGGAATTCCAGGGTCTGAAGCCAATTTGAGTGGGGCTTAAAATCTTATTGCTTTCAAGAAATCGCATAAGACGACCATGCAATATCCGATGAGCTTTACCAAGTTGCTAGTTAAGGAAATTGGCCTGATGTTATCTGGGACGTAACCTAATCCTTCGTTTTTTAGCAATGGCACTATCTTCGAGAGTTTCCATTCTGGAGGTATCCAGCTATGTTTTATTGACGTGTTTACTATGTTGAGTAAATCTTCAGGGGTTTCCTCAAATAAAAACTGTAGCATTGGCACAGTAATGCCATCTGGCCCCGGAGCAGCCTCAGACAGCTGTGAAACAACGTCAGCCAAGTCCGACATTTTCACTGGGTTGAAACCAACATTAGAAAGTTGACTGACAAAAGGAGTGGAGAACACAGAAGAAAAGCGGGATTTAAGTTCTTGTGCAATTTGTTCGAGAGCTTCAATAGATTCCTGTGTTGAATGAACCACCGAATTTTCATTGTGGAGCTCTTGAACCACCTTTCTCGAGCGAAGAAACTGGTACAGCAATCGCCTATTCTTTGGCTTTGAGAGAGCGGCAAACTTCTGGGTGTTATGAACTTCTTTCGCTTTAGACACTGTCCGTTTGAATATGGCGGCCGCAAATTTGTAATTGGTCCAATTAGACGGGCATTGGTTTCTTAGCAGTACCTTCCAAGCCGCCTGCCTTTGATTATACGCCCGTGCGCAATCTTCGTTCCACCACGGGCTTTTGCCATCTTTTTGAGAAGAGATAATGAATTGGGCCGAAGACCTAACAGCATCCGAAATGATCGAAGTAACTTGAACTGCCCTGCGTTTCTCGTTACCGGATGGAATAGATTGAAGTGCTATTTTTACTTTGTTTTGCATACGGTGTAAATTTGTATGCCGAATCATACGAGCACGTGGGGACCTAGAATTGGGCACACTATCTCAAATAAAATAGGAACATGGTCACTACTTGTCGCGTGATCCAGAGTAGACCACGAAGAGATATTGCCGGAGTTTGAAAAAGTCAAGTCTAAGACTGAAGTCGTCTTCCATCGAAAAAATGTTGCTTAACCAGAGTTCCAGAGCATTTACCCTAGCCTTTGACGATGACGATGCTCTTGAAGTTTTTGGCTCTTACCCACAAGGGGGGATTGGCCAGGGCTAAATTATTGACTGTACTCCGATTAGTCCTTAAAAGAGTTATTTCCCAGGGGAAAAAAGGATGACAGTCCATTATGATTAAAAACCGAATTACCCAATAATTATGGATTCCTTAGCAATTCAAGCGCCGTGTAGCAGAAAGCCCACATTTGTTACCCAGCATTCCGGTCTAGCGGCCTAGAAGCGGCGGCAGTTGAGAAAAAAATGTTGGATTGTTTCCCGGGCCTGACACCGTACATATAGTTACCACTACACTAACATCTTTGTTTTCTTTCGTAAAGATTATCTCGATTCCCAGTGGCTTGCCGCGCAGCTGGCTTGGGGTCCGCAGGTAGGGCACCTAGGTCTACATGCACGTTGCGTGCAAACTATAAAAAAATATTGTTCGCACGTCGCGTGCAAACTGAAAATAACTCTTGTTCGCACGTGGCGTGCGTGCCTTGTGCTTCGCAAGTTTTCGGCTGCTGAAGGCGTGTGCTTCGCAAACAGCTGATGTTAATTTTTGCTCCGTTTCTATTCAGTTTCTCCGAAAATGCTGGAACAGTTGCCTGGAAACTTCCCCACAGATTTGTTCTAAGTGCGCCGTTGATGCTATTTAAGAGATATGTTATACTTAAGCGCAAGTCTCAGTGGTGCGTGTGAGATGAAGATCAGCGTTGTAAGCAGCAGTGGTGTCGAGTGGACAGTCGAGGTTTTGCCGGAGTACACGGTAGAAAAATTGAAGCAAATGTCTCTCAGCCATTTTTGCAACCCACTAGACTGCATCAAACTGTCCGATTACTACAAACTAATATCAGTTTCGCAGGCAAGGCCGCTGTGTGATCAAAGTTCCGTCAGGGAGGAAAAAATACACGATGGAGGTGAGTAGAGCTGCCTGCTCAATATACGTGTTTGCTCGGAAAGCAATGTTTTCTCATGCAATGTGCATACATTCGTGCACTGTTCGCAAGAAGATGCATTTGCTGCCTCCTTAATCTCTGTTGTTTTGCACCCAGACGAATTGCTGCTTCTGAAGCGGAATTCCACTTTTTCTTCGAATCCGAACAAGTCATCTGAGGTGATTTTTGTGGCTTCTGTTTGTTCTTTCAATTACGTTTTTCGGTACAAGTGAAAAGCTGCGAATGTTTTGAAACAGGTGCAGAAACAAGCGCTACCGGACAAAGCAGCTATTGATTTCGCAACTGGCAGTGTTGAACCCAAGAACTTTGACAGGCCTGCCATGCCTGCCATGGACGTTCCGTTTGTTCTTGATGTAAGATGAAATTCCTGCTTCGTTTGTAGTGTGGCAGCATCGCACGCCGCCTTGTTTTATATGATTTTGCGTTGTTTAGGCTCGCCTTGTGTTTTGGCGTTTCTGTGTGCATTTTAACCTGTTCATTAAACCCGTTGCAGTTCCGCACTGAGCTGAGAAGGATATTGGTTTCCCTTGTGGAATTGTCTGAAAAGTTACTTCGTCATCACCCAGACATCGAAAATATTTTCAAGAACTTGCAAAGTGAGTTAGTTTTTTCCTTTCTATGCTATATCAGCTGAGTGTTTCTTGTTTTGTTTTTGGCCTTGGCTTTAAAAATTTATCTTTCTGAAATATCTCTGGCATGCAATGTTTCGGGGACTTGTAGGGACATTGTAGCTCGTTTATTCTTATACAGGGTGTTACATCCATAAATGGAACACTTTAAAATTTTGTCCTGGGTGAACCGCTGCTCCATTCGCGCTCAGACTTGACACAAAGGTCGCATTTCGTGGTCTGTTTTGTTTGACACCAGTAACACGACGGTACTTACGGGCTTATTCTGAAAATAAGTAAAAATGATTTTTGCCTATGAGAAAATGGCGGCCAATCTGGACGTGCAAGCTGATCTTGGAACGACGGCGCCACCTGGGATATGCAAAGGGAACGCGCGATGGCCATTTATGGTAGGAAGAAGCCAAATGAGGTAGCAGACGATCAGAAAACCTCATTTGTCGATAGTTTATGATGGCCACAAATAGTTACATGAGACCTCATACGAATCATAGTAAGGTATTTCTGTGGTTCATTGTTGTCGATACCAGTCATCTGGTTTCAGATCGTCTGTCGTCTGCTGTGCCAGGTTACCTCGCTTTTCGAAATAAGGATCACAATTCTTTGTTCATGTTGGTGCTTTGTTCTTGTTTTACTTTTATTATTCTGTGCGTGCTTGTCTGTGCTTGTGGCATGGCGTCATAAGATCATTCACAGCAAACGAAAAGGCAGCCTGTTATGATTTCATGACGCGATGTCACATGCACACACACACGCATTAGCAGAGTAATAAAAGTAAAACAAGAACAAAGCAACAAACGTGAACAAAGAATCGCGAGCCTTATTTCGAAAAGCGAGGTATCCTGGCACAGCAGGCGACATATGATCTGAAATCAGATGGCTGGGTGAACCGCGAGAACACTTCACTATGATTCGTATGAGCTCTTATGTAACTATTTGTGGCCATCATAGACTATCGACAAAACGGGTTTTCTTATCGTCTGCTACCTCATTTGTCTCCTTCCTACCGTGAACAGCCATTGCGCATTTCTTTTTGCATATCCCAGTTGGCACCGTCGTTCCAAGTCCAGCTTGCACATTTGAATAGGCCTCCATTTCCCCATAGACGAAAATTGTTTTTATTTATATTCAGAATAAACAGGTAAGTACTGCTGTTGTTCCTGGTGTTAAACAAAACAGACAACAAAATGCGACACTCGGGTAAAGTTTGACCGCAAATGGAGCGACGGTTCGCCGAGAAAAAAATTAGTGTTCTATTTATCGACGTAACACCCTGTACATATCTCTTTTTTAAACAAAACCTGGGGATGTGTCATTTGGTTGTATCATATGAATTTTAAGAATAACACATGGTTCTATTGCTCTAATTCATAAATAAATTTGCAAAAGTACTACTATGAGTAAGTTGCATTACGCCCATTTTCTTTGTTGAATTTATAAGAAAAGTACCAGCACCTCTGCATCAAAAGGAACATTAAAGTACAAAAACGAGTTTGCCAATTGTATCTGTAAGTTTCAGGGCTGGGAATAAAAATATACGACTCACCATAGTAGCAGTTATTCAATAATTCAGAAAATGCAAAAAGTGTGCAAATTGGTATTGCCACTCTGTACATCTCTTCTGCACTATAATTTGTGGTGTCACAAGTCTTGAATGGTGAAACAGGATTTGTGGAGCTCGGTTAGGCGTATTTCTGGAAAGAACAGTAAGGTAGGACTATATCTGTGTTAGATAAGTGTACCTAGCAATCCAGCACCCTTTTCTCACTAAACTACACAACAAGCATTGTTGCAGTTCCGATTTTGGTTGGTTGCTTTTCCTTGGTGAACAGGTGTAGTTGTTGGACCTGTGAAGGCAGGCGTGAGCACAACCGTCTGTTTTTACGCAAAAAATGCCAGCAAGAGGTGGGAGATTATTAACGAAAGCAATGAGACAGTTGAGCTGGCTCTCTGCTTTATTGTTTATACTTCCTAAACTTTCTTCTAGATGGCTGCAGCGCATGTCTTGTTCACCACTTGTGCACTCCTCTTTGTGACACGCTGTTTTGTGTCGCACACAAAAAAGGGGAACCTGGAGAGAGAACTGACAGCTTTATTTGTTTCCAAACAGTTAGAGTACTTTTTGTCATCCAGTAAATGCTGAAAGAATACTAAAAGCTGCGATACTTCGGTTGGAACAAAACAGGTATTCAGCCTTTGGTGTCCTGCCAAAATGAATAGGGGGATAACTCTAGCTAAGCTTGGCTGTTCAGTAACACAGTGTTAAGCAAGTTGGTGCATAATGGTGATAAAATTAGAGCGTGACTGAGACAACAACAAGGGAAGGACGATTGGACAAGCACTTATCCCGTCCTCCTCCTCTTGTCGTCTCTGTTGCGCTCGAATTTTATTATCATTAAGCTTGGCTCTGTGGTGCTGTGCAATCAAGGTTGCTTGGTTAATGGGTTTTTTCTAAAAAAAGTTTTAATCGGGATACTCGAAGTCCTAGTTACAAGTGAACTGCCTTGTGTGCAGAAATGTGGTGTACTTGTTCATGGCCAACACGTTCTGAAGCATGTAGCGTTGCGCGCTTTGTGAAAGTATATGCTGATAACATACCATGTAGTGGTATTGCTCTTAGCTACACCTCTTGACAGTGGTGGATCCAAGAGTGTGAGAGGCAGTGGGGTGATTGCCAACCCTATAATGAACATCCTAAGCTAGCCAATACTTACAAATCTCCCTGTAAGGTAACATGGCTATGTATCTGTTGCTGAGCAGTTTCTGTAGCTTGGTGTTGAATGCACACCATGAGGATCCACCTGAGAGTTTTTGCTTGTTTTGCACTTTGCAACTAGAACAAGCACTAAATGGCACTCATGAAATGTTTGTATTGGATGTTATATTTCACATCAGCCAAACTTATGGAAAGCAGTGAACCGGAAATTGATACGGCACCACTGAAGAAGCTAACAGAGATGGGCTTTGAGGAGCAGCAGGCTGTACAGGCATTGAAAGAAAACAAGTGAGTATGACTGTGTGGGGATTTTAATGCTTTTGAAATTAGACCCAGCACAATCTTATTACACTTGAGAAGGCTATGCAAGTCTGTTTGTGATCTTTGTGATCTTTGGGCCACAGCCTGTAAACAATAGGTATGAGCTGCCATCTGCAGGAAATAGCAGAATGATGCACCATTGTAGTGAAGTAGACAAAACGTTTATTTTGTTTTTGTGCTGTTTCTGGAAACCAGTGTTACCTGGGTATTTCTGACTAGCCTTTGTGGGAAATTAAGTGCAGAAAATTAGGTCTTTCTTTCATCGTACTATGGTTCTCCTGCCTATTAGTGACGTCTAATGGCTTGCCACTCACTACACTACAGTATTTCTTTCAAGTTTACATAACAATTGCTACAAAACTTTGTGTGGGCCACAGTGTGGTGGATAACTAATTGGTGTCAAGGGAAATTTTATACATTGTATCTGTTGGGAACCAACCAAACATTTTCCATTTCTATTGCTTATCTGAGAGTTTAACTTCACTCTTTCCTTACTGCTTCCACAAGAAATCGATCTTATAAAATGTGCAATATTGTATGACCGGCTAAAAACTAGGTATGATGCCTGTGGACAAGTGGGGTCATGCCGTGTCTAGCCTGGGAATTATAGTCTCAGTCAAGATTTCGGCATATTCAAGAAGGGAAGCTTTTGAAGGAAAAGTTTGCTAAGAATAGTGAATCAGCTTGCAAGCAGAGGGTCTTTATGTTGTAAGTGTGCTTCATGTCTTAAGTAAAACTGCATGAACTGTGCACTTCAACATCATTGGTAGCAGGTTTTTGTAATAGCAACAGCAGTGGGGACTATTCAGATGAAGATAGGTCATCTGACTTTGAATTTGACTGTGACTCCTCATTGCAGAGACGTAAAACTTGGATGTGGGCTCAGGCATGAGCGTTGTCGAGATTCAGCGCACGTTAAAGATACCCAGGTGGTCAAAATTTACCTGGAGCCCTCCACTACAGCACGCCACATAGTCTAGGTGTATCTTCAGCGCGTTTAATCCCCCGTCCCTCCCCACTTCCCCCTCTGAGAAAAGGTTATTGGTGATGTGTGCAACTTGGATTTCTAAGGCCCAACGAATGTGTGGCCAGGATAGTTCGTGAAATGTACCATGATGTGCGATTTAAAAAGTGTTCAACATTGGGTGAGTTGGTTCAACAGTGTTCAGCATTTGCCAAGCTCATAGTTCATTTGTAGTGGGGGGAAAAAAGGATGTAGAGAAGAATGCACATGATTGCTAGTGTCACGAGACTCAATTGGGACAGCAGCAATTGAGTTGTCCATTCTTCTTTTTGTCCATCTTTTTGTGCTGTATATTAACTGTGAATGCATGTAGTTATTGCCAAAACAAGATCCGGAGTGCCCCTTAGCATGAGCTCTCTTGGTGACTCCTAGGAAGGTTTTACAGTGCACCATTCCTTGTTTTATATCCTTCCGTGCAATTTTGATGTTTTAAAGATGAAACACACATTTTAGGCAAAACTTTCACCGCTCAGCGAAATGCTTGGAGAGGGCTATCTGCAAAATGGTGGCTAGTTTAGTGACACACCGGAAGCAAATGTTTTGTTGAGCATCTGCTAACTCTGGTGGCAGGTTTGCGCACTCGAAATACTTTGTATATTCCCCTTTTTTTTTTATTCATGTTATCTTTTTGTACACTCAAGCTCACCTCAAAGACTATGTAGGTACCTTTTTTTGTGCTGAGTTGGAAATGAGGAATAAAGTTATAAAAATGTCTCTGCCCACAAATTTATCATTTTCACCGTGTGGAGGAGGATCTGATTCGCAACATTTTAATTTATGCCAATTTATGCTTAATTTACTCAATTAATTATGCTGAATTAATTTATGACCTCCCCTCCATAAAAGAAGAAGAAAAAAGTAAAGCTACAGAATATGTGACGGTTTTACCAGGCTAAAGAAAGTTTTGCCACAATTTTACAGAAATCTGCTGTATTACAAAAAATGCTTATTCCAAACTATCCCAGAAAACCATGGTTTCAATTTTTAAGGTTCTTTTTGTGCATGCTTCTTTATCAACTTTTCTATGCAGTGTCTACTCTGCGTGCCTAAGAGCTGCTATAAAAGTTGATTTCCCATCCTAATCACTAGGAAAAGATAGCCATATTGTACTGCATATTGCTTTTCTTTTTACAAATTTACATGTTGCCATGTAAGTCGTACCAATGTGAAGTGGATGGAAACAGTTTTCTGTTTAAAACAAGCCTGGTTTCATTCTAGCTTCATTTCTGAAGCATGTCCAAGTTAGTGGCTGTATCACCGTATAGGAAAAGAAACCCAGCCGTTTCAAGCACTGTCAAGCGTGCACATCATTTTGTTATGCTTCTTGAAACTCTCTTTTCCCATATGCATTGCCTTTCCATACTAATGCAGATATGGACATGAAAGAAGCTTTTCGTTGCACAAACGTAAACCAGGAGCTCAGTAGAGCTAAAAAGAGTAAATAGATGGAATTTCAGCGATACGTTTTTCAGTGTACTGTGGGGAAAAAAGTGCGTGGTCCTGGAAAATGTGTCACCTGAAAATACATTAAACTGAAGTAGTGGCAGTGGACCGAAATTTCACCATGTGGCTTTCTAAGAAATGGATGAAATGGAAATGCATTCAGTGGGGTGGTTCTGCTGTATAAATTTATTTACCTCATGGTATGATGTCGGAAGAGGTGTGGTGCCACTGGCATTGGTAGTTACTGCCATATAAATAGGTGGGTTGCGAATCTGTAGGTATTACAGTGAAGACATCACTGGCAACTGCCATAAAAATTATGGTGGCTGCAAGACTCTAGTCTGGCAGTGATTGTTTACAGTCTGTGGCACTTTGCTAGCAGACTTGAAACCGGTCCATGTATTTATCATACGAGGAAGCTAAAACATTTGGTGTGGTCTGTGTGTGGTGTAACTTTGTAAAAGTAATTTTGTCATTTGCTTTGCTTGAGAAGTACAAGTGATCACTGTGGCTGCTTCAGAGCTCGCAGAGAGCAACGTAAGACTTGGCGGGATGTCACGATTGATTCATAATTGATGTCTAGAATGTGCACTTGTCGGAAGCAGCTCATTCAGGTCATGTTGCACACTGCCATAGCAGCTGCATTGCGAGAAATGTTCCAGTGCAATGAGAACACGGACAGTAGGTGATCATCTTGATGTGCAGCCATGAGCAAAGGTTTACGGACCTCGAGAACGGCAAGTTCAGGTTATTTCGCTTCCGGCAGCAGCCCACAAATTGTGGTATGCATGTGAGATGTCATATAATTACTAAAGCAGTGCAAAAATACCGCACATAATAACCCGGGCTGCCATGCGGCAGAGAAGTAATGCAAAATTTCTGCTTCTGGGGTCCGTAAACTTTCACTCTTGACGGTACCTGGAGTCGAGTTGGTCCGGCTCTGCAGTAATTTGTTATAACACTTCCAACTCAATAAGAATGGTGGGCTGTTGCATTTATTTTTTTGTATAGTGAGGAATAAAATCATTGTGCACAGCAGGTCAAAAGATTGCAATTTGTTCTCACACTCTACAAAGTTTTCTGTTGCTTGTTTATTTAAATTATAGGACAGTTTCAACTGCATAGCATTTGTGTTTCCACAGCAACTACATGAATGGCAATGTACTGTGTGAATGACCCCGAAAGAAAATTTGAATTGCAAATAATGCAATGTATGGTGGTGAAGTAAAATTTGAACTCATATTTTTATTTCTAGAATGTGCCCTATGTCAGCAATGGAGTGGCTGCTTGCTAAAGGATGCAGGCAAGAAAAGGATGTAGGCTCAGCAACTAGCACAAACGAAGCAGCTCCAGCCCCTCAATCTTGTGCAGATAAGCACGGTTAGTGACTTTTATAGGACTTTTTTTTTTTCTGGTTTCTTATGCTTCTCGACATATGCATAACTGCAAGATATGTTCAAGAAAAGTGTAAAATTTTGAAATGGCCCACTGTGGCCCACAGCTTGTTAAAGTTTGCTCTGTTCTGTGATGAGCATTGGTCATCGAGCTACACCCACTGAACTGAGCACATATGTTTGATTACAAAGAAGGCAGAAGCAAAAAAAGCTGCACGAACAGTGTGAATCTAAAAGAAGTTTTGCTGGAAACCCAGCAAAACTTCTATGATGACATTTTCAGTTGTTTTCCTAAGCCTAAGAGGAGGACCACATCAGCCAAATGCAGGTACAAGTGGTACAAGCAATATAAAAATGGCAGAATATCACTCACTTAAGATGACTGGCCTGGATAAAATTCAACAGCAGTGTGCTATGTTTGTCTTGAGAGAGCTGTGCTTTGTGGCAACAATCGCCTGAGCTGAAAAGTCTTTGCTGTCAGTGTGAGCCTCAGCAGGGAACCTTGCGGTGATGCTGCAAGGTTCAGGACCTTCACCAAAGGGCAAATTCGTGGCTTGTCTGCTGACCAGTAACCAGAAAGGAAGCTACGTACAAGTCGAGCAGAAGCTTTTTGCCGAAGGAAATAATGTGTTAAAGAGCACCATAACATGAGAGGAGACTATGTGTCAAAACAACATCCTTGTATGCACTTACCTCGTGCCTGATAGTTTGACCGCCTGCCTTCTCTTTTATTCCTTAGGCAGCTTGTAAAACTGCTGTAC
This sequence comes from Haemaphysalis longicornis, assembly GCF_048455015.1. NCBI lineage: Eukaryota > Metazoa > Arthropoda > Arachnida > Ixodida > Ixodidae > Haemaphysalis > Haemaphysalis longicornis. The sequence goes on along the minus strand of NW_027526203.1, from coordinate 302,478,553 downwards.
TCTTTCATGGCCCTACCCCTGTTGGCATTGCACAACGTCATTGCTTGGAAGGGGGCTGGGCTAGTTAGATTTTTACTGTGAACATTGCTTGCGTATAAGCTGTCTGTAGTCCTTTATGCATGTCAGCTTAGTGCCAGCAATGTTTGCAACAGTATCACACACACTGGTGTGTAAAAGGAAGGGCTTGGGGAGAATGGCCGGGTTGAATGATGTTGCATGGTTGCCAGGTTCCTTAAATGCGAACAGTTGCTGCACTCAGTATGGGTTAGTTTGGAGAGTACAAGGAATGAGTTTTATTTGAGGACCCACCAGGGTGGCTTCATGGCTAAGGCATTTTGCTACTGAGCACAAGTACGTGGGTTCGACCCGAGCTGCAGCAGCTGTTTTTCTGATGGAGGTGAAAAACAGTAATGCACATGTTGAGATTTCGGGGCACAATAAAAATGCCCAGTTCTAAATTCATCAGCAGTGCCTCACATCCCATGTGTATCGTCACTGCGTAAAACCCCAGTGTAAAAAATTAGTGAATTTGCTTTGAAGTGATCGTATGGCCCGTTAGTAGACAGGGAGTGCAAAAAGTCCCCAACAATAGCTGCAATCAGTGGAGCGAATGCACCAACGATGTGGTAGTCTCGCATAGTCTCCGTGGTCATGCAGTTTCGAAGCTCGGCCTACAGTCGTAAACAACAGCTCACAGTGCAAGAGCCAAAACTATGGTAGCCTTAATGTGGAGACTTCACGCTTGGGTGATCACAGGGAAATTGTGGAAGGAAGCATCTCTTGTTGCTGGAGTTCGTTGGCACCGCTTACTAGGGGGCACTTTATTCCTGGCACTTGGTTCAATGGGTGGCCACGTGTTAAGGACCTGTGCAAGCCAGTCGGGGCAGAAGGGGTGAGTAGACAATGTGTTTAGTCAATTTGGAGGGAAGAGAGAATTGTAGTCAGGGGGCCCACACAGTGTTAAACATTCTTTATAGGGATTCAAACATGAAGACTGTCATTTTGTTGCTAAAGAAGATCCCAGCATTGTGTGGCTCTTGCTACAGTGGAAGAAATAATCGGGATGATGCCTCACGAGAGGAGCAAGCTATTTTAAAGTGAAGAGTGCCTAAAATATTTAAGAATGAATTGTAGGCGTGCTGTAGGAACAGTAAAAAATCCTGTTTTTTTAACTTACCTCGTGAAGTGTTTCAATGTGCAATTGCTTGGCATTTAAAATGTTGTAGTGATTCACCTTTTTTTTCCCATAAATTTTTGTGACTGGCAGCTTTGTTGTAGTATTCAGTTTGTAAGTTCTATTGCCGGCGGCTTTGATCCGATGCCTCTGCCACTGCATAGAATTGTGGATCATTGTTGGGCATCTGCTCAGTTTAACAAATGGAATGACACTTGGAAACATTAGCAACATTAATTAGTACTGCAGCAGCAGGTTGCACAGGCTACAGGCGTTATGCTTTTATGCAGTCATGCAGCAGACCCTGTCGTGTGTAACTTTGTGTGCTGTAACCGTGACTGCTGTTGGTAGTACATCATGTGTTTTCTGAGCCTACAACATTGGAATCTGCTCAACAGTCGTGGCTGGTGAATAACACTGGTTCTTTTCTTTTCTTTTTTTTTCTTTTTTCAGGGAATGCCGAAGTTAGCAATTGCAATGTTCTGCCCGCAGAACCTGAACACAAGGGCATCGTGAATGCAATGCTTGAATGTTTTCAAGAGTACAAACGCAAGGATTTCAAGCCCAACAAAAAGGTATAGAAGCAACAGTACGGGCATCCATGAGACAACTACCTTTGGTGCAAAAGCGCTATTAGCCTACCTCGATCAATTTTGCAGATGTAGAAAATCGGGCACTCGGTGAAGCCTTTCTGGTTTATAACTCCCTTGTGCAAAGGTTGATGCACAGAAGAGGAAGGGGGGCAGTGAATGTATGCGACAGCCGGATGTCAGGCCTAATGTCATGCTTTGAGGCCTAACGTCATTAGGCAGTAACCGCAGCTCGAATTGCAATGAGTATGATGTTGTTTAGCATGTTGTAAGGCTCAACTTAAAGGACGTTAGGCCTAATGCCGCACTTTTAATTTAGTTGTTGTCAACCGGTACCCATGGGAAAAAGTGCTCATTGTGCTCGTACGTCAAGCTGCAAGTATACTGGTTGATGTTGTTCGACCTCAAACCAAAATGTTACGTCTAAGCTCTGGTGCATGACTTACAGTTTCTGCTGGTGGTCTAGTAAAGTGATACATACCCACAGAGTAGCATATACCACAGGGGTGTATTGGCAACACTTTACAAGCAGAAGCATAGGTTGCAGCAGTAGGCATTGAACAGATGCTGTCCCTTGCGTTGCATGCCGAGCCATGCACGAAGAAATCGGTGAATGAATCAGTCAGTCAGAGTGCAAACGCTAGAAGGGTTGACCACAGGAAATTTGTGCCCACACCCTAAATCTTGTGTGTGTACTCTGAAGCCTATGAAAGCGTTGCATATCTGCGGGGTAGCACATAGCCGCTGTGGGCTATTGGAGAACGCTTTATAGGCACGAATGTGCGCTTCTTTAGCACAATTACTGTGGTTGATGTAGCGAAACCATCTCTCAGTCGTTTGGATCTTTGTGTGCATGTGTATACCACATGAGCAGCAGGGTCACAGTCCTCACACTTGACTGATGTGTGGAGCAGGATGAAATGCCCCACTGTTCACTCGTTGGAGGAGCTCAGTAAAATGCCACTGTTCATGCATCAAACGACGTTTGTACAGAGGGCAACACCCTTGTCTATAACGCAGGTTTCGTACTTAAAGCCTTATCTTGCCTCGGCCGAAAAACATTTGAAGAAAACTATTGTGTCATCATGAAGTCTTGACCACATATTTTGACATCACCGTTTTTTGTGGCAAGTTTGAGTCTGCAGTATTGAGAGGTAACCAGTTCAAGTTTAACTTTAAGTTTAAGTTTTAGTGTTATAGACAAGGGTGTTGCGCGCTGTACTCCTTCCCGACCAAAAAATGTTTAATCGTTCCAGCACTACAAGTTAAAGCCACAAGTTAAAGCCACAAAAAGTTAAAGCCACAAAAAGCTACAAGTTAAAGCCTTGTAGCTTTAAGGGCTGCCTGCTCCCTTTCTTCTTATTATTTTTCTCTATTTGTCTTCCATAGGCCATGAGCAATCTTAAAGAGATGGGCTTTTCTGAAACCACAATCCTAGATGCCCTTCGGATCCATAGCAACAGCCAAGAAGCCGCGGTAAGTAACCTGTTCTGGAAAATTGTGTCGGTTGTATTCACTGACGTGGCATGCATGCAGGCAACCATGTGTGTGCATCATCTCTGGTTACGTCGGGCTCCACGAGATGGCAGTACTTGTCGTTTGTTTGATAAAACCCACGACATATGCTTGATGTTTCAAACTGTCCCTCACCGAATGCGAAGTAATGCCTTGACTCCAATGTGAGTGCGATTATCAACACATCTGTTGACACCACCACCACCGAGAATCAGGTTGAAACGGGGCATACGACGCACACCGGTGTTTTTTATTTTATTTTATTTTATTTTTTCTGCGAGGTGCGGGCGCAATGGCACAAACCACGCCACATCTGTGCCGAAGTGGCACAGACATGGCCGTTTACTGTGTTTCCAAGTGAAGAAATTGAGCACTAAACTTTTCAGTGAATACCATCTATAGGATGTGACCTTCCCAGCATTACTTAAAGAAGAAAAAACAAAAGCAAAGTTATTAGTGTATGCCCTCAACTAATAAAATGTTAAGCATTCCAAGGTTGTCGACTCTAGATAACGATTTTTTCAGGGCAAGCTCTAGGTGCTCTAGATAACTTTTTTTCAGGGCAGCGCGGTTATATGTGTAGCATTTTCTTGGCACAGTACACTTGCTTCTTTGTAAGCTCTCTATACCTTACTTGAATGATTTCTGCATACCAGTGGCATCTTAATTTTAATTTTGTGACTGGATTGAGCATGTCAAGTTGTCGTCCTGTTGACTACGCCATTCTGCCAAGTACTATAAGTCAGTTATGCCCAGTAGTATTGAATTGCAAGTATAGAATGAGTTTATTTGAATCATGGATACGTTTAATAGCATAATGTCGTATGCTTTCAAATTGCAATATGTACTGCAGGAGTGGCGGGCAGCTGAAGCTGCATGAATTTGTGTGCTGTCTGAGTGCTGGAAAAAAGAAAAAAGAAAGGGGGAGAAAGCTGATGGGTTATCATATAGTATATGCCCTGCTTTTTTTTTTTTTTTTTTCGAAATTTTAGCTGGCTTTCTTAGCGCTTCCACTCAATCACCGTCGATTGAGGTGTATTGCAAAATCTTGGGGCTTTGTCAGCCGATCTTTTTATGCACCACAACTCGTGACCTGACAACGGAAGTAAAAAAAATAGACAGCATAGTGGTTCTAGTCTTGTATGACCCCAAATTAAATACCAGAATCAAACATGCTTTACTTTTTTAGACATTTTAGCAGGCTTCCTACATAAGCATAAAGTGGCAAGAAATAACCAATGTGTTTTAATATGTGAATATAGAGAGCGTAATGGTTCTAGTTTTGTATAACCTCAAATTAGGTGCCAGAATCAAACTGTGGTGTTTGACAAATGGTCCCTGCCACCCATTCACGCAATGGCTGTTTTTTTTTTAGCCCTGTTGCATCGAAATCCGTTTCAAGCTCTATATACGCTTTTCATATGGTTCGCCCGAATCATTTTCCACAAGGATCAAGCTTTGTTTTTGTGAGAGGCCCTGAAATGCTGTAAAATTACACCTCTTCTTTGAATTAGAAGGCACTGGTGACAGCTGTTTCAGGTGCTATATGCACCGTTAGCTGCAGCTGGCAAGTTAAAATTGCCAGAACAGCTGTGCAGGCTTTTTATGCAAAGATATTTTTTAGTGAGGCTCCCAAAAGCAGAGTGAGATGTTTAAAGGCACACTGCGGTGTAAAAGCGAGTTGGCCTGTACAGGTAGATGTTTGGGTAGATGTTTGGGTTGACAGTGCTAAAAAGACAAAGTAAGCCATTATCAGCAGGCAACAGTTGTTTAATGAGGCAGAATATGCGAAAACCGCGAAAACGGGTACTGCTTCTCTGTAAACTTTCCCACATCATATTTGTGACGTTGCAAATCGTGAGTGGCAATAGGGATTGTGGGAACCTTCTCGGCCCTGACGCCGTATTGGCACACGTGGTCAGGCCTAGCCTGGTTCGGGGGGTGGGGGGCAGATGTCTTGGCCAGCAGCATCCCCTGCTGTACCGCATGAGTTGTGACACGTCAGAGGGCAGCCACTCTTTGGTCTTTCACCAGCCTCGCTCTTTTGAGGAGTGTTCCACCGAGCCCATTGTGGATGCGTGCGCTGTTAGTGCGTTAACTCTGCTCGGAGGTTCTGTTGCCATTGGTCGCCTGGAGTACCGCTATGGGTAGCGCAGCACAATGGAGGTCTATGCAGCAAGTGCTTGAGACTGTAGAGAAATGCATGAAATGGTACGCCTGGTGTGCATCGGTGGCCTTTGTGTGCAGTAAGAAAGAATTGTGCTTATAGAAGAAAGGCTCAAGCTTATGCTTTCCTGTGGCACCTGTACACTCTGCATGTGTACTCAACTTCAATGATCAGCTGTAAAGCCTCATTAAGTAATGCGATGATGATGTTTGAGATATGATTAAAGGAAGGAATACATGTTCTTCTTGCTGTCAAACTACTTCCACTACATCGTTGGGGGGTGCTAGAGGTTCACTCTGGGAGCAGCCTTGTAGCACCACTGCCCAAATGTATTGTGGCAGTAATGCCAGGGTTCGCTTCTATTTATTTTCCAGTGAGTCTAATGGGTGCGTACACTGCCGTAGACTCATTCGAACAGGCCTGGTATATTGTGAGACGCATGCGACTTGAATGTTGGGGCGGCCATTGAGTTCCACAGGAGGGGCTTGTAATTAGGTTTTACAACGGTAAGGCAGTGGGGGAGTAGCATCAGTGGCTCCATGATTATTTTTCGCGTTTCGTTCTTTTTGGCTGTTGCGATGTTTGGGTTGACAGCTCCTCTAGTACACACACAATGTGGCAGAAGGGTGGCTTAATACATTTCTGTAGGGGTGTGAGTAAAGCCCTGTTGACTTGCCTCATCAGGGCTGTACTCCGGCTTGTGAATCTATGGTAGTGGAGCTATAGGCTATTGGTGGCCTGCTTTGAGGACTCGTGGCAGGGAAAAAAACGGATCTCTCGGGTGGCTTGGTTCCTTCTCTTAGTGCCCAAAGTGTTTGAGTGGTTAAAAAACTTGGTGTAGTTGAAGGATCGAGCCCTGACTGTCACCCAATGGGAAGGCCGCTTAAAAAAAAAAAAAGCCATTCGGGCAACATTGTGTATTCGATGCAGAAAACCTACAGAAAACAGAGGTTGGCAGCACAGCGCATGCAGACTTGGGAAAGCTGCCATAAACATGAACTTAAATAACGCCCCTACAAATGCTGCGCAAGGCACACAGTCTGTGTTCCATTAACAAAAAAAAGGGGGCATTTCATATTGCCATGTGCTTACCAGTTGTAGTTACAGTGCCCTCACGCGTATTCTGAATGAAGAATGCCTCCTTCTGTTTTTGGACTGCCGATTTCTACCAAGCAGCATATTGCTTATTTTGGCCATAGCTTCTTTTGTAACATGGTCATACCAGACAGCAACAAACTGTTCCTGAAAACCAGTGAAATGAGTGTCCCGTCTTTGTGTTCTAACTCTGCCAAAGTGCCATGAATTTTTATTTTGCGTCAGTGTGCCTTTGCCTGGCACAAAAGCAACTTGGGGTACCATTCTTAAAGGTGCTGATATTGGCATCTTGTAATTTTTAACTGCACCTCATGCCTACTCCTTGTTTTCAAAGACAAAGGGGGACTTTCATCATGAAGTGCATGCTTCAAAGCTCTGCAGCAGCAGTAGTTTGCTTATGCTCTTGCATGAAATCAAGCGCTTCTTTTTCCTTTCTTTGCATCACCTGTATTAACTGGAATAATATACTAGCTAGTGTACACTAGGTTGCACACAACATACCTGGTCATTTGTAAAGCCATTCTGACACTTTGCGCTCACAATTTTGTACCTAAGATGGTATGATGTTCTGTTTGTCAGTTTTATCCAGATTTGTTGACTAGGTACAACACAAGATGAAATTCTTCGTTGCATAAACAGACTGTTGACAGCACAGTGGTCTGTGTTTGTTTAGCTGCTTCCTACCTGTTTCAGGTACCCTGTGTGCATAGCGTTCTGCAAACGAGCGGCCTGTGCATCTTGTGCCTTGTGTTGTTGTTGTTGCAGTGCGAGTGGCTACTTGGCGACAGGCGTCCCAAGCCCATAGACTTGCAGGTGGGCCTGGACACCAGCAGTGCCATATACAGGTCCATTGTCAGTAACCCTGTGGTGCAGCTGGGGCTGTGCTCGCCCAAGACACTGCTGGGTGCGTTGGAAAGTGGATTCTCGTACTCTCATTTTACTGCATGGATTGGATAAAGTATGCTTCCACAATCGTCTCTAGAGAAAATCGCCTTGCTTGCCCAGTTACTAAATGGTTGCTTCTTGCTGCGAGTGCTTGAGTAAGTACGAGCCCTTGGATTTTCTCATCTATGGTAAAAGGATCCCCCTGGAAAGGCTTGCGTGCATGCGGCGTACTTTGTGGTCTGCCCCGCAAGAGGCTCCCTTCCCCCGTTGTACTCCAAGTTGAGGCAAATTTTGGGACCTCGCAACAGGGCCGCATGTGCGTAGACTGCCCCATACGAGAGGGAGCGATCCCTGTGCTCACTAGGGTGGGTGTCTTCAGCCATTACTTGGTCATAGTGAAGGCACGAAACTGTAGAGTTCAGTGTTCAAGCAGTGCTAAAAGGCAGGGTGCGGGTAAACACACGCAGGTGCTACACTCACAACTGAAGTGTATTGAAGCACGCTTCACGTCAGTAGTGCTGCCCACTTGTCAGCTCCAGAAGAGTTTACAAATCAATGCGTGCCCTCAAAGCTGCAGCGCTGACAAAGTTCACTTTATTTCAAGGCAATACAGAGTTGGACGGGATTGTTTACAGTCGGTCCGAGTTCTCCAGTCAAAGCGTTGGCTTGTGTTTACAAACAAATGAAGCTCGGGGAAAGAGATGCCAATATGCCTGCATGCTGAGTGATCGTGTTTCAGTACACTTAACCGTTCGAGGGTCAAATTTTTTCGCTTAAAAAGGAGTACTGACACGAAAATTTTATGTTCCACTTTTATTGCTTTTATCGGTGCTTAATGGTCTGGTAAGCCCGAAACAGCACTTTAAAATACTTCTGCGCGCGATAATTAATTACATTGAGCGGCCTGAAAATCATTTGTTTCAAATTCTCGCGCTTTTATCCCGAAAGGCGCATATGACAGAATGCCGGAATGACCTCATCGCTTTGTGCGGACGTCAAAACACTGCGGAGGCCGGTGGGGGCATTGTTTCGACCGCGCCGCCGCCGGAGCTGAACGGTTGAGCTGCCTGAAGGTGCTATGCCTACCATTGCGGTGGAAATTCGATGATCGCTTTCAATAAAAGTCCTGATGGCGACTTCTATTGCGATTCCGGGCTATATTATCGCTTCCTTTCCCACGGGATGATGTCACACTGATGTCCATTTGCTGAGTGCCACTCCATGTGCTGTTCCGTTGGCGCGATAAATGAGATCCAATTAAAGTATGTTCTTCACGTCGCAGGCCGCTCATATTTCAGCCAGGGTATTCTGTTGAGTTAAGGAAGCGAACTGTGCAATAATATTAATGCCGAAAATTGGTGTCAGTGCTCCTTTGATGCGACCCCCCAGGGTCGATCTTTTTTTAATTCCTGATATAAATTCTTCGGGTGAATCTATTTCGAGAAAAAATTGTCGTAATTTTTTTAGGATGATTATAAAATGACAAAAAAATCGTTTGTGTTGTTACATACGCGTGTTTTATTCTTGAGTAACACAAGAAAAAGTCTAAGAAAGTTTCCCAGGTGCAAAAAGCGGGAGAAGCGGGAAGCGCCCGGAGTACAAAACCGAAACGGCTGTTACTCGATGCGCAAGTGTGATAGCGGGCGCATTGCTGTAGTAAAGCATAAAAACAGAAAAGAAGAGCCATTGGCACAAGAAAAAATTTTTTATGAATTTCCGCAGTGTGACAGCACATGCCAAGCGAGAAAATTGATCAAAGAAGGCGCTCTTTTTAAACATACGAGTGATGACGTACAGCCATGATCATAAGCTTACGGACCAGGGAAATGGCAATTTTAGGTTATTTCTCTTCCTATAACAGCCCGACAAACTGCCAAATGCATGCGAGATGTCGTATAAGTACTGAACTAGTAAAAACTACCGCACATAGTACTCTGGGCTGGCTTGCGGCCGAGAAACAACTCAAAATTGCTGCTTTCATGGTCCGTAAACTTCTGTTCTTGGATGTACGTGTACATCATTGACCATTTTGAAGGTGTTTGCCGAGGACAAACATGTACGTCGTTGCCCCTGAAAGGGTTGACCACAAAGCTCATGCGAAGAAATGCACTGTAGCAAATGCATATCTGTCACACCAAAACTGAAATCGAAACCAGTTTAGAACTACTTTGGTGCAGTAACAGAGAGCAGTTAGCTCCCCCCCGTCGCTTTCGCTATGTTGCCACATAAAGTTGTCCCTGAGTATAGAGTGACAGGTAGCCAATAACAGCTGGAAATGCTTTTTTGACAGTCCACACTAATTTTGCATTCCATTAAGTTGTAAATAAGAAGATCAAAAACAGACACCTGCATACATGTCTGCATAAACAATGCCTCTTATCAAGCATAAGCTAAGACTTCCAGACTTCAAATAAAAACAAGTAAGCTGCTAAAAAATACATGCTTAAACATTATCAGCAGCATTATCACTCCTGTTCAGACATTATCAGCAAAAAATTCATGAGATTGTTGAAGTGCTTGACATAGCAAAATCTGGCTCCTCGTGTATTGGCTGCCTTTCTATTGTGCTGACCAGATCTGAGACCACTCATACTAGTATTTTGGATGCCTCTTGACCGGTGTGTTGAACCGAAAAAAATTCTGGTTCTGTTATGGTTAAGGCTCGGACAAATTCATTTTGTTCCGGTTCAGTTATGGTTTGACTAAATCATACACTGATCTGGTTCGTGAACTGGTTCAGAAGCCTGAAGCGGTTTGCAAACAGGTTCAGAGTAGAATTATTAATGAAGTGCAAAAAAAAAAAGGTTTTGTGGTTTAAACTCACCATAAACCGTAAGTGCAATTTTTATTCATTCAAAATACTCTTTTTTTTTTTTTCAAAAGCCACAATGAAGTTGAGCAATGTACTGAAGATTTGTTCTTTCAATTGAGGCAAGGTAGGGCTTTGTATTTGTGGTTAACAATTTACCATTCCAAGCCAAGCATGTAAAACACAGCAGAGAAATAGCGCCAGCCACAGGCTGTGGCACCTTCAGTATCGGGCTTGCTATCACATCAACCAAAAGGGGATGCTGTCTGCATCCTTATACCAAAACAGTCTACAAAAAAAACTTACACGTAAAGTGTGCACACGCACGTGCACTCACATACACGCACAACAGGGCATTCCATCCCGCTGCGAAGAGCAGCTTTTCCTGTACAAGAGACTGTAGTACGAAAGACTCCAGTGGTAATCAGTGAACTCGATCGTCTAGTAACCAATGCTGGGCACACCTTTGAAGTTGAAAGAATGCAATCTTCTCGGATTTTGAATTGACCCGTGAAATTTTGCATTTGCACATGTCTTTTCTTATCCCCCTGTTGTGTGTTTTATAAACTTATTTCTGCGGCCCCCCTTTGCCTTCTTTTTCCCTCTTTCTTGTTGCATGGGGTTTGCCTTGCTTGTATAAAGCCAGTGCCCCTAACCAATAAAACCATATGGATTCTACAGTCAGCGCAAGTGTGCGTCTCTCTCTTCCTGTCTCCCGTCCGTCCCGCTGTTTTCATTCTTACGATTATATGTACCAACCAGCCAAGGTTTCAACTCATTTGATATGCTACGAGTAGGCACATTTAGAGTTTGAACCTTGGTCAGGGCTGCTCTCACGTCCTGCTTACCCCTGCACAGTCTGAGCGAGGGAAGGGCGAAGTCGATGTTTCATATCTCCCGCGGGCCACGGAGAGTGTGAAATTTCTTTTGCCCATCCTTGCACCCTGCTTGCTTGACCAGAAGCTACACACCGTTTCAGTATTAATGCGCAGTCTTTTCACCATGTTGTAGCCATAAAGGAAGCATTCATAGTGTTTTGATTCGCCTGAAGGGTAAAAGTGCACGAGAGATTGCAAAGTTGAGGATGCGGGAAAGAGAAAAGCCCCGAATGGCACTGGCCACCCATTATCAACAACGGATAGCGGAACCATTTTGTCGCAAATCAGTCACCATTATTTCTTTTTTCGGTTCAGTTCCGGTTCGGGTTCAGCGGGCTCAAAAAACAATGGTCGGGTTCAGGTTCAACTCTGGCAAAAATACTGATTTGGTTCCAGTTCAACACCTTGCTATTGAGGTTCATTGTGAGTGTTACATTCCCTTGCTCTTGCTTTTATTTACAAGTTTGGAAGTATTAGCTTGTGCTTGATAATTGGCTTTGTTTATATAGCATTTATTTAATGCCTAGTGTAGAACGCAAGCAATACATAATCACTGTAGCCTATCAAGTGTTCCCAGCTGGTATTGCTCATCTGTCACTCTATACTAGTGTGCGTATGGGGCTTTTGGGTATGTTAATGCATGTTTTCCCCTTAATAAACTTCATTTGCAAGCGTACCACCCGTGTGTCTTCCCCCACCCTCCCTAATGTCTTTTTGCGTTACTTTAAAAACGAGCATGCACCAATTCGCCCGTCCGTCTTCTTTATCACATCAGGCTCACATACAGTTGATGCGAATGTGACTGCAGAATATGGGGGTTGCGGCTGTATATGGCTGTATTACACAGCTAGAGCAGAAAAACCAAAGCCGCAATCCACCACGCGGCGTTGCGAGGACGCCACTGAGGGTTCGATCGGCTCACCGGAAGGTGCCAGTGATACGCTTGGAGGCAGGCAATGTCAACAAACCTCGCTTTATTGCTCGATCAAAATGTGGAACACTCAGTGGGCGGGTGAGGGTGTCTCCACAAGCTCGTTAAGATGTCTGTGGCCGCAGACTCCGTCCGTCCCGTAGTGGGGAACTCGCCGTGTCTTGGGGTCGAGGAACATGAGCTCCTAATCCAATACGCAGTTCCTGACCCGTGGCAGAAAAAGCCCTAAGGAGAGCAAATCTACTCGGTACGTCGCTTCGGTTTGTGAGGGAAGGGTCTCTCAGGGGGAGGAGGGTGCTGGCTGGAGGAGTCGGCCTCTAGGGGGCCATGACTGCCAACAAGGGAATGCGCGCTGCGCACGCACGAGGGCCTGCACGCTTGCGCGTCCTTGCTGCTAAGGCGGCATCCCTGACAGAAGTGCACAGCGTGCATGGGGACCCATGTGGTCCCCACAACACTTAAAACAAATCACGTGCAGGTCCCACTTGCTTACATTGGTTCACAGTACGTATTTTGGTACTGTTGTGGTAACCATCCTGCAATACGTTGTAGCACTTTTTTTATTTTCTTTTGTTCTTCTTTTCTTTTTAAATAAGTTTCCTCTGCAAATAGACTTCATTGTAAAAAGGTCTCCTCTCCGTGTTTCTGATGCCAATTACTCACCCTCCACATACAACCACCACCCATAGTCAGAAATTGTTACAGTACTCCCCCATTTGGCCAATCTAATCATATGGCTCTGTTGTTTATTAAGTAGTGCTCGTAAAACCTCTGGTAGTAAAATAAAAACTGAATCTGTAGAGAACAAAGTCATTCGCTTCATGTGTTGCCGTCAAGACAGATTTTTTTGTTGTTGTTGCCTCTTTCTAATGGTTAGCTGCTTGGAAGCATCTCCTTGGGCCCCAATTTCATCAGCTTTGTGTGCAGTCTAGTTGTTTAGTGGGCCCCACCTTGGACATTGGCAGGCTCTACATCTCGTGCTTCGCCATTTTACGTGAACCTTTTAGCTACAGCATTGCTATTAGAGTGAATGTATAATATTATCCACTGTTGTAAACCTTTGAAAGCACATGGAAGTGGGGTGCAGGTTTTTTTTTCAGCTGCCTCCAAATAACACGAACAAAATTGTGTGGATACAGGAAGTTGATACAAGGTGTTTCCTTGCTTACAGCCATGTTGCAGATGCTGGAGAACCCTGGCTGTGCTTCACGGTGGCTAAATGACTCGGACACCGCACCTATTTTGAGCCAAATATTTCGCATCTATCATGCTGAAAAGCATTCTGTTTAGCTTGTGAAGCCCTTGGCTTCATGAGTGTTTCTCCTTTCCGAGTGCAGTAACAGAAGCCGAATCACGGTCAAAAGCAAAGATGGGCACTGTAGAGGCTGCAACAAAATAAGTTGGTCCTAGTGCTACCTGTGTTCAAAGCAGAAAGCAGTGCCCTCCTCGATGCTTTATTTCCGAAGGGCTGGCAGTAGAAGCCTGGCTGGCATTTTGTTGTGCGTAGCACCTGGCATAGCACCGCAGTCGGGGTAGCAGTGTGAGACGAGGGTACTTACCTCAGTCTCCAGAGGTGCACATTCAAGGAGAGTGCGGGGACTTAAAGGGGCTCTGCAACACTCTTTGAGCAGTGCAAATAAACTTGCGCGACCTTTAAATTACAGTGCCAGGAATACCTGAGCGAAATATTACACATGCGTGCGAAGCGGTAAGCTCGCAAATCGCTGTGAAAGAAACACAAAAACTAACCGCGCTGTTTTCAATTTCCATACTTATGTGGCGATGTAATTACGTCATTTCAGCGGTAGTTGTCCTATTGGCTGTTGCTGGTTAACGTCACAGTTTCTTAAAGGTAACACAGTTATAAGTATTGGCTGTTGCTGGTTAACGTCACAGTTTCTTAAAGGTAACACAGTTATAAGTGAACTATATAATTATTAAACTTACTTTCCATTACCCAAAGTTGTTGCTTAAAAGTTATAAAAAGGGCAAAAGAAATGTTTTTCTCTCGCATTTCCCGTACAACCTGCCATTGTCGGTGGCTCAGTGCACCAACCTCATCTATGCCTAAACCTGTACGCACAGTTTTGGTGGTTTTATTGTTTCAAGTGACCCTGGAGTTGGTGCGATGAACTCGGGATTTTACTTCCAACCGGACCTCCCAGCGTTTGTTGTTTCAAAAACACCCTACCAGCCTAAGTGAGCACTTGCGAGCGTACGAGTTGCCCTGACTAGGGTGCCTCGATTTACACGCATGTACGGCGGCGCTGGCATTGAGGCACCCTATCCCTGGCTCCAGCAAGCAAAGCTCTGGCGACGGCACGTATGTGAAAAAGCAACAACTGGAGCCGTGAACGTGGCTCCAGTGGCTCGTTGCCGGCTTTTTTAGCAACTTTATGGTGCGGAGTGTCTGCGTACGGGTCGAAATTCAATTCCGCGCTCATCGCTTCGAGCTGTGCGCGCAGAGCTGGGTTCATTGCACAATGAAATGCACGGTAACGACAGCAGGTACAAGAGTCGGAAAACCCACACTGCAAACAGGCACCAGTGCCTGCACCGCACCCACCATACCGGAAATAGACTCAACGTTGAGAAGGAAAAAAAGAGAAAACTCACAGGTCCGTGATATATCGAAGGCCACCAAAGACAAAGTCATGAGCCGCGCCGGGAGAGAGCATGCAGCCTTCGTCACGGTAATTGAAGGTTGAGTTGAGAGGGAAAGGTGCAATTGCGGTTATGCACGTTTTTTCGTCTCGCGTAGTTCCGGTGATACTGAACGGATTTCAATAATTCTTGCGGGAAGAGGTTCCAGGGACAATAGACTTTACCCCAAATGTATTCCGAATAGTCGGTGGTAAGTGTTGCAGAGTCTTTTTAAGTCCTTTGCAAAGTGAGTGAAATGTTCTTTATTAGAGAGAGTGGTAGACATGGGGACACCTTCTTTGGAATTATTGACAACCCATCGTAGATGGCTATTTAGGAGGCCTGATTTGGATGAGCTGGGGATATGAGTTAGCGGGGGTACTTTGTTAATCAGCCAAACAGTTGGAAAGCCCTTCAGCCTAGGTAATGAAGTACTGAGGGCTGATCCAAACCATAAGGAATAAACGAGGCGTAGAGTCAGTGTTAGCAGTGGCGCATTTGGGAAGCACTCTCAAGTAATGAACAAACGGTAGGCTACTTTTGTCACTGGAAAAGAATGATATGCAACCAATGTGTACTTTCAATGATAACTTATTGTATTTAACTTGGGGTCTTGGGACCATGAAGACAAAATACAGGTTTGGTTCATTAAAAAAGCTACTTTGTCCGGGTAACGATAATACAAATCTTATCGCAGACTTCAGACATATAATTGAGATGTTAAAGAAAGCAGATGAAGCAGTGGGGACTCCCCATCCACTTTCTGGCAACGTCGCTACGATGCCACAGAACCTGGTTCTGCGATTGGCGGCCGCTGACCTAAGCCACCGCCAAGAAACGTGATTGGGTGATTTGTGTGGGGCTTCCTCTAGTTCTTATCGGCAGAAAAACTGCACCTAAAAGACAGCACTAGGACAAAAGGGACAGGACGGGCGTAGACTCACAAGTTGCAAGTGTGCACCCGTCCTGTCCCCTTTTTGTTCTAGTCCTGTCTTTTACGCGCACTTTTTCTGCTGATAAGATGCAGCACCAACTAGCCCAACAATATGCTGTACTGAGCTCCTCTAGTTCTGTTTGATTGTGTCACTTGAATGCCGATGTGCAGTTAACACATTGATGACTATGTTTTTAGTGCTAACCTAAATCCTGGCCATATTTCATCACTGTAGTGGGAAATTTGAAAACTGTCACTATTTCTCGTGCTTTTTTTTTTTTTTTCAGTTAAAAAAAACATCTTTCGTGGCTGGAATGGAGCTGAGTGAGTTACCAAAGGCTAGTTCTTTCAAAACAAACAGAGCTGTATTTTGTCTTCGTGGCCCCTAGAAACTCAGGTGAGCTCAAAGAACCGTGTAAAGAAGGATGATTGGTGTAGTGCTTGCGGAGGGGAAGTGAGCATCATGGAATAGGGAACCAATTTGTATAGAGTACATCTTAGCTCCAATAAAGAGGGAAAAAGTGGATCAGCAGCAGGTGTACTTCCCGAGTAATAATCAGTGGCGGATCCAGGGGCAGGAGGAGGGCTGGGAGTGCAGTTGGGCAATTGCCCTCCCCCCCCCCCAAAAGCCACCAACAATTCCAACCCCTCTCCCTTCCACAACCCTCAACACTGATTTTTTGGCATGTGCAAATTTTTTAGACCGCGGCGGGGACCATTGCTGTCCGTGGAGAGCAAAGCAACCCTCACTTCTAACTTGTTGTTAGGCGTGATATTGGCTAACGCGACCTCCGCCTTAGTGGGAGCATGCCGATCCCATTTTCCCCTTCAAAGAGTATCGGCACGGCACCTTTTTTTAAACTGGTCACATGGTTATCTGCAATGTGTTGGTGAGAAAAGCACTTGGTGTGCAATTGAGAACAAAACATGACATTTTGGTTGGTTGTGCCTCTCCCCCCTCTCCCATCAGCGTTATGGAACTGTTCCCCAAAGTAGGCACCTGGATCCGCCCCTGGTAATAATAGCATGACCACCAAGGGAGTGGAAAGGAAGTAAGAGTAGACTGGGTAGACTGAATTCGGTAGACGGATGAGGTCCTAGGATTCAGAGGTAGTGAATGGATGTGGATGTCTTGCAGTTGGCATCAGCAGGCTGATGATGATGAGTACCTAGCAAGAGCATGAACAAAAATTTTGCCTAGTTACTAAGCATAGACTAGGGTCTTCAACACAACGAAAATTGATGTCGAGCGTAGTGAGGAGAGTTAGATCCAAGTTTTTCATAATGGTGGCCACTGCAAGATGTCTGGTGGCATCGCAACAAGTCATTATCCTGCAGCCACAATTTGGAGAGTACAGCCTGAGAGCATTCTGCCTAATATGCATCATTTCTAACCGTTCATGAAATCGGTTGATTGAGCCTAAATGTGATCGACTGTTCTGAAATCACGATTGCATCTTTGCGCGGAAAATTTGTTTTTGTTGCCTTATAACAATCCAGAAATAAAGTCTATTGCAAAACAATTCATTCTAGCCAGTTATTCTGGGCCAGTCTGCCATGTCGAACAACAACAACAAAAGAAGAAGCATGTGTTTAGCGTTGATGTGCATTCAGTGGATTTCAAGCCAGGCATTTGCAAGCAAGTTTTCTCCTTGCTAACTGCTGCCATGCTGTAACACATTACACTTGGCCCCTTCAGCAGCTTTAGCAAACTTGAACCTGATGGAAGCTAGCGCTGTAGTGTCTGAGATTTGGAATTTTTACTTATTTTCTTAGATAACGGGTGTACAGCGACCAGTTTTGCACATGTCCCTTCACCCTGTGTGATTCAAATGGAGGGATACGGTGCAGATTGTTAAGCGTTAGCTAACTAAAGAGGCTCATTTGAGCCCTCTTAAATCGGAGCGTATGAGCAAATGGGTGTGGATTCGTCACGGTGAAGAGTTGTGCGAAGAGCTACCGAAATATCCAAGTGCACCATAATAACACTAAGGATATTTGTGTACGTATAGTAAACAAAATTCACTGCTGCTTGCAGTGAAGGGAAACATTTTACCTCTCGTAGACGCCTGCAGCCAACACTGGTAGAGTGCTAACCTTTTATTTTATTATTATTCTGACGGCGTCCCAAGATGGAGTCCCTTATTTGGAAAGAGCCATTAGAATTGGGAGTTGAAACAGCACCAGTTTCTTTAAGCATTTTCAAGAGTTACATAGGCCATCTTGTTAAAAAACGGGTGAAGTGTGCCCTTTGACAACTGACAAAGAGTGGAAGCACGATGTTTGTTTCACACCACAGTGCAGAGAGCATTAATTAGTGGTGATGAGTACTTAGTAGTACTTGCAGTGATGCTTGAGTAGTGAACAAACTTGTGCTTGAGCGACTTTTTTTTTTTTTTTTACCGCACGGCAGTTAACAAAACCAAGAAAATGCCTAGCGCTCGTGTGTGCGTGCCTTCCGACAGCCTCCCAGTGCCCCTGCGCACATACGTCAAGCCAAGCATCCTTACTTAGGGGCCGAAATTGCAGCGACCGCCTGGCAATTAATAAACCAAGAAAATCCCAAGCGCTCGTGTGTGTGTGCCTCGCAGCGACCGCCCAGCATCCCCGGCGCACGTTTGTCAAGCCGAGCATACCCACTTAGGGAGATTGGCCAAGATTGCCAAAATAAAAGCTCCAGCAGTCGCCGTAATCGTGGCCACACTTGTTCGGAACGAGAAAGACACGTCATAGCGTACGCCCCTCCAAGGTGATGCCCAGTGATTATCACTTCCAAACAAATGAAGGAAGCTCACTTTTATAGCAACAATGATGGAGTAAAGGTCGTTGCGGCAGTGAAGAATAAGCAAATCGGGTGCAATCGTGGACTTAAACCTTCCTGATGGCCGTGAAGGTTGTGTCAAGCTTCACTACCTTCAAGTCTTACGCTTTAGTGTGAGCTTCATTTTTCCCCGCATGCATTCACATTTCCCATGAAATTTTGTGTGTACAGATTATGCGAGTTTGCGATTACATGAGCCTTTTATTAGTATGAGCAACAAGTACATTTGGACTGTTATCATTTAGTGGTACTTAGAGGATTTGACCCTGACAATACCGGGCATTGTATCTAACCATCATCTAAAAAAGGCACGCAGATACAAAACCCTGTGTCCTTTTCTTCTTTAGGCTTAATGTTGGCAGATCATCAGAGAGAAAATAAAGCATGGCGCAAGCTTATTATCTTAAAATATAGCACTCTATTCATAAAGAGTAGCTTGGCTATAAAAAGAAGCATATTTTTTGTGTAGTCCATAAAGAGTAGCTTGGCTATAAAAAGAAGCATATTTTTAAGTGCGAATGCACTTTATAAGTGACCCCAAACCATCCACCGCCGGCGGCGGCGGCGTCCGCAGTGCTCCTCTATATTTAAAAAAGAAACAGCATCCGGCGCCAGGTTTCGATCCGAGGACTTTGCGGCCGCAGCGCGACGCTCTACCGACCAAGCCACGGACGCGACGCTGATATCAGTGTTAGTGACGCGCCTTATATCTTTAACGCATTCAAACTACGTCGTCAGCGGCGTGCGTTGGCGAGTCAGCGGCGTTATAGCGGCTTGATAACTGCGTGGTGTACACGTGATACTACAAACCCGATGGAAGAGAAGGCGGCGAGGCGGTGGGCTGCGGGGGCCGAGCGCAAGCGCCGCAAGCGGGCCGACAACCGTGCATTCGCACTTTCACATTCTCCCCCTCGGGGAAATGCGGGGGAATTTTTTGTGTAGTCCATAAAGAGTAGCTTGGCTATAAAAAGAAGCATATTTTTTGTGTAGTCCATAAAGAGTAGCTTGGCTATAAAAAGAAGCATATTTTTTGTGTAGTCCATAAAGAGTAGCTTGGCTATAAAAAGAAGCATATTTTTTGTGTAGTCCATAAAGAGTAGCTTGGCTATAAAAAGAAGCATATTTTTGTGTAGTCCATAAAGAGTAGCTTGGCTATAAAAAGAAGCATATTTTTTGTGTAGTCCATAAAGAGTAGCTTGGCTATAAAAAGAAGCATATTTTTGTGTAGTCCATAAAGAGTAGCTTGGCTATAAAAAGAAGCATATTTTTTGTGTAGTCCATAAAGAGTAGCTTGGCTATAAAAAGAAGCATATTTTTGTGTAGTCCATAAAGAGTAGCTTGGCTATAAAAAGAAGCATATTTTTTGTGTAGTCCATAAAGAGTAGCTTGGCTATAAAAAGAAGCATATTTTTTGTGTAGTCCATAAAGAGTAGCTTGGCTATAAAAAGAAGCATATTTTTTGTGTAGTCCATAAAGAGTAGCTTGGCTATAAAAAGAAGCATATTTTTGTGTAGTCCATAAAGAGTAGCTTGGCTATAAAAAGAAGCATATTTTTTGTGTAGTCCATAAAGAGTAGCTTGGCTATAAAAAGAAGCATATTTTTTGTGTAGTCCATAAAGAGTAGCTTGGCTATAAAAAGAAGCATATTTTTTGTGTAGTCCAGCCATGTACTGTTTTCGAATCAGCTCGGCTCTTAACGTAGCACCTTTGTTTGAACTGAAGAACGTGTGTTTATTGAGAAATCAAGGCAAAAGCAGGGAGCATTGTGAGGATATTTGTCATAAATACCATTCACGTGCCTGCTTGCAGTGTTTTGATAAAGAGAGTTTCAACACAGCAGAGCATTCTTTTTTTTTTTCTTTTTTTTTTGCCATCAGCTGTAAGTTCACGTGATGTAGGAGCATATGTAATATTGATTGTTGCCACCTTCTAGCAGCCAGGCACTTTCCTATCTTACATGGGTGATATTTTGAGATGTGAAACATTACTAACATGCATGAAAAAACATGCTGTGCCTCCATGGCAGTGCAGCTACCACTTCTTGGGTCCACTCTCTGTGTCGTGCAAATGTTTGTGGCCGATATTACCTGCACTTAATCCTGTGCGAGACGATGGAATTTACTCTCGTAAATAATAATGTTAACCCTTTCACTACCGAGTTTGCTTAATGGCTGGCCTTCACTCCCTGCTGGGATTTTTTTTTCTGTTTCATTCGGTGGGAATATTAAACTCAATAATGCACTATGATGCTTTTCAGGACATGTAAACACTTTGCTGAGAATTGATTGATTGTAGGGTTTAACATGCCGACGTAACGCAGGCGATGGATGAGGCGCGCCGTAGTGGAGGGCTCCGGATAAATTTTGACCACCTGGGGATCTTTAACGTGCACCGAACTCTCGTACACACGGGCATTTTTGCTTTTCACCTCCATCAGAAAAGCGGCCGCCGCAGTCGGGAATCGAACCCGCATCCTGGTGCTCAGCAGCACAACGCCTTAGCCACTGAGCCACCGCGACAGGTACTTTACTGAGAATTACCTTATCCAACAAAAATGTTGTGTGGAATACAAATTAACAATTAAATAATGACAAAATTACCTACTAATTGGGATGTCTAGGTGTTAGGTAAACTTTTTAGTTATTCTTGAAAAGAACACACCACTCAAAGCAGTATCTTGCAGCTAATATGCAGATACTGAGACCTCCTTTGCTGGTTTGGTGACATCTGACTCCTGACTCTCCATGGCCAATGTGGCCATACTGCTGAGATAAGCAGAAGCAGCACTGATGAAAAAACATGGGTGCCATCTGTTGTCCTAAATTTACCCAACAGAATCTACACGTTTAATGTGACTTTTCAATAGATGTTGCGACACGTCCGCAATATTTTTTTTTTTTACATGAGTTGTCTCGGAAGGGATAGGGAATTCAGTGAAGGGGCAACACAAGTATACTCGGGCGTGGCAGGGAGTGTGCGTGTTGTTGCCTAGGTTATCTCCGGCATGGCAATGAAAAGGTTATAGAGACCACTACAACAAAATGTAGTTGGTTCATTTGAAAGATTGCTATGTCAGAATAACAGCCATGCTTACTGTAGCACAGACTTTAAACAGTTAAACCAGATAGCGAGGAAAACAGATGAAAGCATGGCCACACACCAGCCACTTTTTTGTGCTACCCGTATGATGTCACGGGGACTATTTAGTGCGACAGGCGGCCACAGACGAAAGTTGCCACCGAGACATGACTGCACGGTTGCATTGGTGCCTCTGGTTATGTTTGGTTGCACCACTTCGGTGCTAGCGTCAAATTAACGCACTGATTACACTATTTTTTGGACTCCCCCTGTGACGTCACTGCTGACGTTGTGTAGCACGAAATTTTAGTTTGTCAATATTTGGGATTTGTGTGTGTGCATATGTCCGTATGCATGCACACGCATACATACACATAGTAAACTCCAATTAAAGACAAACTCCATTAAGCCGAATCATCACATACCGAACATAGCCGGAATGTTCATTTGATTTTTTTTACTCAGTGCAAAAACCTTGCGTGTTAACATCCCTACTTCATGTCTAACGGGCTTAAAAACCATAGTGTGCCAATACGAAAAACTCTACAAATACGTATCAATGTTTAGAACGGCATAGTTTGCTTATTTTATAGATCTCTCTCTTCTCTACTGAAATATAAATTGAAACTCTTGCAGCTAGTGCCATCTAGTGAAAACTGGATAAACCAAAATGTGTTTCGTTTTTTTTTTTTTTTTTACCTGAGTAGAGAAGCGATATATTTCTAAATGAAGCAAACTAGGCTGTTAGTAACATTTCTATGAATTTGTAAAACCTTTCGTATCGGTACACCATGCTTTGCAAGCCCGTGGGTCATGAATGAGTACGTCCCATAGGAATGTGATCAGGGGAGAACCACTTCACACGTACTCTTCTGGCAAGACCATAGGTCGGCAAAACAGAAAGAACTCACTCAAACTCAATCACATTTTTTTTTATTTACGCTGTACTCAATCAAACTCAGACTCAAAAAGTTCGTGTGTTCACAAAATCACTCGTACTCACTCATCAAATACTCATTTGTAATCGTACTCACTTGTACTCAAACTCATTTGTCCTCACGAGTATTCGTACTCAATCTGTACTCATGAGTACTGAATCTGTACTCATGAGTACTCACTCTGTACTCATGAGTACTCAATCTGTACTCATGAGTACTCAATGAGTAATACTGCTCATGAGTACTACTGCTCATGAGTACTACTCATTCTGCACTCGCGAGTACTACTCATTCTGCACTCACGAGTACTACTCATTCTGCACTCATGAGTACTACTCATTCTGCACTCATGAGTACTCAATCAGTACTCATGAGTACTCAATTTGTATTACCCACGAATAATCAACTTATCTGCACTGTTAGCTAGGTCGTAGCTCGAATGAAAGACTAAGTAGAAAAAATAAATTGTTTAATTGATTAGAAAAACACGGGTTACATATAAATCAGGACAGAGGAAGAAAACGTCTGACGCGGTGCACTGTCGTTGGGCGACTTACTGTGCGAAGGCAAGTACACTGTACATGTGAGAAAGCGAAACGGAACGTAAGCACTCGCGTTGCGCCTGGCGTCTCGTCTTGTTCTCAGGCCGGGTCGGGCTTAGGGGAGCTCGGGGCTTGTCGGTGCGGCCGTGGCCGTAAACTGCGTTTTTATGCGTGTCTTCGGGTGGCAGCTTTTGTCGTCCGTTTTCGTTTCCGGGCGCGCTGATACGTATCCTAATCGTGCTCTGAATCCGAAATGCGCCTGCCCCCAGGCACAATGAAGCGTTCGCGTAGATTGACGTCCGTTCGTATCCAGATCACTGTCCGCTTGTTCACAGATGCTCGATGCTGGCGTTTGTTTTTTGTTGTTCCAGATACTAGAAACTTCGTTAAGAGGGTGTTCTTCTCGTTGAGTTTCGGTGAATTTCAAATCTGCTTGATTTTATTGTGTGTGTGCCGTGGGATTCACTTCGTCAGACCTGAACTTGACAGTGTTTACGGCGTTGCGTTGGTTGCGCCGCTTCCGTCGGCGATTGTGTTCGTGTAGCTCGTCGCGTGCTTGATGCATGTGGGGGCGTAGACGTCTGGTTTGTCCGGTGGCGAGCTGCGCTGTGTAGGGATGGCATAGTTCGGCGCGTTGAGGACGCTGCTTGATTGACGCGTGCGTTGCGTATAGTGTGGGAGCTGTTTGGCTTTTCGTTTAGTGTGCAGTAGCATGGCGTTTTCGTAGGGTGGCATGGCTGATCGGTCAAAGTCATTGCGGCTCCGTGCTCGCAGTCGCCGTGGTTGTTTCGGAAGTGAAACCGTTGTTGTGGGGAAGCGGGCGTAGTTCGTGCCGTCCGTTCGGTCCCACATTCCTCGGCGTCGCAAGCGTGACTTCATCGTCAGGGCATTCGGTGCTTCGTCTGGATCGGGTTCATTCGTTGCCGTTCTTGCCGTGTCCGTGTCCGTGTCGTCGCTCAAAACCTCGTCTTTTGCCCGTTGTTTCGAGAATGCTATAATCGCTATCTCTCCCATGCAAGCAGGGTCCGTTTATCGCGACTCCGCTTGCTCGCGGTTGCGTCCTCTTGTACGAAATGGTGTTTGTCGTGTGAGTCTCGATCGGAGCGCGGGTGCCGGTGATCTTGTTAATTCTGGCTCGGACATGCCGCATGCGCTGGCCGTGTCGTTGCTCGTTGACGGACCTACTTGCACGAGTGTCATGTCGTTCGTCCGCTGGACTCGGGCGGGAGCAGCGGGTGTCGGAGAGCTCGTACTTTCAGGTAGAGTTGAACCGCGTGCGCTGGGTCTTTTGTTGCTTGTGGCCAGGTGATTTCTGCGGTTGTAACATTCGCTCGCCAAGTCCGGATAGCACCTGCAGTGGGAGCAGAGGATGTCGCGAACAGCAGTTTCCTCCGTGTGGGCTGCGGCTTGGTGGCGTTCCGTGCGTATGTGCATTTCGTTCTCCGTGGTCTGCTCCACTGGTTCAAGTTGGATGTTGTTCGTCACTTCTGGTGCGTTTCGTGCGCTGTGCGTCTCGTTTTATCTAGGAAACTCCTCTATAATTGGGGTGCGGTCGTTCGCCACGTATGGTGCATTTCGGGCGCCGTGCCTCTTGCTCGCTCAAGTTGTCGTGGCCATATCCACCAATCCGGATGCGATGTCGTTGGTTGCGTGGACCCGCGCCGGGACAGCACGTGCGGAAAATGTACGTACCGGCTCCGTTGCGTTCCGTGCTCTCAGCGTTCCGTTCGTGTACGTCTGTAGCGGAAGAGCGGGTGCCAGGAACGTGGTGCCTTCTGGCTCGTGCGCGCTGCGTACGTTGCGCGTGTGGTTGCTCGTTGCTGGAATGACCTGCGCGTGGGCGATGTAGCTCGTGGGCGATGTAGCAGAGCAACGTGTGTTCGTGATCTCGCCAGAAATGCACTAACCTTCGATGCGTCTCCGTAATCGTGGCGATTACCTGAAAAAGGTCCGGTGAGCACGCAATCACAATTTTGCATGCGTCGTATCGTTCATGTGCGTGCCGTCGTGCATTCTGCCTGTGCTCGGATCTCGTGCAGTCCAGGCACCGGGGAAAACGTGCGGCCGACTCTCGCCAGTTGTCTCAGAAAACTTTCTCGTTCATCACGCAGCCTTCTGCTCTCAAACAGCGCCGCTTGCAGAGTCATCTGCCGTTTGTTGTCGGAGGCAGCCTGAAGTAGCGTTGGCACATTCGTTCGTTTGGAGAGATGGCGACGTTCTTCGTTGTCCTCTAGAAGACGCAAAATGATGTCGTCCTTACGGCCAGAGCAGGGTAGCCCTCGTAATCGTAGTGCGCTCACGAACTGCTGTTTCTTCGTAGAGCATAAGACGTAGCGTTCCGTTGAAGTCAGCACTGTGTCGACCACCGCTGGCGTGGAGTGCGTCGGTGCCCCATGTCTGCGTGCTGCACTCTCGTAGTCGTGGTGCGGTCCGTCCAGGTTGTTCGTCCGTTCGTCCTCCCGTGGCCTTAAATCATGATCCTGTCGACTGCAACATCTTAGCTAGGTCGTGGCTCGAATGAAAGGCTAAACAGAAAAAAATAAAATGTTTAACTAATTAGAAATACTGAGATTACATATAAATCAGGACAGAGGAGCCCGAGAAGAAAACGTCTTACACGGTGCATTGTCGTAGGGCTTCCCACTGCGCGAAGGCACGTACACGGGAGAGAGCGAAACGGGACGTACGCACTCGCGTTTTGAATCGCGGGGCAGTTGGTCAGTTGTAGAGAGGGCGCATTATGTACATGAAGCTACTTAACGGCGACCCCAGTAGCTCCCATGTGTACAGCGGGGCGTGATATTAAGTTGCAATAATGAATTATCTTTATGACGGACACAGACAGACAGACTGACAGGCCAACATTGTCGCGCTCAAGTGGCCAAAGAAAGACTATCGTCTTTAAAACCATCTGGAAAGAGACGCTGCCGCCGCTGTTCCGAATTCTGCGAACATTGCGCAACCGTACCCCTCGCAACCGCCGCCAGCCCGCAAAGTAAGAGATAAACAGAAAGACGAAAACCGGCTAGCGCGCGAAAAGCCAAAGAGGGAGATCCCGTCACGAAAAAGGGACAGGACGGGCGCTACGCGTCGTTGTGTCTATTTCCGTTAACAGCTAGGCCAAAACCCACACGGGTCTGATCTTACTTTTTCTATGCGTGTGTGTGCGGTTAACCAGAGCACCCGACACAAATTTGCTGCACCTGGCGACGCGCCGACGGTGGGCCCGATTCGCGCCTCGGTCAGCCAGCCCGCGGCAGACGTGCCGCAACTGGCGGCACCCGGCGCCACCGAGTCTACTCTCCTTTTCCCATCGAGACGGCCGCACCAAATCATGCTTGGTACGACCGGCCCGCAAAAGACACGCAGCGACGAGTAGACTCTGGAGACGGCGCCGCTGAGTCGCCTCCCCTTTCCCATTCGTGGCTCGGCTGACGCAATCACTTCGCCTGCATTCGCCGGATTCAAACTGCGGCCAGTGATAGTCCTGATTGGAAAGATTCGAACTGCACGCGGCTGCGGCGGAACCCGGGGGGTATAAAACCAGCCCTGAAGCAGCGGCTGTGCGGCGGCATTTCATCGGAGGCACTGAGTTGAGAAGTGCCTTTGTGCGAGCCATGTAACGCTCTTGCTACCTTTGTATATATTGTATATGAATGCAGCTTAAAATCACCGTCGGCTCGACAACTTCATCGCTCTCCTCTGCGCCGCGTCGATGGCGGACTGAGCAGGGCAACGTCGCAACATCTATGCATCTGTATCTATGCAGCTATGCATCTGCACCTGTGGCTTTTGTATCTATGTTGTACAACGCGCCCCTTATGTAACACCCCCCTGTGGGGTCTTTAAGGAAATAAAGTGAAGTGAATCGAACAGTGGTGACTGAGCTAGAATGGCCCAGTCCCAACAGTGTGTGTGTGTGTGTGTTCGGTGGGGGGGCGTGGAGAGGGTATCGGTCACAGTCGAGGGCCGCAGGGAACCCAGTTGCTGCCGGAACTTGGCAGCCGTTACAGCAGCGTAGAACTGCTCTGCCGTGCTTTGTGTACTCGAGAACAAAGTTTGTAGACGCGTTTTTCGGAGGCGTGGTAGTTTGCACTGACGTCACTGTATTGCCGTGTTGGTGGGTTGGTTGCACAGTGGAAATCTGCAGCTCTTATCTCGAGCAACGCGGATGAAGCTGACAGCGATCGATCAAAAAGTGCGGTGACGTCGTTATGTGCAATCCACATGTTTTACGAGACGTTCTAAGATGTGAGCTGAAGTGACAATCCCGGCGTCTGGCGTTGGCGTTCATCAATTCAAAACAATTCCTTCACGAGGCCTTTCACAGTGCGAGCTTTAACTCGGCGGTATAGTTGCTAGCAAAGGGTGGTCGCCCCGCCTGTAAACAGTAGTGAAGGTAGGGGAATAACAACCACCGAAATTCACCATCATCGTCAGCGCCCTCACTACACTGTGGCATAAACGAGAAGCGGCGAATCGGGTTGCCACTCGAAAGTAAAGCCATTCGAAAGCAAAACGCTCCTCCAGCGGCAAGATGACAGAGCTCTTCGACAAAATATGCGAGGCTAAACAAGGCGCCGCACGCGTTGAACTGGATATTATGATGTCCGATTCACAACTCACAAACGTGCTTAGGTGTACTCGGATATTTTATTTCCATTGCTGGGGCAAATTCCACCGCCGCGCCTGCACGCCGTAGAGCACGGTGGGGCTATATGCTCACTTGTAATGGCACTACACGAGACCATATTACTAGCGAACCTGAGCAAAATGTTTCAAAACGGGAACCTAATAAAACCATATGGGCGCACGTACATCAGCCAAACTGTCGCTTGCATACGCACAACGAACGTTACAAACCACGCAGTCGCTTTGACGCGAGTTACGTAAATTAACTGCGACTGTTGAAATGAGCGGTTCGGCTCGCGAAACGACTACACAGCGAGACATGCGTCTACGGAAACTTCTGAAGACTGAAAAAGAGGGACTTCAGTACGTCTAGTTCGTGCGTTGTTAGCAGCCTCCACCGCCTCTCCCCTAAAACAATTGGAAGGGAGCAAGCGCAATGAAGCCGCCACGCGTTCACAGGCCGCGTCAACAAAAATAACTGCGGCAGTCAACAAGTCCCATCAGAGAAGAGCAACTGCAGCCGCGTTTCCCACCGGGCCCTCACCCCCTCCTTTTTCCCTCTTTACCGTGACCCCTTTGCGAGCGACCGCCGAAAAACGCTTACAGCGCCAAACAGGGACCGGGCAAGGAGGCAGGTGCAGTTTTCGTTGTCTAATTTTACCATCCTTGACAGTTAAGCTGCACAGCGGCACCGCTAAATGTTTGCGACTGGTACACGCGCGTCCGGACTCGAGCTCGTGATAAAACTTGTTTGCACTACTGTACTCAGGAGTGCATATACTCATGAATACACAGTACTCATGAGTACACAGTATTTATGAGTATTGTACTCATGAGTGCTGTGTACTCATGAGTACTGTGTACTCACGAGTACTGTGTATTCATGAGTACTGTGTACTCATGAGTACTGTGTACTCGTGAGTACTGTGTACTCATGAGTACTGTGTACTCATGAGTACTCATACTCATTAGTACTCAAACTCATGAGTACTCATACTCATGAATACTGTACTCATGAGTACTCATACTCATGAGTAGTGTACTCATGAGTACTGTACTCACGAGTAGTGGACTTACCCCTGTACTCACTCGTCATCGTACTCACTGTTTTTTTCTGGGTGTGTGATCACTCATCATCGTACTCACTCGTGAGTTTGAGTACAAATGAGTACAAATGAGTGTACTCACGAGTGAGTACGCCGACCTATGGGCAAGACCAATTTCCACAGTGACCGCCACTGCTGGAGATTGCGCAGTGAGTATGGCCGTCTTGCAGGGCACACATGCCATCAAAGGGAATATAAAAGAACAAACAAACGCTTTGTAGCAAATTTGTTCGTATAATCAGAAATTAGCCCTTTTTTTGTATTGTGGACGTTACAAGGGAGCAAAATTGTTGCCCGTCTTAACCATGGAGTTCATCTTAACCACAGTCTACTGTACCCGTCTTGAAGAGGTCCTTGAGGTGCGTTTGGAGGATACTTCTGACACAGAGCCTGCATTGATGACATGTGACGCTACAAATACTTGCATGAATTCTTTTGGAAACTCTTTTCAGCCAGCACAAAGGTGCTGGAAGATTTTTAAGCTCATTGTGCAAGGGGACATCATTCAAAACTATACGCCGATTTGCACAGCAGCGACAATCATCCACCATGGACCTGTCGGAACCGAGCAAGAGTGCTTGAATACATGGTTTTATTATGAAGTTGTGCCAAATAAATGTTTTTTCTTTTGTAATTTTTACGAGTGTACATCATTGTGTGTATAATTCATTCACCTTAGTGAGTAAGAAGTTTGGATTCACCTGGCCAATTCCTTTTAGTGGGCACTTCTGATAAGCCAAACTTCTTGTAGTACAAGTTTTCACGGCTGATTTGTGTTTGTCTTGACGGGAGCATACTGTACAGCGGAGTACAGTGAGTGGAGCGAGTGAAAATGGCGCCCTTTTGGGACTGGAATGAAGTTGAACGAGTTATTGAACATAAGTACCTAGTCAACACAGACACATTAGTTTGTGCAGTTAGGCAAGAACAACCCTTGTGCAGCAAAATAATAAAGCCTCAAAGAATATAGCTTGGGCCTAAATTATTCTACAGCAGCTAAGTTTGCCGGGGCATTTTTTGTAGCCCCCTGTACTTGATGTGGTGCATTCAACCTTGGACCTTATTAGTTTACTACAGTTGAACCCCGTTATAAGAGACACGTACCGGGGAGCCGTTTCTGTCTCTCGTACGAGATGTCTCTTATAAGCAGGGAACCATTTTTTCACTTACTAATGAGACCCTAGTTCAATGTGGGCACCGTATGACTAAAATAAGCTCAAAAGAACGCTACAGCATGTTGCAAAAGATTCATTCTAATTTATGTTTGGCCCCCAGAATTTATAAAACAGTTCTGAAGCTTCATGACTGTATTTTACACTGTTTTTTACAACCAATTCTACAAGCTTGCTTTTCTTTCACTGTTTGTGGAAGATGAATCGTAGATGAGTTCACAAGCCTGATGAATAGCCGGAGTGCACAGCTTCTTCCGCTGTGTGCTCAGGCTATTCATTACGGTTGCAGGACTCAACATCTGCGATGCTGATTGGGAGCTACGTGAGTGGGAGAGCCCACAAGTGCGGTTGTGCTCCATTGGATGGCAGTAAGCTTCAACCACTTCTGTAAGTTGCATTTCCATTGGCAGGGCTTCTCGCCGTCATTTCATAGCCGACTGAACCACTCTGTGTTTGCTGAAGTTATAATGCAGGCGTCTGTCGTCCACCTGTGCTTCGACAATGGAAGCAACTTCAATTAGTAACTGGTGGCACTGTGTCTGAAGTTAAAATGTCTGTTACAAGCGAGATTGTTGATTGAAGTTCAAGGATGACTTGTCCCTTATAACCAACTGTCTTCTACATCCGATGTCTGTTACAAAAAAGGTAAATTTAATGGGAAAGATAGGGAAGCCAACCATGCGGGTGAATAGTGTCTCTCATACATATCCATTTGTCTCTTACATCCATGTCTCTTATAACGAGGTTCAACTGTACTGCTTTATGTACAAGCACCCTCTCTTTTTGTTTTTGGTTCAAGTGCGCAATGAGAGAAGACTACACAGAGCCATACCTACCACGAAAGCAGTGTGTTACAAGCACCTAGTTCCCTGTCTCACAAAATGAGGTCTTTAGTACCTTACTTTAAGTTAAGTAATAGCAAAATAAAAGCAGGCAGCTTGCTATCATTCAGATTTTCTCCCTTCTGTGCAGCCTTATAATTTGCATCAGCCATCTCGAGGTTGTGAGTAGTAGTGACAAATTGTACAGTATGGAATATTTAAAGTGCTCTGCAGAGAAGTTTATTCAAAATGGGTCAACCTCGTGGGTACCTTTATTTTGTTAAGAAAATTGTATTCATTGGCAACTGGTGGACACGGTTTCATGTGCTTGATCAAAATATGCTATTGCTGAATGAAAATACGTATTTAAGATATCGTACATCCTTGACTTATTTTCGTTGCTTCCTCCTCTGATAACGCCTGGCCCATGCCGGGCATGGAGTGCAACTTAGCCTGTCTGCATCTTTCTTCGAGATCAAACACCCCTAGGATGTCTGTGGCTGCATTCAGTCAGCAAAGCATTAATCAAAATGTGTGATCATTTGCTGCTCCATCAAGTGCGCGCTCCTATCGTCTTGGTATTCATAGCTTGCCTTAGACACTTGTGTAGCTTCTGTAAAGACTGCCAATTTTATCATGGAGACAGTTGTAGTTAGTCAGAAATGCCGCGTTGAGTATCGGGCCTTGTATCAGGCTTCCTTCCTGTGCAGTAAAGAAAGCCTGCACACAGGTGTGCATGTCAGAAGTTTCAAGCACGTGAACAACTATTCTGCCGAGGAAGGTGTATAAAACAGCCAAGAAAACTTGTTATACATATGCATACACACACACAACACATCATAAAAGTACATGGTGCAAGTTCCTGCAGCAAAGCCCTCTTCCACATTTTGAAACGATCACAGCTAATCCAAATTTCGGCATTGTGCAAATTAAAAAATTTCCCAGCGAAAGTGCATTGCATTCAGTGAGGCAAATTTGACTGCTACGAACGCATTCTGGAGCTGCAATGGATGATACGAATCAGCGAGAGCCATCAGCTATAATATGGTTTCATAAAACAACTCTGACTCGGTCTAATTTGCACATTTTGAAACAAAATGTATCATTTTATCACCAAGACAATTCCATGATTGTGCCGAGTTTGTTTCCATTCATTTATAATTGCAGTTGTAAAACGAATAATGGGAGGCCGCCACTCCTGTAGTGGTTCAGTGGCCAAAAAGGGCTTGGTCAAATGGCTGCAAAATGAGTTGCAACAAGAATTCCCTCAAACATATTACAGTATATGTCTGCTATGATAAAACTGTAACCCTAAAACGTTTCATTGCACTTAATGACTTGAAAGTGTGCTAAATTGAGATTTGGAAATGATAATGCCCAGCTCCACCCACATTTCGCAAAGATTGTAGTTCTTGCTGTTAGCTATTAGGCATGTAAACTTTATTATCCTTAATAATGAATGGAGTTTTTATTAGGTCAGAAAAATGTAGCCAAAGGACTTGTTTGCAGAACACCTCCACTCAGCTTGCTTGCCAACAAAATTCTACCGCTTCCGCCAGCTCCTCAATTTGCTGGTTCTGCCTGCCTGAAACCACCCAAGAGTATTTTTTTTTTTCCATAAACCTTCCTATTGCGAGAGTAGTCCTGGACTGCTTGCAAACTACTCAGAATTATTTCAAACTGGCAAATAAGACCACTGAGTGCCACCAACGCAGCACAGCGCAACTTTTGAACAGCGAGCACGGACTTGCAACAAAGACAGCGTAACCACACAAATTTTGGTTTCATTCGTGGACTGGCAGTGGCAGCGCCAGGATGGTTTCAGCGTGTCAAAAGCTGTGCGTAGTCAGTGTTGCGGCAGGAAAAAAGAAAAAACTAATAAAAGTGCATAGCAAAGTGCATACTGTGTGGCTAACATGAACAAAGTACGTACTGTGCGGTAAACACGATGAAAGAATCATTATTCTCAAGGGTCACTGTGATTCCACAGTGACCCTTGCTTGTGATTGCACGTGATGCACAACATGCTACAGAAAATTGGACACTAGCCACTCCTTTTCTCCCCCGAAAAGCCACGAGCTAGCTAGGCTATAGCACAAGAGACAAAGCATGTCGCTGAAGTTTGGAAAGCAAACTGTTTATTTCCAACGGTGCACCAGCTCAGGCGATCTGCATGGGCTCGGCCTCCACGGGTCCCACAACCACATCCTCCACCTCGATGGGGACCACCTTGGCCTCCAGGACGGCCGTGGTGCCTCGGTTGTACTTGTAGCTCAAGTGCCTGGGCCACACAGAGAGG
The DNA here is from genome assembly GCF_048455015.1 of Haemaphysalis longicornis. Lineage (NCBI taxonomy): Eukaryota > Metazoa > Arthropoda > Arachnida > Ixodida > Ixodidae > Haemaphysalis > Haemaphysalis longicornis. The sequence goes on along the minus strand of NW_027526203.1, from coordinate 302,445,523 downwards.
AAAGCGTTTGGGACGAGTGACGGTGGTGCTGCTCAGAGTGCACCCACACACAACAGTGGGTGCAAAACTTGTTCAGCGTGTCATTAAAAGGCAACAGGGGCGAGACAGCCGAAACAGGACTTGCAGCAGTGTTTTTAGGCAGAGAAGTTTCGACATAGAAAAAGGTAGTGGTACTCAATACAGTGTACTAGAAGTTGAAAAATTAAAATTCGAACCTACTGGAAGATGAAAACACTTTTTAGGCAGCCTGGGAGATATACCAACAGTGAACAGCAGCCTAGTAGAAAGTTTTTCACACAGGCTTGCAGTACGTAATGAATACTAACCGATTAGAAGTGAAATAATTGGATACTCTGCAAACCAAGTTGACGAATGTGCCACAAAAATTAAAATGCCTCAGAGATAAGCCATTGGACACTTCTCAAGACTAAAAAGAATGCTCACTGCACAAACGTTCATTCAGACGTTCGTACTAAATATCAATGATGTGGCTTGTGCACATTATTGCTTTGGCTTTGTGGTGGATCTGCTTGTGTGATTAGGCACACACACAATTTGCAGTCCAAAGTTTACTTGCATGGCAGCCTGCTGTTAGCCACACAGTGATAGTGGAAGCGTTGCACTGCCCCTCCACAGCATCTAGCAATGAGTGTGCAAGGTTTACAAAGCGAGACCAGCGGAAAAAACCCAAGACAGGGAGGAGAAAAGCACAAAGACCGAAGAAGTTGCTCATAATTCATCACAAATACCGGCACAGTAGACAAGAATGGTAGAGAAGGCACAAGCACATGCGTTATTTCTTTCTTAGCTCGTCCTTGTCATTGCCACACCTCGTGCTTTTTGCAACGTTGTAAAAACACCAAAGCACGTCGACCTCGGGTGGCAAGTGAGCAAAGATGTCTGCATAAAGGGCAATACCAGATACGTGCAGATAAATGCTCTTTTATTAATGAAAAGCCTAAACCCGTAATTTTTCTCCTGAGCACTAGTGAGAAACTACACTTACGGTAACAAAGCCGCTGGTGGTTCAATGTGCCATGGAATGGACTTCATCACTGGCATGGAGTAGCGATATGTTGCCAATTTAGCCTTTACGACACCAAAAAGTAGCATAAAGGATTCTACATTTCACACAGGTTGTATCAAAATGGCACGACTGTCTCATCCTTGAAGGAAAGAGTATTCAGGGGAGGCCCTGATGTCACTTTTTGTGAAGCCATTCTGCCATCTGAGGATGCCCACAAAGCCAACTACCTTTTCCCATTCTCTTCTGATGTGCCTAGCCTTCTCACCAACACTTCCAAGCAGATTGCAGCTGATGGGGCAACCAAATGCCGAAGGAACTGGGAAATGTCGGAAATTAGCCACAGCAAAGCAGCAGCACTAACGCTCCATGGACATCCTTAGGGGCGGGACCCGAGTCCCCCGCGTTATGAAGCCGGCGTCTATCCGATTGCTCCATTTCGACACGGGCAAAGCGAACTACGCCGAGCAGCAGGTACCGATTCGCGCCGTACACCCCAAACCCAAACGTTAGGCCTACGGAAGGCACACCCGAGAGTTGCTGTGGGTATTCCGGAAAAGTGGTGCGCACCTCCAGAGTAGCACACACTCGCCATGTGGGATTGGCCAATCAAATAATCCATCACGAGAAAGCTTCGCGTTCAACCATAGTCATCGTTAGACGGAGGGGTGCGTGAGTTTTTGCCATACTGTCGCAAAATAAAGACTAGCCCAGTATTTAGAGACGAGTACGTACATGTGCCAAGGCACTGCAAGCTGTACACAACACCATCAGCAGGACTATGTTCGTTGCTGGCACGCACCTTTGGCCCTTCTTGTTGGCCTCGTCATACGGGCGGGTCGTGGTGGCCCCATCACGAGTGATCACGCAGATGTCCACGTTGCTGCCAGACCCCAGGTCATTGAAGATGCCAGCAGCAATGGCATTCCTCACCAGCTGCTTTCCTTGCTCAAGCTGCCAGGGGAAAGGGGGACCCAATCACACGTATCGGGCAAAACTCACATTGCACAAGCAGCTTCCAAGAAATGGAGATCTCATTCCAGTCTGCAGAGTACGCAAGCTAGAACCACAAACCCCCACACTAGTGTGCAGACCTGAAAACAATCAGCAGCACCGCCTTAGCCAACTACGCAGGGGCAGGGTTAGTACATAAAATAATGCTTTATAAATTGCACTTTCTGCTTGCAAAATCCGAAATGTCAATTGCGCCTCAGATTAATTTTACCCAGTAAACCAGTAGATCCATTACTTTATTAGCCAGCACTCTTTCAACCGCTTTCACTCGTACAGCCAATCGCAGCAGAGTAATACATTCGGTGCATTCTCTCTCCCTTGACCCGATCAGGCATAGCGTCGAGAGCCAGAGGGTACTCGAGTGTAACACAAATTATAACCCGTCTACAAACAGCTTCTGCTTGTGCTTGACGATTGCTGAAGCGGACAGGGAGCGCTCCACAAATCTCTAAATCAAGTTTGAACTGGTTTCATCCATTATACACTTTTCTTTTAGTAGGCGTTATGTTCTAGCGCAAGGAGTTGGAAAATGAGTGTCCAGGTGTTTTAGTACCGTGACTATATGAGACGATGATGACAGGAGACACCGACAGCCCGAGCCCTAAGGGGTTTCACCCCTAAAACAGTTCTTGCCATTATTCAAGCCTGCAGACAAGGACAAACACTAGTCACTCTAATACTGATGCCGCAATCAGAGCATACTGTCATAAACAATGCCAACAAACTATTATCTGATCTGTGTGCCATAAGGGTCTTGATTGCAATGCTCATTAGAAGAGGAACATGAAATTGGCCGGAAAAGCTGAGCAGAAGCTGAACAGCACAGCAACAGCTCTTTATAGACTACACACCGTCATGTTAGGCTTCCAGTCACGCTCAAAGACTGCCATTGCAGCCAGCGATCCCGAGCCCATGGTCACGTAAGGAAGCCTGTCCGTCGACCCGTGCGGGTGAATGCTGCACAGGACCCCACCACTGGAGTCCACTCCACCGAGCACCAGGGCTGCACTGATGTGGCCTTGGTACCTGCAGGGAGAAGGCGGGGGGCACTCGCTACACAAGCGTTTCAACTAAGTGTTCCCTAAGAGGCCATTCTGAAATGCCAATCCACTACATTTCACAGAAATGGTTTTTGTCTTCGTTAGAAGCAGCAGTCTGCATACACCACACTCAAAGAAAAATTCCAATTCCTTACAGAGATATCTCAATGATATGCTTGACACTAATTCAAAAAATTCCCCGGCTGAAGCGCATTGCATCCCATGGGCTTTCAGCTCTTTACCACAGTAACCCGAAACGTACTGTGGTTGAGTGCCCGCAACTGTTGCAGAAGAACTTTGTGCACCGGCCGATTCACACTGTTGGTATGGAGCACATTCGTGATAACACCAGGATCACAGTTAAAGAGCGGCAACATATATGTGAGCGACAGTTTTGAAGTCATTCGGGCATTACATTCGGACTCTTCTGTGCCATAATTACTTGTACATTTATGAAGAGCCCAATCCAAAGAAGTCCTTGCTGGTTTTAGCACGCAAATCGACGGTGCTTGCAGTGCGCTGCAGTCTTGGCCCAACAAGCTCCAGCTTTGAATTATGCGTACACTAAAGCAGAACCCAAGAGGAAATGCAAATAAATAGAACTTTTCTCCATTGTATCATAGCCCATTACAGTTGGCATACACACAAAATAGTAGTAAAGGGTTGCTGCCTGCCGGCCATCAGTGACAGCGGCCCGCATTGAAGCTATTTGCATGCCACTAGAGCCACTAAAGCTATCTAGTGGCTCTACATGCCAATATACACTATCTCTGCTATCTCTCCGGCTGATGCCCTCCATTAGCTTTCCGCCACTTCCTCATTGCCTCCAGACCCCGTTCCAGGCGGCGCGAAACGACGCCCTCTCGAGCTAAAACTGTAAACTTGGAGCACTTAGATGCAATTTCACAGAATTTTAATCAGAATGGCGCAAGAATTCTTATTTGGTGCAGGAATGGAAATACTGCATGAGCTGAAGCAGCAGCTAGGTAAGCCACAGTGAGAGCCCCCCCCACAGAGTGGTGTTCCTTTGCCTTCAATTCGTGCACCAAGGACCTTATATAATGAATTCGAAACATATAAGCTTGACTGTGCCTGTTTCTGATCGAAATAGCACATTACGCAAAAGTAGTCTGCTTCAGCTTCCAACTTGGTCACTGTTACCAACCTAAATAGGGCTAGCCACCACCGTGCACTGCCCACACACCAGGCAGGTCAGGCCAAGGAAGCGAGCCCCACCAAGGCAACAAAGAACCGTTTGGGCCGCACTTGCTCACCGGAACAGCATCTGCTTGAGCATGCGGTTAGCTGTGCACACAGGCACAGTCCGCCCAGTGGCCAGGCGGTGAAGCTCCAACTGGGACGATATCATCCGTGTTGTCTTGTCCGCATCTGCAGCCGTGCCAGCGCCACAGCAACTGCCCAACAAAGAGGACCACTGAGCACAAACACTTGGGCATGTGCATACTCCACAACAGCAGTAGGTGTCAAGTGCAAGAGATGAGTGAAATGACTGGCTCAAAGGAAGAAACAGCGCCAGTCCCATGTCCGTTCTTTCAATCCCTTCATTCACCTCTTGCACTTCATGCAACTAATTTACAAGTCAAGAACTACCGGTTGAAACTGGCCAAGATAACATTTCACCTCTTCACAGCATAGTCCCGTGTACTTTCGTTAGCCCAACTTGAGGCACCCCAAATGGGCAACTCTTCTAGCCCCAGCAACTTTTGCCCACACGAGGATGGTGTGGTAGCCAAAAGCAACTGCAGTTTGCAAAGCCGAACCTTGCATCACAACAGCAGAATAACTGCACTTCCTGGCTCCCTGCCACTCATACATGGTCCTGCTCTATGCATGATAATGTGGACGGGCATTTGTACACGTGAGCACAGCAGTGCATGAAATGCTTGATTGATTGATTTTACGGTTTAACGAGCCGACGCAGCGCAGGCGATGAGGCGCGCCATAGTGGAGGGCTCCGGAATAATTTTGACCACCTGGGGATCTTTATTGTGCACAGAAATCTCGCACACGGGCGTTTTTGCTTTTCGCCTCCATCAGAAAAGCGGCCGCCGCGGCCAGGAATTGAACCTGCATCCTCGTGCTCAGCAGCACAATGCCTTAACCACTGAGCCACCGCTGTAAGTAATGCATGAAATGCTGGCTGTGGCTGTATTTTCGAAGAACCAGAGATAGGCACACAACATACCCACTGAGTGGCAGCACAGCCCCTGTGCTGTGCTAATATTCCACAACACACTCTATAGAACTTCCACCGTACACAATAATGACGCTTTCAATAATGGCTCAAGTGTGCATGCAACACCAGCCACACCTAACACAAAAATATTTCATTTTCCTTGAATAACAGCAGTTTCCGATGTTAAGCGAATGCTTGCAAAATTGAAGAAGCAAGCATGAAGCTTCTTTCAATCAATTATACAAAACTGCACGTTTAATGCGACTACAAAGAGCAAAGCCCGGCACCTACGGTGCCTTGCGTGGAACAAAGATCCTTATATGCTCGCACTTACGTGCTGTTAGAACTGTTCTTGCTTCAAGCTAACAAAAACAGAAGATTTAGCACATGCTTCAGTTTGAACTGGTGCCTCAAACTGAAATGCAATGATTTGTGCCAGTTACCAACCAGCATGGAAGCAGACAAAAGTGCAGTTAGTGCCAGTAGGAACCAGAAATGCACTGTACAACCCTTTCCCATTAACTTAGATATGTTTGGATTGTAGTGAGGTCAAGTCAAATCCAATCATATCTAACAAGAAAAGAAGCACAAAAACATTTGATGTATTTGCCATTCTCATAAGACAGAGCTCAGCACTAAAAAAAAAACTTGTCATAAACAGATTATCAGAAGGTGCACATATCTCGGAACAAAAATATGCATTGAGACGAAGAGCAGCCTTTCTGTAGAAAATTAATGTTCTGTTCTAATATTCGATGTGCATGTTTTTACACCCGTGTTCTCAAGAGATACAATCAGAACTACTTAATACACCACCGAAAAGCTATTACCTGGGTAGTTTATGTGAATTCTGGCTACAAACTCCGGCCACTTGTCACAAGCCTGTTATGTTGGTGGAAAGGCGGGAGAGGCTAGTTATTGTGCATTTCAACTTTGGCCGACCAATAGAAACCAATGGCATTTGAATTTTAAGGGCTTCTGGGAAGCAAGGTGTTGGAGTTTGCAAAATCATCGATACTTCAACTAGCTGTGCTTTGGTCCCATATGCCATGCGAGATGAAGCAGTCCAGCTAGTACAATGCATGGCCTCTACTGGGCTATGCTATCTGATTAAGCCTCCAAAAAAACTTGACAAGCTCTTAACGAAAATGGTGAAGCGGATGTCCTGTGCTTTGCTGGATTGACCAGACTGTGGGACCGCTGCTCTAATAGTGCTCAGGTGCTCACCAGGTAGACAAGCAAGCATCAAGAGCCATGTGCTGCGTTCGCATTTCAATCGTGCTTGCTAGTATGGCTAAAATGGACCCTTTTCCAGTAGCGATCTGCGCTGCCCGGGCTGTTGGTCCGCCACTGTTGGCAGGCGCCTCCGGCAAAATAAACAAAAGGGCACCCCTCAGCTTTTTGCTTGGGGAGTGGCCATGCTTTCTAGCGCAGCACGTTTTTACTTTTTCACTGTCGACAGCTTGTGGCGAGTTCGTATGAGCACATAGAAAAAGCTTTCAAAGGATAGGGGCAAAGACATTTGAAGTGCTGCGAACATGGCTACCAATAAGGGAGTAACGAGAATGAAAAAAAAAAAGTAAAGAAAAAGGGCTGCTTCGATCACCGCAGTTTAGTCACGGAACGTTCGTTTGCTACCATGACATTCATGTGAAAGGAACGGATGACGGGTGGGTGCGAGAGGGACTGCAGAGCCAGAATATTTTGTGCACGAGTTCTGCGAAAGCCAGACTTTTTTGGGGGGGGGGGGCGTGCCTTACTACCATTTTAGTTCACCGTGGTGGCCGCTAGAAGGAACGGTACTGGAAAAAGGTCCATTTTCTCCCAGGAACTATCTGGCCCGCTGCAGCGGGAATCAACACCATAATGTGAAAGTCATGATGTCTCACTGCTACACATCAACACAACAATGAAGCACCGCACGGAAAACTACCAAAGGCCGAAAATCACGACAATGATCCCCGGCGGCCAAGATAGCTAGTACAACAAATGACCACCTTTGAGTAGAAAAATGCAAATTTCGCATTCATAGACCACAACAGCAAAGAGAATGATTGCATGTTTCGAACAAACGTGTAAAGCACACCTGCGGGGAAACAAGGCTGCCATTCACAAAATGTAAAAAAAAAGCCAGCATGAAGCCCAATCAAAACATACTAGATATTTGGAGCAAGGTAATGGATCTTTTTGCAGTTCTTGTCCGCCACGATATTTCCAGACGTGGCCCGGGTATCCGCACCCAAGATCACTCCGTCCTGGCAAAAGCAAAAAAACACAACATTACTCACATCTAGCAAAACAGTGGCTATTTGTGAAGGCAATCTCACCGCGAACACTATCCCAGCGATGGTAGTGCCAGTCTTTGTTGCCTTGGGCATCGGCAACCCCTGTGCTTGCAGGAACGCATTCCTGAAAGAATCAAATATAATCCCCGCCGGAATTTAGAAATACGCTCTTTCAAAACAAACGTGGAAAAGCAGCAGCGCGCATTGCAGTCAATTAAACTGGATAACGAGCTCAAATGAACCTTCCCCAACGAAATGTGTCGAATCATTCTTGACGGATGAAGCTGAGAGACGTCCTAAGCTGCACGCACGATTTAACCGATAGAAAGCTGCGCTATACATTGTCAGGAAGTAATCGTAGCACGTCTACATCTTGCTGTCACACAATCCTCACCTGCGGCAATTTTCGAAACAAAATCCCGAAGCAGGCTCTGCTGGAATAGCGGCGGCGGCGGCCATGTTCTTATGAGCTATGTATTTTGGATAGACGAGACGTGCGGGCGGGCCACTTGCGCGTTTCTGACTCTACAAAGGTGGCGTTGCTCTACACGACTGGACTGGCATCCGATAATGGTGATGATAAAAAATAACACCCTTTTTTTAAACAAAAAAAAAGACATGATGTATTGTTAAATTTGTTTTTGTTGCTTTTTCGCGTGTGTTGAGTAGTAAATAGTAGTTAAAAAGGGAAAAAATGAATTGGAGTCCTTTGGGATACTAGCGCCGCCATATCGGTAGTGGCAGTGGTGGTAGTGGGTGGAAAGCGGGAAGTGAGGGAAAGGCGGAAAGGCTTGGACGAGGCGTGACGAGGCATCATGGAGGCATAGAGTTTCATGCATGGTGGAAATGGCTTGGAGGGAAGGGCGAAGGATTCAAATCCAACGAATAACACAAAAACCGCGTTGCCACGAGGTAGTTTGGCGCGCAGATGGCTTGACGTAGGACGAACAACTGGTTCTAGCAGCGTTTGTACAGACGTCGTTATTTCAGGTTCCTTCCTGTTGGAATGCCTTTTGCAACTTGGCACTAATGCATTGCGGAATATCGGAAAATCGACACTTGCATAGAAGTCCTGCCGCCGAGTTCAAGCAACTGCTGCACTTCGAGTGCGTTAAGAGCACAGAAAGCGACGGTGCAATTGCTGCGACGCAGTAGGTACAAAATCAACAGCCGTGGGTTTAACTCATTGATTTGTGCAACTTGCAGCACGATGATTTCTGGCGAATGCGCAACGTCTGTGGAGGGGCAAGGCATTGAAGGACACTATCGTCGGTCTGCCTGCAGTGTTGGTGACCAGGATGACCTTCGCAGCGCGAGAGAAGCCGAAAGGGAACGCTTCAAGCAGTCGTCTCCGAAGTTTGAAACCATCCACGAAATGGCCCTGAGGTTTGTCACGTGCTTTAAAACGCTGCACACCGAGCGTGAGTGCGTAGCCGGCGTCTACGTCTGCGTCGTTTGTCGATCCGCCTTGACGACCCTCGTCGGTATTCGGGCGGCCATAACGAAAGACCCACAGGGCCGACGTGCCATTCTCAACAACGACACTTTCATGAAATTGCTAGTCAAGCTCTGCAGCCTGAACTCGCTTGGTGGTCCCAATATTTGCACTGTCAGTGGGCAAGACGTCAAACACTTCTACGAAAGACGCGTGTATCGCAGCTTCAAGGGCACAGTACGTGTGCTGGAAGACCAACACAGTGAAATATGCTGGGAGCGCTTCCTTGGTAAAGCTGCAAAGAAAATAAGAACACTGACCTACGCAGTCAGCTTCCAAAATGCCAGGATACCTGGTGGTAGCTCGTGCGTGTGGCACACGAGAGAATACAAGCACTCATCAAATGACGAGCTCTTGAACACCCCGATAGCTGCACCACAGAAGGCCACCCTGTTCCCCGTGTCGGATGTCAGCTCACTAGATGTTTCTGGGGTCATCGATGCTCAGCACTTGTGGGTCTACAACAGCTCTCAAGCAAGAGAGGACGCCATTCATCTGAGCAGCCTGTTGATGGAATCTCACCAAGCCCTCCTGAAATGCCCATCTCAAGAAAGTCGTCCCAGTGTTGGGGACATAGCGGGACTGCTGACATCCAGCGAATGCCTGCAGAGAGTGCTGGTGCTTGAAGTAACTGAAAACATGGCCGTTGTGTGGTCCATGGACAGAGGCAACTTTTACAGGGTTAACTGGAGCAGTCTGATTGGCCTACTGCCTTCGTTCAAACAACTGCCGCCGGCAGTTAGCCTTGGCAGGGTACAAGGCAAGTCTTGCTTTGTTCAGATCTCTCCTATGAGATGGATAAAAAAATGTGGTGCCTCACCCGTGTCAAGTGAGCACACTAGCTCAGAGTGTGCTGGCTTTTGGCTGCTGTACTTTACTGTACTCAGTTTAGCAGTGTGTTTCAGCAATTGCTCAGACATTTGACAGTAAGGTTTTGGGTGTTTTGAACTTTTGGTGTCTCTATGAGTGTATCAAACTTGCAAGGCAGTAGTTTCGCTGTAAAAACCAGCTCCAAAGGTAATGACAACTTTTGTTATTGCCACACTGCAGCTGTTCCATTTTTATTTAGCTTGGAAGATGTGACTAGGATTACTAATCGTTGCTCTTTCAAAGAAAGCAAACTGCGGGGGATCAGGCTGAAAAAGAATTTGTTGGTTGGATTGCAGTGACAGTTTTTTTAATTATTTAATTTGCGCCTTGAAGATGCATATTTCGCAGAAATAAGAGTATTGTTCATAATTTACTGTTTGGAGTTGTCCCCCATCTAATGTGCTCACTGTGCTTGTATATTCTAGTGTGCTATGCAAATCTTGTGCTAGAGTGAGACTGTAGGTTGGATGCATATGTTCATCTTTGCTTTGCAGACGTGAGTGCCGCGCCATTTCTGAAGCTTCTGAGAGAATGTGTCCGAGTATTCCGAACGGTCACTCACCACAACAGCCAGGAAGGTAAGCGTAACCCCTTGTGTGCACCAAGCAATTTTACGTCACTGCAATGTCTCTCCTCTAACTCGAACGCAGTGAACTTAAAGGCCAAGTGCACTCGAATTTCACCTCAACCAAATTTATTTTTAATGTGTAGTAAGTACCACCAAATCAGCTGGGACACGAGTGATAGCCCCGTGAAACGCCTCACTAATAACTCGGGAGCGTTTAAACAAGCTCCGCCGCAGACCACGCTGCACCTGCTGGCGGATCGCGTAAATAGCCATGACGCACGCGCCTGTGATGCTCCTGCCGTCCGGGGCTTCTTCCCCTGTCCAGCCACGCAACTGGCGAACCGGTCGAGCTCTGCTGCGCACGCTTCACCCATTTGCTGCCCCGTGCGCACGTAGAGCTTGTGCGCAGGCTTGCTCCCGAGCGGCTGACCGTGCAACCGCTCGCGGGACGGCTGCAGCCTCACTTCAATGGCCGCGCTCTTCTTGATTTCGGCTTCAAAATCGCCGATTTTTGCTGACCACTCGTGGTGTCCACACGCGCATTTCAGCTGTTGTATTTTGCATCTTGCTTTCTTTTTCAGCAGACTATATGGAAATAGTGTTTTCAAGAGGTTGAAATTTTGAGTGCAGTTGGCCTTTAACTGAAGAGACATTAAGTTTAACTTGTTCTAACTTAAACCTAGTACCACGGTACTTAATCTACGAGTCCAAAAGATTGTTATGGCTTTGTTTACCAGCAGCTGACACGCCCTCCGTGGCCTAACCCACCAGGTGGTTTCTACACAAGTTGTCAGCACTTGAGTGGTAGCAAAAAGTCAACAGTACTCTGAAACTATTGTCAGAGTATGAAACTACCTAATGTCCCACACGCTTTCACCACATTCTGTGCCAGGACATGGCCTCCACGATCAGTGTCTGGCAGCTTAGCGGGTATGGGAATTGTGGAAATGGTCCCATTTGTCGCCTAGAAATGCAAGTTGACAATTTCTCCTGCGTGAGCCAAGAGATGGCAGCATTAGCCAAAGGCTGCCAGAGGCGTAAACCCTCTGTCTATCCAACAGGTGCCAGCTATCAAGCAGTTTGATATCTGGCTGCTTGAGCTCTGTAAAGGGAGTTTTAGTATGCATTAATTACTTCGTGTCTTGCAACAGCCGGAAAGATTTAATGTGACCTGAAGATTCAAAACTACATGTAGCAGGAAAATGTTGGGTCATGTTCTTTGTCTCTGGATGCTGTGAAGGCAGTACCGCAACTCATGCTCATCGTAAGAATAAGTGTTATAAAAGCACTTAAAATTTTAGACCCATATTGGTACATAAACTCAGAACTATATGCACAGAAATGCGTGTAAAATGTATGTCTGAGTGTGTGTATGTCTCAGTGTAGGGCATTGGCCTCCAGACACCTGCAGTTGTTACAAACGTAGAACAATCTAATTGTGTGTGTGGCACGTCAACACATGCCACACACTTTTATTGTCTTTTGTGTTCAATATTTCATGCTGCAACAGCAACTTCCATGAAGCTGAAAAAGTGCACGCTGCACAGCTGTTAAAAAGACCTTTTGCTTGAAAGATTGTTTTTTTTTTTAATAATGCTATTGAGTGCTTTAAAGGTAAAGAAAATGCCCCACTAACTAGTCTGGGGGAATACATTGAAGGCTATTCTAAAGCTTTTGTTGAAGCTATTTATCATTAAATAAGTGTTAGTGGGATGAGAAAGCTCCTGTCTATTGATTCCAACGGCTGGTCAGAATGCCTCGGCCTACGGTGCGTTCTGGCCACAGTACAGGCATTGTGGGGAAAGTGAAATCTGATGAGAATTGAGCAGGAAAATGAGTGTGCAAAGGAGAGTGACGCTACTTCCAAAAATAACAACTTTACTATTCATTAGGCAGGGTGCCTACCATCCATTGGTTCTGCATGCCTTGGTGCGGCAATGAATTCTGACATACCCCTTTTTGCAGTTACACGCTCTCTGGCCAAATAGGACGACCGCACCAGTGGCACGCCACTGGTAGTTGATTGCAGCGACAGTGGCCAGGAAGTGGCGCATTTTGCAGCTTTGGCCAAGAAAAATTAGTGTCCAGCTAAGGAGAGGCATGCAGTAACAAAAATAATAAAGTGCTATTAAAAGGCCAATTCTCGAGTGGCCCTACTTTGGATTCGGGAGGGCGACCCGTGCTCCCTCCTGGTGTGGGCTGTGCGGGACAAGGTGGCACGGCTGGCTCAGCGGGGAGCTCGCATGCGGCTGCAGTGGGTGCCAGGCCACAGAGGGCAGACAAACTGGCCGTTGACGCCCCCGAGCTGCCCCCTTCGCCCACGGCAGCCCAGGCAGCTGCAGATGACGACCGCCTGCTGATCCAGCGGCATGTACGGGCCCAGCACCCTGACCCGAGGTTGGCCGCTGGAAAGGCCCCACCACCCATGCAGGCCACACAGATTTCCCGACAGCAACGCCCGGCTGTCCTGCACCTCCGCGTGGGGTGTGTGTGGACGGCCGAGCGAAAACACCGCCTGGAGCTCGTCCATGACCCGTCGTGCCAGCACTGCCAGCGGCTGTCCAGACCCTGCCGCATCTGGTCCTGGAGTGCCCCGAGTTTGTGGCAGGGAGGACCTAACTGTTGGCCTCCTTCGGGGGATGGGCTCTGCCCCTCGAAGAGTTTCTGTGGCCGCCAGGCAGTGCCAGAGAGCGGGACGGAGTCCATGAGGCCCTGGGGTCCTACCTGGACGCCTCAGGACTCCTCCCAGCTCTCCGCTTTCTCCCCAGCTAAACTGAACTGTGGCCGTTCTTTTTGTGTGTGTGTGTGGGGGGGGGGCTTTTTTTTTTTCCTTTGTGTTTTACCGTTTAGCTTGTATATATTGTACGTATATGCCCTGTTAGACGTGTATATATGTGTCCTATCCTCTCTGTCCTCCCTTTCCTGTACAACTGTGTTCCCCATTCCCACCACACCAGCAGGCGTTCCGGTGTCCACCGTTAGGTGAGACAAACTACGCCTGCTGGTGGTCTTTCCTTTCCTTGTTAACAATAAATTCATTCATTCATTCATTAAAAGGTTCCCCTGCCCTTCAGAACTTTGCAGTTGAAAAAATAATAAAGTTCATTCTGGCAAAAATGATTAACACAACAGATGTGGAATGAACCTGACTCAGTAACATGAATGTCCCGCTGAACGGATTGGAATGCATCGCTACAGGTATCATTCATATGGATCACTGGCTCAGGAAAACATCATCAAAGCTTTAAATAGTTCATTTCATTAGTTTGAGCGCCTGCTTTCAAAGCAGAACTATGACTTAAGTTGGTACGCATGTAACATATTCTGCTTCATGGTTCCTACCAACTGATAAGTGAAACGTAGATGGTCTGAGTGTGTCATAAAGGGTCCAGAAGGAGTGGGTGGTGTACCCAAGGTGCAAGGGCTGTGAATTTTGTGATGGCAAGTGCTTGCGTGCTGTGATCACTTCATCACGTGTAAGGGATCATTCGGTGCCTCGTCTGGGTCGACAACTTGCGTACACACTGTCACGATGGACTTGGCTAGCCTAGGATTGGCAGCAATAGCCACATTACTAATATTAGGTGAAGTGGCCACTCTATCTGCGAGCACTAGCTTTAGATTAATGGAGCTTGACATTCTTTTCCCAAATCTGAATTAAAAAGTATTGAGCCAAAAAAGAAGCCACTAAAGTTGCAGCGTTGCACTGGTTTGCTTTTTTTTTTTCTAACTTGAAAGGGAAGCACATAGAACATCAGTGGTGGGGTTAGGTAAAGGCTATTTGCACACATCTGTAGGGATTATGGCTGTTTTGTATGTCCAGGTGCTGACTTGCCTCAGACAATGGCAAGTGCACCCTACAGTACATGTTACTTAACAGTTTTATTACTTTTATTGAAGCAGTGGGTTTTATGGAAAGACCCTAATTACACTGAAAGTTCCACATTACTGGTGGTTGTGTTCACTGGCATTGCATGCATTCATAGAATACATGACAGAATCTTACTGGCTGTATTTCAGGTTTTGGTGGTGGGATTTCATTGCATACTTTGATAGAATGTTTTATCGTAGTGCATACCATGGCACACTACTGTGTGCCAGCTGCGTCGGCAGAGTTTTTAAGAATGTGCACGGTCAATGCCTTGCAGGGATAATTGTGGTGGTAGGTAAGGGTGCACGGCACGCCAATGCACCTGTGTTGCGCACAACCATGCCCCAATTCCACTTGCAAAGCAGCATCAGGACTAGGAAAAGAGGCTTCATTTAGGGTCGAGAGTGTCACAGCTTTTGATAATTCTCTAGACCCGTGCATTTCACTTAGAGGCCGAATGTAAAGGGGGAGGTGGTTTTCTTGCAGGTTCCTTCCACGTCTTCATGGTGACCAAGCTGGCACACCTGGGAGCTGTGGAGGTTCTTGCGGACCTTCTCCACTGCCCAGACTATGAGACGAGGATGGTCACAATCCAGTGCCTGGCACAGTTGTGCAGCCGGCAGAGAGGCCGTCAGGTAGTCTCGGACTCTGGCTGTGTCAGTAAAGCACTTGGTAAGCAAGCCTGTATATGATGTGTCGTTTTTTTTTTTTTTTTTTTTTTTTTTTTTTTTGTGACATTAGTGGCCACTCCAAATGCATGCCCTGGCACTGGACATTTATAGTGGCTCAATTTGACCTTATTGCACTCATTAACGAGGCCGTGCCATGACCTTTTTATTTGCAAATAATGACAAGTTAGCAAACTGTCTAAAATTGAAGAGAGGGAGGGAGATCGATGCCAACCACTCTTCACATGGCATGACAAGTGGGTATGAAGTTTTGAGAGAGAGTGTGCGTGCGTGCGTGCGTGTGTGTGTGTGTGTGTGTGTGTGTGTGTGTGTGTGTGTGTGTGTGTGTCGGATGTTGACAAACGTGGTACAGTGAAGTTTGACTTGTTGAGAACCTTGAGTTTATGTGAATGTGATAGGGTAAAGGGGCTGTTGGGTTAACCTGAGTTTTTTGTGGCTCTTGGATTGTGGTTTTTAAGCAGTTAATAGCTTCGTGTTTATTTTATTTTTTATTTTTTTATTTATTTATTTTTTTCCCAGCCATTGTTTGCATTGCAAGCGGTGCTGTGTATAATTTTCTGTTGTCAGCGGGTGTAGGCCTGGCCAGCCAGTGGAAACACCTGGATGTTTACTCAACTTAGCTCGTGCATTTTTGCACTGCCTTACATTTTTCCATGGCCACACCGAGCAGAGTCAGTACAGGACAGGCTGTTGTGTGACCTACTATGTCGTTTGAACGCTTGGGGTGCTGTTTTGTGAGTCGAAAAAGATGCACGTTTGTGTGGCAGGTCACCTAATATGGCCAGCTGTGTGGCCAGGACTGTGGCGTGTTCTAATATGATGGCAGTGTGGGCATTATTGTATTGCTTGTTGTACGTGTGACTTTTTTCAGGGGGGGGTGGAGCATATGGCAGTAGTTTTAATTTGGAAGCTGTGGCTGGCATCTGCAAGTAATGTGTAGCGTACAGTCCTGTTTGTTGTAGCAATTTTGTCTGTGTAGTTAAGGGGCCCACTGATCTATATGACTATGCCCAAGGTTGATTTGTACAATTTTCATTGGGATGTTTCCAGTAGGCCAACCTGTGTGCTACTAAAGTCGCGTGTGGCATGAATGGCCTGGCCTTGCAGAGTATACGAACGCGAACTTGATAGTGGCAGGATAAAACAGTACAGGAGCAGTATCATAGGCAGACTTGCCAACTAGATTTCCAAAGTGCACTTACAAAGCATGTAGTGACTGAATAAGGTATGTTGACATAGGGAGCAGTGCAAATGGTTCCGGATACGGTAAAGGTGTACATGGTTCTCAGGAGGTTTATTCTGTGTAGGAGGTGCACAACTTAGTTACTTTAATTTGGGTATGAATTTTTTGGGGGTTGCTTGTGCAGTTTTATTGAGCTGGTATGTGACAATGATTTTTTTTCTTTTTGTGTCGTGCTTGTTTCAATTTGTTGTGATAAGTTTTCTGCTAAGTGTTGTGGGTATTAGATAATTTTTAGGTTTTAATGGGGTTTGCAGGTCGGAAGAGATTTTCTTTGCATAATTGTAGACTGTGTTTCATGATGCATGTGTGTACCATCTCCCCCCTTTGTGCATGGAATCCTCTAGCATTTATCGATCCCTTTATGTCGTCTGCATGTTCGATTCCCGGCCGCGGCAGCCGATTTTCTGATGGAGGCGAAAAGCAAAAACGCCCGTGTGCTCGAGATTTCGGCGCACGTTAAAGATCCCCAGGTGGTCAAAATTAATCCGGAGCCCTCCACTACGGCGCGCCTCATCGCCTGCGTTGCGTCGGTGCGTTCAACCCTATACAGTCTAGTCCACTTTTAACAATATCCAAGTGCCAAAGAAATCCCATCGTTATAACCGATGATTGTTATATGCGGGTTGCGAAATAAAAAGACGGAACAGAGCTCAAAACATTTTATTCGCATGCCAGCAAGGTCGTACTACTACTAATTTGTGGAATAGAAGCCGCAGTCGGCCACCTTTGTTTGCCGTGTGTGAAGCTAGCGCAAATCTTTTCCAAGAGCATCCATTGGTGCTTCATCTAGCGGTGGTAAATGTCCTTGGTGGAAACAAATTCCCCGAGGGACTGTGTCACGCATTGGGCCTCCTATGAAGACATTACCTGAGTAGGCTGCACAATTGCGTCGTTAGAGCCATCACTGTTGCACTTTTGGTGCAGAATATAACCGGATTCAATAGTTATATCCGATATCGTGGCACTGGAGCATTGTAATAAGCGGTTTATTTTACCATAGAGACAGCACAAAAGTTGACGGTGCTATAGCTGTTCATCGTTATATTCGATATATTGTTATAAACGGTATTGTTATAAGTGGACTCGACTGTACAGTCAATCAATGTCATCTGCACTGAGTGTACAGTTAAGCTGGTATCACGATTAATTGTTATTGTTGTAGGTGAGCCATATTGCTAGGTTGAAGAGTGCTGGAGGTGGTGGGATTGGCATTTGGGTTTGTGCGGTGTGGTTGTGTAGAAATTCAACGTCTGTATTTGGTTGCTAATAGTTTGTTGAGCATTGCTCCATGTGTAATGTCATCTAATGCTGTGTGTAGATCCAGTGCCAATGTGACAGTCAGTTGCATTGTGCCGGGGTGGTCGGTGATTTCTAGCAGGGAGCCTTCAGAGGTGTTGTTGCAGAATCACCAAAGACTTTTTACCCCATTACATGTTAAACTGAGAAAGGGGCTTTCGCTACTGTACATGGTATGGCCTAGTGAACTTCACTATGCTGCACTTGTACAGCTGCACAGTTGAGTTCAGCATGCTGCGGGGAGCCCAAGCAGTAAAGTTGGGGAAGGATACCTTTGCTCAAACTGGCTGGGACATCCTGGAGCATTCTAAAAGGTTTCACGCTGCTGTAGACATTGCTTGCTGGGGCATGAGTGCATCATTTGGAATTACTCCAATGAAATGGGCATGGCGCTTCTGTGGACACAGTTGTTGCTGGGGGATATCCACATGTCGCTGGTGATATCCACATGTTCACGCTGGGACACATGCACATTTCCTTAGACAGAATTGGATTGTATTTAGTAGCATGTGATAGTGTTGCGTAGAAATTGGAAGCTAAGATCAGTTTAAGCCACGTGTGCTATCATGACTGGTATGCATTTTACACAATTGACTCGCACAATTTGTCCAAAATTTTTCGTTTAAATTTGTGTCCTACTGCGTTATGGCCTATTGCCGGTTAACCGCTAAATTCAAGCACCAGTAAATTACCAGAGTCAGTCTTCATTAATGTCCTGGCATTGTACATTAAAGACACAATCAGAGCACCTTTCATCTTAAGTGCTAAGTGTTCCATCTCAAGGGAACCAGTGTCGTTCATCAAATTGGACATTCAGAACGAGGTTATAGAATTTGCGGAAATCATGCGAGTTTTACAGCAGAGGTCTCTAAATGAATCCTTTTGTGTTTCCTTTGTGACCCCATCATGTGAAGACAAAAGGGCATTGTGGCAAAACCAAACCTGCGCGAGGCACACTGTGTGGGGCTGGCAATGCACCGCGTGCCTCATGCAGTTTTTAATTGGTGCAGCTATGCCCAGTGGTGTCAGTGCTGGTGCAACCTGCATGTACATCCATATAAAATAGTGCTGGTCAAGAAGAGTCCACCTGGGGTAACCACAAGGACGATGCCAGGTCATTGGGCCAAAAAATGGCCATTACGTTCGAGGGCGCTAGTGCAGAACTGCGAGTGAGTGATGGTGCAACAGAAAGTAGCGTCTATAACATCGTGACCAGAAGGGAAGTCGGTTCCAGTTGCAAGGTCAAATTCCGTCCTTGTGGCATCATTGCTCATCGTAATTAATGCCAGGGCAGTTCAGCAAAGCAGCAGGGAGTGCCGGACTGGTGGATCCTGCCACTAAGGAGAGGTGATAAAAGGGACTTCAGTTGCCGCCCTTTGTCAATGCTATCTCGGTTAAGATGCACTGTGTTTATGTCTCTTGAAAACACTTCATCCACAGCAACATGGTGTTACGGGAGCATTTCTGGCATTGCACTGTGTGGGCTGGGGCCCGCTGGTCATAACGCTTCTCTTGTTCCCAGGGCGCCTGAAAAGGCTTCTTGGCCGGTACCAGGATAACTGCTTTGCCATGGTTGGAGAAGAAAAACTGCGTCTGGTAGACCTCGTGCAAGCCGTATTCTTTCGGAATGAAGAACTTATGCTCGAGTACGCCGACTCTGACAGTAAGCACTGTGTTCTGTTCTTTACTTGGTGTTATATTCCTATTTTATTTCTACAGGCATGCTATCTTTTGTGCTTTATTGTGCGTGTTGCTAGAAATTAACGAATTGTTTTATTTTATTACCAGCGAAACCATTCAGTAATACTTCGCAGAATTTCATTATTAGCATCTGTTATCTTGTAAGCTGCCCATTTGTAATCACCTGGAAATGGGTACCAGTAGACTGAGCATCGGGCAAAATGTTTCATTGAAGTTTGTACAGACAGTGCATCAAGGTATAACGATGAACCTCAATGTAATGAAATTGTGCATGCAGGTGAGAGTTTCAGCAAATCATGTTAATGGTTTTCCGCTTAAATGGAACTAAGGTTGTGTGATAAAAAGACTCATCACTTAGCAAGATTTTTTTTAAAAGTAATGAGAAAAAAATATTTTCAGATAAATGACACCGCATTTTCCTAACAGCTTTTACCCTATTTACTGCTAGCTACAGCAACAGTTTATGAATGAATAATACTCCAGGAGTGTGAAAACGAATATCACCACTTCATACACTTTTCAGAAAAACGGAAGCCATACGAGAGAGAAATTCCAACCTGAGATATTTTTGTCTGAGCATGCAGTTCATGGTCAAACACCAGTTAAAAGAGCTACAAAGCGCTTCATCCTTCTGTTAAAACGAAACTTATTTAGTCTTTAGTGTTGCTTTAAAGGGACCATGGGGACAACATACCATACAACTTCGCTTTATTTGAAAGGTTGGACAGCTCATGCGTCGCTACAATTTCATTGTGTGAGAAACGCTGCTGTCATCACTGAGACATTAGTGTTAAAAGGGTTGCACATCAAATTACCTAGTTACCATCCCATTATGTGATGTGGCAAAAGCCCTATGATCTTACTTGGGTTAGCAGCAAGAAAAGGAAGGGGAGTTGATACCATAAATTTTTATAATAATATTGATAGTTATGAAGTTTACCGCACCAACGCTGCACAGGTGATGAGGGCGCGCCATAGTGGAGGGCTCTGGATTAATTTTGACCACCTGGGGATCATTAATGGGCGCCGAAATCTTTAACACATGGGCATTTTCGTTTTTCGCCTCCATTAGAAAAGCAGCAGCCGCGACTGGGAATCGAACCCGTATCCTTGAGCCCAGCAGCACAACGCCTTAGCCAATGAGCCACCGCAGCGGGTGTTTCTAATAATATCTTCGAAAACTTGCATAGTATTTGTATTTGTAGTTTCTTCATGCACTAGTGTAGCGGTATTCACACGAGAGCAAGATCCACCACCAAGGTCACGCCCTTCAACTATGACCGTATAGATCCACTCGAAAATGAGGAACCATTTGCTTGGCCAGTACAAATCATATGATGGGGGAGGATACAGTGGCATATTCCTTTGCTGGTTACGGCAAAATGTCCTCGGGCTCTCAGCACCCAGGGCAGCTGCAACTGAATTGTGTTGTCACTGCATCATCTTTCTCCTCCCATTTGTTTGTCCACCATTTTGTGTGGCTTAGCGTGAAGGCTGCTTCAACTTGTTTGCCCACTGCGATATCTCTGCTGTCCCATATTAGAGGTGTCAGGGCAAGCACGGATCAAGTGTGTGCCATTCCACAGCCTCCTGTAGTCGCGTTCTTGTCCCTAAGAAAAAGTACTATGTCATGTAAATACCACTTCACATATCCCCCTCAGCGCCCCCCCCCCCCCCCCCCCCCCCTCTTTTTGCATTGCTTATAACCTGCAATGGTGCTAGTGGTGTTTCACTTTATTCCAGTCCTTCAAGTCCTCCACAGGGTCCAGAAAAGCTCATCGCCAGGCTGCAGCCTCTACCAGGCAACTGAATACTGCCTGCACACAATTCTGGGACCTGCTTTCAAGGAGTGCAGGTTTGTGCGTTACTGATGAGAAAGCAAAGTAGTGTGAAGAATACTATAGCATGCCCTTGCAATTCATGAAGGAAAGTGTTGTGTTGGGAGCAGACAGTGCCAGTAAGGAAATGCCGCTTTTTGCAGTGGGGACCATTTTCCTGAGTAGATCGATTTCGTAAAGATTGAGCAACCATCAAAGGGCCCTAGCAGTCTTTTTCAGCAGTCGTACTGGTGTTCTAACTGGCAGCTTGACGGCCTCCAGCTCGTGCTTGTTGCAGCAGGTGCTGCTTTCCCCTCCCCATATTCTAAACCTTGCATTCCCAGCTGCTAGCACTGGATCTGGACACTTTTGGCAGTTGCGGCTCTTTTGTGATCCACTTAATAAATGCATGGCAGCTGAAAGTGACTACAAAAGGAGGGTTGCAAGCTGGACTAGTTGGAAAGACATTCTTGGATAAAACAAGCGCGAACTCGAAGACGAAGGAAGTGTACCACAAGGACCAGCGGCTGTCCTTGTGGTACACTTCCTTCGTCTTCGTCTGAGTTCAGGCTGGTTTTATCCAAGAGTGACTACTGAAGCTGGCTAGGAAGGTCCATCGAGCGCTAGAGTACATACTTCTTTTTTAATAAGTTTTTTCGCGGGAAGGGGGGGGGGGGGGGGCTCAGGTCACCTAAACGCAGAAGTTTGGTCTGTCTGTCTCTGTCACTTGATTCAGCTGCCTGGTTAACCCCTTAAGTGCTTTATTTTTTTTTAGAATTTCCCGACCAAAAGTGCCTATTTTTTTTATTGCTGGTTTCGAATCTGATTGTACTAAAAAGTAGCTAGTCGATGTTGAAAAAATATTTGTACCCATCAGGTAATCAAATCAACACAATAAAGTTTATTTCTGAAGAATACATCGAAAACCAACTACCTGCTGCTAACAAAATTAAAAACTTTATAAATAGGACAGTTGCAGATGCCACATCTTTCTTCACTTGTGTAGGCTAAGCACCTTTGCAATAGCAGGAGTGCAAGGAATACCCACATCTCTTCCTTTGTCACTGGTACCCATTTTTTGAGGCGGGAGTGATCACTGAGAGGAAAGCATTTCAACTTTTCAGCCGCTTTGCGATTGGTTTCGTCTACCACAAATGATATAAGTTCATCGTCCAGAAAGTGCTGAATATATTCCATAATGTCACCCGGCGATGACAGTATGAAAGTCTTGCCTGGAATGGCCAAGAATGGAAAGCGATGAGGCTTCACAGGAGGATTGTCCACATAAAGCAGGATCCACTCGCGAGCACTCGCGATGTTCGCTTCCCCGCTGTCTTCGTCATCACCGGAGGAGCTGCTCAATTCACCGTCATCGCTGTCTTCACTTCCAGAGACAAGATAAACATCTGTATCCGAATCAGCATCACTTGAAGAAGATGACGAAAATGACAAGCTTTTTTTTCTAGTTGACGGGCCAGCTATGTATGGGTCGGCGCCACCGCACGCCATCTTTTCATAAAAAAAGCGCGCCTTGCCGCAGGAGAAAACTAACTCGTCGAGTAAATGCTGCCATCTAGTGGATGGCACGCAATCTACGCCGCAGACGGGCGCTTCTCGTCCTGAACAGTATAGGGCAGTACCTATTCCGCTAAGACGAGCTCTGCTCGTCCAAAGCAGTTTGGTGACAGTTTGGGCAGGACGAGCTCTGCTCGTCCAAAGCACTTAAGGGGTTAAAGTGAAAGAATGCTTGTTTGTAGACAGAGCCTGTGCCGGCCAGCGCTGTCTATAGCCCGCCAGCCTTGCTTGGGCGAGATACGGCTGGCGTGGTCGAGCAAATTGAGAGGCGAAAAAGCAAGGGTGAAACTGCCAAGGCTAAGCGAAACGAACGATAGTACAGGGTGGAGACACCCTTTGAACAGTCCCGTGCTGTCGCTATTGGGTCAAAGTGCTCAACACATAGGTGTTTTCGTTCCCCAATAGACCCAGCAATGCGAAGTGGGTAAGATGACTCAGACGTCACGAGTGAACCGTGTTGCGGCGAACATTATGACACGGTCTTGCTCCAGTGACTTTCTGCGGCGGCCAGTGAGTTACCCAAAATGGCGGTGCCAATGTTTACGTGTCTCCGCCCTCGCGGCAGACGCGCATGATTCGAGGCACCCTAGCAAAAAAGGAGCAGAGTGACAATGCAGCTTTGAAAGCCACTGATAAGCAGAGAGCAGAGATAGAGGGAGAGAGAGCGTTGTGAAAGGAAGAAACTTGGATCAAGCGGGTGGGGAAAGGGGGGTGTTCGGTCATCACCGCGGAATTGCGTGGTATGTGTTCTCACATTCGTCGGGGGTCAATGGGAGCTTCGAATTCGCGGTCTGCCAGCCACCTAAACTTTGACTTCTCGCGGTTGGCATGTTGGCGTACTGCTGTCGCGTGGGGCCGTCGCGGGTTAAAACTCCCGCTCACGAGTACCCGCCTGATTGCTTGTGTCTGTTAATTAAGTTTTCTGGCCCGCCTGCGGACTTTTGCAGGTCAAGCAGCGTAAAACGGGGCTTCAGAATAAAGAATGGTCGGGACGAGGCGGCGAGGCGGTGTAAAATATGGGGAAAATGCCGGTTTATCTGCGCCTGGGTCCGTCGTATGTTAAGGACTGCGTGCACCAGAGCATCATTTCATCGGGGTTTTTAATGCATTGTTTCTATGGGGAGTTTGCCGGGACCACGGTGATCCATCGTAAGAAGCGGGTCGTCTCAAGTCCGGGGGATATATCAGCGAAGTTCTACTGTAGTATGATTACAATGGAATGTCAAGCAACAATTCGTGTCTGTGAGGTAAGGAAATAGGACGAGATTTCCAGAGTGCTTTGAAAAGGATGCCAGGAGTCCTTCCCCAAATGCTGGGAATGAAGCTGTGCCCTGTGAATGCGGGGTTCCCGCGGCAACCTGGCCCGGCTCTTGGGTCTAGGCTACAGTGCTGCACGTGGCAATTGACTGGGAAAAGTGGTGTAGGGCATACGGGAAAGCAGACCAGGAAACTGGGGTGCCAGCCTCCGTCATCTCGTTTGAAAGCAGGAATTGCATAGAGCGTCTCTCTGAGCCTTCTGTGGTCATACCGGCCATGGGATAAGGGGTGGCAGGGAGCCCCAGGAAATTCCCTCAACTCTGAAAACTGCTTTGGGGAGTTACCGATCGGCCCACAGGTTAGTGTCAAAGTGCATTGACTATGTGAGTGACAAACATAGGGAGTTTCCACAGCCATTATTAAGTAGGAAGAGGACTGGTATAATTGTGGGGACTCCTTAGGGCATTAGTGGCACTCAAGCCAGAACAAAATGACAAAAGACAAGAGGCCCAACTGTTGTTATTGCTGACACTACCAACCAAGTTTGAACAAGTTTGCTAGTAGGCACACAGACTTGCAACGATAACAAAAAAAAGACATGCAATGTTGAATAGCCAAAATGAAAACGAATGAAATAATGAAGATGCTAAAAATGAGGCTGAGGCATGTTGCATTTGTCCTCTCTCTTTCAATGAAAGACTTTCTCTATGCAGGCTGATTACCTGTTCAACCACTTGTTGGGCTTAGGTTCACATCACTGGTTGCTTAAAGTCTACACACTGATGTTAGTAATGTAAAATAAAACTGTGCGTTGTGGTTTATGGACCGTTGTACTGGCGGCTTGCTGCCTGCAGCTGCAGTCTCTGGCATTTTTCTTGCTTGCATCCAGAGCTGACGCTCTGTGCAACAACATCCGTTGTTTGCAGCCTGTAGCATCACATTGGCTTGAGACCTGACTATGTGTGCTGTGGGCAGTGTCTATAGTAGAACGAGTGCAAAAATACAGGTGAAGGCATGCAAAGTACTGTTGTGTATCTTCATGCTGCAGCCCCGTTCCTGCGTACTGCCACTCGGTTCGCGTGAACTCCACGGGCGCCCTGACGCCAGCCGCGTCTTGTGTTACACCCCCCTCTCCCACTTCCCGCTGGCACCCTTGGGTCTCTGCCAGTTTTATG
Organism: Haemaphysalis longicornis; assembly: GCF_048455015.1. Classification (NCBI taxonomy): domain Eukaryota; kingdom Metazoa; phylum Arthropoda; class Arachnida; order Ixodida; family Ixodidae; genus Haemaphysalis; species Haemaphysalis longicornis. Next base: position 302,420,406 of record NW_027526203.1, on the reverse strand, counting down.
TTCCTCCTTCTCTCTCTCCTCTTGAGACCCACTCGCTCACAAGCTTACAACGTGTACGGTACGCTTAGTTCCAATTAACAATTTTGCCTTGGCATCCAGCTTGCAGACACCTCAGTACAACGGCGACAACCCCATTGGTTTGTTTTCTGTTCCTTGGCTCGGCTCTTCTCCTTGTCCCCCCCCCCCCTTTTTTTTCCCAGAATGGACATTTACCAAATAGTCCAGCAGTTCATTCTGCTTCTATATTACTAAGTAGACCGTGCGTGAAACTGTATAGAAGGGCAGAGATGCTGAGGCCAACTGCTGGACAAAAACTGAAATTTGGCCGTGATTGATTCATGTGCTGTATGCTCTCGGGAAAACCTGCTAGACTACAAAAAATTATTTGTACATTAACAAGATTTTCAAATTGTTTGTATATTTAAAAATAATCTGTCTTAATTTGTTTATATAAAAATTGTATTATTTGGCACATCCTAAACAATTGAGGTTGTTTTTTTATCACAAAGATTGTTAACTTAAGACCTAATATCAGCAGTTGTGATTCATGCCTGTTGCATTGCATTGTGGGCAAACAGCTTGGTGCAATGATCTGGGGTGTATGGCATACTCTGATTTGACTTGTTTTTCACTTTTTATTTATTTATTTATTTATTTATTCTGATCTTAGGGCCGTGCTGCCTGAAAGGGCCAACCATCTGCTTGCACATTGGCTCCCATTCTATCTCGTATGCAATTCTGTTTTGTATAGCAATGCACAGCCCTTAGGGCACATGCACTGTGCTTGTTAAGTTCTTACCCCCCATTTTTGTCTTATTTTATTTTCCAGGCCTTCTGCACAAGTTAAACTTGCTGCTATGACACCTGAACAGCTCAAACAAGTATGCTTTTTTTTTGTTACATGAGAATGTTCCACAAGAATTGTTTCTTCATTTGTTATGGATTTATTAAACCAACTTGTGAATGTCTCCTGTATGTAAACTGGCTCCAAAGAGCATTCATAAACCCTGTAGTGAAGCTTGCATTACGAGATGTAAGGCTGAGGATAACAAGGCTTCCAGTTGGCATTTTTAGAATCTGTGCACATTGATTTGAAGTTAATTGGTTGTTCGCATTTCAGCTAAAGCATTCAAATGGCACAAGCAACATGGCAGAGTGCAGCAGTGGTAAGTTTATAATTGGCATTTCCTCAATCATTGGGGTGTATGTAAATAAAGCAGTGCATTGTTGGCTGTATAGCAAACCATGATATAACAAACCCAACAGGACACGGAAAAAAAAAGTTACATGCGATTGGTTAAGAGTGATTCATGGCCAATCGTTTAGAGTGATTGGTCGTAAAAACAGTAACAGTAGCACAGGAAACCAACTAAACCAACTTGGGAGCTCTTACAATGTATATGTAGGCAGATTAGCATTACCGACTATCAATAAGACGTCATTTTTAAGCACAGCAGGCAGTGAGGCATTGATGCACAAAAAAGAAAAAGATAAAGTGGGTGCAGGTTTTGATTAACCTAGGACTCGAGAATTTTCGTGAAACGTTTGTGCGCAAACATTGGCAGTGCTGTTGCCTGGTCCACGCAGTCAAGGGGTCAATAAAACTAGAGTGAGAAATGTACGCGATCTGTGGTACAAGCTATATATGCAACCACCAGCAAGGGCCACAGCTGGATACACTGGAAGTACGTGGGAACCTGTAATGACTTTGCGGCACTTATCATGTGCGCCTCTTCTGCTGTCTGTTGCTGTCGCTGTGTTTGTGATGAAACCTGCGAAAAGTATACGTTTAGCCCATGGAATAGCCTTCGAATTATTGATTTTCATCACCAGCAGAAAATTAGTTTGTGATAATCGGAACCCTTGTAACCGCACTTTGGATAAGCCCGTTGGAAACGTGCATAATTTCAGTCGCGACCACGAAGATATTTGAAAAAATTTAATTCAGTTTGGTTCACTGGATAACTCGGGCAGTGGCGTGGAATTTAGCAGTCTCCAAGATTACTCAGTATATGAGTTCTCACTGCTGTGCGTGATTGGACAGTCTGCAGGGAGGTTACTGCAAAACTGCTTTCAGTTTCGAGTGTAAAAGCTTTTGTTCGTTAAGTCACATTTCAGCAAATGCCTAATAACTTAGCTCCAACCTTTTGTTATGATTGCCAGGCTAAGTCCTAGATCAGTGGTTGCTTACCAGATGTGTTTCTGGACCCTTTGTGAACTGGTGGTAAGTGGGATGAGGACCCACCACGGAATGTTGGCACAAGACTAATATTCCAAGGAATTTGCTCACCCTGGTGTTGTCCATAGGTGAGGTGCTTTGTGCGTTGCACATTTCACTTTTGTGCGGCATGCAAAGTCTAACTCAATGCTTGCCGTGCAGAAAAAGAAGGTACATGCATGCAGCAGAACTATCTTTTTGCATCAATGGCAGAGTTTTGCTGGGGGAAAATGACAAGGAGGGCTTTATGTACCCTGAAGCTGCCTTTCTGGATTAACCCATTTGTGAACCATTGTCCTAGGTGTGTGTATCCACGCAGTCAAGGCTTGGTTAGAACATTCAATTAATTTGTGGTCTTCTCAACGGTCAGCCTAAAACCAGACAGTAGTTTTGTTTTAACAGACTGACTTTTGAGCCTAACACTTATTTTGCAGCCACATGATATCAACACCTCTTCTGCCACCGGATGTGCAAATTCGCAAAGATCTGGGAAGGCTGGGCATGCTAACGGAACATTGTTCTTACCTTGCAGATAATCTTCTTTCAAGAGAAAGAGTAATCTGCTGTCAGTAGAGGTAATGAGTAGAGGTAATGAGCAGTTTTAACTACTGATTAAAAAAAAAATTTTTTTTTCACTCAGTTGATATTTGATGTGGTATACAAGTGCACACAACTGTTTCTTGCATTGTTGTTTGCACCCTTTCAGGATGCACCCTGTTGGTGTCATCGTACTGCAAATAAATGACCATAAACGGGCAAAAAGACTGATGCGGGTTGCTGCTCTAGCTGTATTGCGGCAGCAAGTTTGTCCCAAGTCCCGTATTTGGCCACCATTGCGCAGGAGCTGGGGACCTGCAGCACTCAGCGGCTGCGCAGGGCCAAGATGGCCGGGTGGCGATTGGTGGCCGTTTCTACCTGCGCGACACGGTGGTGCCCATTGCCCTGGACAACAGGCACGAGCTGCGGCCCCTGAGCAACATGCGGCTGGCCTCGGCCAGCACGCTGGCCAAGCTGGCCTGCTCCTTCCTCAACACATGGAGGCCCTGCACCGTCTTCTACGGCATCAGCCGCGAGGGCCGCGTGCACGGCGTGCGGCTCAACCAGCGCGAGCGCGATGCTCTGCGCCAGGGTGTCGACACGACCGTGAGCGGCCTCAGGCCACGCCTGCCACCCACCCTCTTCTCCGTCGAGTTTGTCCCCGTGCTGCGCACCGTCACGGAGGTGCGCGAGAGCGCCTCTCGCTTTGTGGTGGAGGTGCACGTGCGTGGCGCACCGCACACGGTGTACACCACCCTGGATGGGGACTGCTACCTGCGCTCGGGCGGCCAGTCGTACCTGGCCACCACCTTCGACGTGCGCGCCTGGGTGGCCCAGCAGGAAGAGGCACGCTTCCTGCTGGCAGCTGGAGGAGACGCCTCGCGGCCCCTACCCACCCATGTGCATCCACCCTCGTCCCGCTCCTGGGACAAGGTCGTCTACTGAGTGGGTGAGCTAGCACAGCGAATAACGGAGGAGGAGGAGGAGGAGGGGCCTTGCTACGCTCACCTGATGGGGCGTTCCGACTGCCTGTTCCGTCTTTTAGCATTCCATTTATTTACTCCAGCTTTTTACCTCTGTGGCATCCCTGTGTCTGCACCGCCATGCAATGTTTAGAAATGTGATGTTGAGCATTCATTTATGACCTTGAAACTTGTGTCCTGTGAGCAGTTCTGTGTATTCTTTGTAGGCACTTGATGTTTGAGAGTATTAGCACATGCTTTTTCCCTTGTGTTCGTTGTGATAATGTACCTTATAACATGTACCTTGTGATGTTGACAGATGGGCATATATGAAAGCGTGAAAGTTCCAACATTTTTTCCCCAAAGCTAAAGGTCCTTTATAGTACCGTTAGTGTGTGTGCATGTGTGTGCTGTATTGCAAATTTCACTTACGTCTTTTGCGAGTCACATAGCCTTTCTGAAATTTGCCTTGTAGAAGAACTTGTTCTATCACATCGAATCACAAATCCAGTCATATATACAAGCTCCATAATTGCATTTAATTTCTACTGTGCACAGTATTATGTATTCTCGTGACATCCTGACAAGCTTTTGTTGCATTGATGCTGCTGCTAACTTTTTGTGGCACAAGTCCGGCTTGCTGGTCATTACAGCCTCAAGTTAATCACAACTTGTGCCAGTACCAAATGCTTAAGAAACATTTTTACAAGGCAGAGTTAAACTGCAATAAATTCACACAAGTATGTGAATGAACATCAGCTAAGTACACTTCCTGCAATAAAAATTTCATCACTTCAACTTTCTGTAGAGCGGAGTGTATTTGCAGTTAATTTTAAGCTTGTGTACGAACTCTTGTAATATAAGTTACTGTGCCCAGCATATGTGGGGTGTTATGTATGTGCGTGCAAAGTAGACAAGATCATATTTTGTGGTTAGCCAGAAAGCAGTTTGGTCAGGTGAGTTCATTTGGGCAGAATAGAGAAACAACGCGCACACTACAGGTCAGCAGGTGTCACATCTTGGCTCCTGTCTGCCCGCTTCCATCTGAGCGCGTTTTTCTGACATTTTCAGCGTGCATTAGCTGGCTTGCCTTAGCTTTCTTTGACCGTCCGTCCAGGCAGTGTGAGGATTCCCACTTTCTTTTTGTCTGTCAGTCCGAGTACGTCTCTTCCACCATGCTTGTCAAGGTCTGGACCACTGAAGTCATTACAGTCACTATCATGAGTGGTAAATGTTTCAGTGTAAGCTGAGTATGTGTCATTGTCAATTCTAAACCCATTAATCGCTACCATTATTGCTATATTTCACTTCGTGTGCCTTGCAAGAGTGTGATAATTACAAACTGCCACAAGGTAGTCCTCATATGGCCTTGACAAACACAATTTTTTTGTTCCTTGCAATGCCACAACTTTGGTGTCCAGTATTTTTAGACTGACTGAAATAACTTTTTTTTTTCCCCTGATGGGACCAGACACAATGTGCGAAATCTAACGTCTTATTTGACATGCCATCTCTATTTAGCCTAGTCGACAGCGAACAATGTGTCGGAGTAGTGATGTCCGGCATTTTTGTCTGGCACGTGTACTCCAGAAATTGTGCAGCAATATTTCACCTCTGGTCAAAGCATTCAGTTTGAAGCATGCCATATTTGTGTTTTCCCATGTACACGACGACTCCCAAATACTAAACCACAACTGTGGTAGGAGCAAAGGAGCTCTCAACCATATCTAGCCAAAGCATATACCACTCAATATGTTATACCCCTACCTGCACAGTGGGTATTTTGTGTACCACTGTTTACACTGTGGTAATTGAAAATTTGATTAAAAATGTTTTTTGTACTGTTTGGAATCAAAATCATTCTTGTGCTCAATTGTGTACCAAGTGTGCCAGATCTGGCCTTACATAGATCAAACAAAAGAAGACATTGTGTATTTGAGCACCTTTTCCTTTGGCAGTTAGTACAGTGAAGGATTTGCCCAAACAATTTCATGTTGTTGCATGCTGCGCCAAAGGATAGCATTTGCAGCTGCGGTGCTCGTCTTGACTGGCACCTATGCCCGAGACCAGACAAGGCATATGTGAATGCACAAGTTCTGGCTGGCTACTGAAGTGATTTTAATGAACTTTGTGGCAGGCAAGGTATGAACCTCGGCAGCATAATTAAAAAAAAAAATTAACGCATCAACAATACTAAAATCTCAAAAACTTCCAACTTCAATCTTTTTAACATTGTAGCATGTGAACCACGATAGCTTTAGTTTCTCTTATTTCCCCTACCAATACATTTGACTTCTTTTTTTTTTTATCAAGTTTATTGTGCTCAAACCACATTTTGCACATCATGCATCCGAACATCTCTTAGAGCATTGCGTGTTTCAACACGTTTGGTGCAGACGACTTTCCACTGCTTCCTAATTGTGCTCCGCCATAAAAGTGAAAGGACTGAAAATTTAAAAAACTGCCCCAAGCAGCTGCATTTATTGTGGGTGTAGGAAAAAGAATTGTTTAGTTATCTGGAATTCTGATGTTTCCCAACCATTTGTGCCACATCTTAGGAGAATTCCTTCATTTTTTTTTTATTTCTTTTTATTGCGGACTGTTTTAGGACACATTCTTTTTGTTAGAATTCACCCAATACTTTAGGGCCCCAGAAAGATAGGGTAATGTGTACAAGGGAACATCCGTTATATTTTAACTGTATGGATATGATTCTCATCCTATAAAGGATAAAGCCATAACAACCTGTTGAAAATTTAGCCTTGGATAATAGGTCTGAAAGATTTAAATCCAGAAATTGTAATAGCATACTTCAAAATTCAGGGAAGCTTGCACTCGCACATGACTTGAATGGCGAAGCTGTTACAGGTAAGCATTGCTGGACGCATACTAGTGGAGTTTCACGGTGATTGTTTATTTGCACATTTGCGGTGCTAGTAATCGTCGTCATATGCACCGAAGAGGTCGTTGTCTTCATCGCGCGAGCGGTGAATAATGCAAAGTCATCTTGAGCATTGTAGATTTCCACCTTCACCAGCTCTTCGTCACCGACTCGAGGCACTGGTGACGGGACCTGCAAGTCGTCTCGGGAGGGATTGACACAGTCGTAGCCATGTCTCCAATCAGCCATAATGGCTTCTAGAGAATGAAGTGACCTCTCCCAAGAAGGGTGTCTTTTCATCTTTAGCAGTAACGATGGAGGGTTTTTTTTTTTTTTTTAAGTAAAGCACTGCACGAGCCGGCGACTGGGTGGTCGCGAGGCACGCGCTCACGAGCGCTGGGCATTTCCTCTCTCCATAGAGTGCTCTCTCTCTCTGTGCGTGCGTGCGTGCATGCGCTAAAGCCAATGCACATGCCAAGGACGCCTGGCGGTCTCCGCGAGGCACACCCTCACGAGCGCTGGGCATTTTCTTGGTATTTTTTCCTGCAATGGTGAACTTAGGGCTAGTAACAACGGCTCCGCTGTTTATTTCAGCTAAAATTGAGGAGCATATTACAAGAAGAAATGGGCCTTTTCTGAAAACTTTTTTAAGCAAGTCACTCATTTGCTTGCCTGAAAGTCACATTTTATTTAGTTTGCTTAACGCCAAAATCAGTCATTTGCACTGACCTGCGCATTTATCAAAAATCACAAAACAATTTTCACCTATAGGCCCTGAGCTCTTAAAATGCGCTGAAGTTTGCCTCCTGAGCAGCAGCACATCCTGGTGGCTGGTGCTGTCATTAGCTGTCAGTACAACCAGCATTTGTACAAGCACTTGTCATCGCAGTCTTTCATTAAGTTCAAGGAATGTGAATATCCTGTCCTATGTAATAACAGGGACCATTACCAAGAGTCAAGCCACCGCTGCATTCGAATGTGAAGTGTCCATAGTAACATCGGAACGAAGCAGGTGGCAAAATTGCACTGCAACCCCCCCCCCCCCTCATTTATTTTAAGGCAAAAGCCTTAGAGGGACACTGAAGACAACCAGGAAGTTGATTTCAAACGAAGGTCTGACCTTCCCACGGTCATTTTACCATTGATTCAATGCTGCAAGGTGCCTTAATTGGTGAGAAATCACTAATCAAACAACACATTTCCATTCCTCATTTCCCTCGCAGCAATTCTATAATGTAAACAGCAGCTGCTGCAGCCGCTGTTTGCATCACGATAAACTGGAAGCAAGCGAGGCAGCGATGAATAACGAAAATTCTCAAAAATAAAGAATTCTAGTTGAGTAGACGGATGTGGTAGCAGTCTGGTTTACTTGTGTACGTTGGTATTTGCATAGCTAAAAATGGGTCTAGATGTAACCGTGAATTCCCGTTGCTGGCCAGTATTCTAGCTAGTGATGGCATTGATCGGCATTGATTTGTACGACTTCTACTTTTCATGTAAGCAGTCGCAGGCCCCACTGAGAGTGAAGCGAAGCTGTCAAGGGACCCTGCAACACTCTTTGTGCAGTGCAAGTAAACCTGCGCAGCGTTTAGATTACACTGCCAGGAATACCCGATCCAAATATCACACGTGCACGTGAAGCGGTAAGCACGCAAATCGCTGTGAAAGACACGGAAAAACCAACCGCACTCTCTTCAATTCTCGTCATTATGCACCCCTGGCACGGCCTAAACGACGTCATTTGGGCCATGGCTGTCCTATTGGCTGCCGCTGGTCAACTTCACGGCTTATTTCTCGCATTTCCTGTGACGATCCGCCGTCGTCGGCGCTGTGTACCAACCTCTTCTATGCCTGAACCTGTACGCATATTTGTGGTGTTTCTTTTGTGTTTTGAGCGCGTGCGGAGTTTGAGTGACGAACTCAATGCTCCCCTTCCAATGAGGCCACTCGACAACGAACGTTTATTGCTTCAAAAACGCCCGACCAGCTTGAGCGCGCGCTTGCGAGCAGGCAGCCATGCCTGCTTTTTTGTGTCACCAGACCGGAAATAGACCCCTCCACGTTGCGAAGAAAACAAGAAAACTCCCCGGCATGTGATATATCGAAGGGCGCCGAAAAAAACGCCGTAAGTCGCACCCCTCTCCGGGAGAGAGCGCGCAGCTTTCGCCGCGTTGTCCGCCGTCAAGTTGAGAGGGAATAATTATGCGCGATTTTTCATCGCGCGTAGCTTCGGTGATAGTGAACGGATTTTCATAATTCTCGCGGGAGGAGATTGCTGGGGCAATAGACTTTACCCCAAAATACATTCCGAGTAGTCGATAAGTGTTGCAGAGTCCCTTTAAACTTAGCCCCACCTGATAAAGTGTGCCGTCCCTACATGGCAATTTTTTGGCATGCTGGCTCCCATTGTCGCCTGCTGCGATGGGCAGGTCGCTCGATAAATCCGGTCGTGGTCATAGGTTCTATGCACGCAATGACCTAGTGGCTCGCACGACCATTGCCTTTTTTTCATATTTATAGAGCCCATTTGAGTGATGTTTGTGTTAAAAGTGGTGGCAGTGTTATTCTAACGAGGCAATCAACCAAGCTTGCAATTTTGTCTGCATGGCCCCTTTAAAAAGGCTGCTTTGCACCGATAACAATGATACCAATTGTGTCACAAACTTCAAATAATTTACATAGTAAAGAAAACACATGAAGCATTTCTGGCGGTCTCTAGGTCAGAGAATCTTGTTTGCACGATTGGCAGCCACCGACCAAAGCTGCCGCCAACAAACATGACTGGGCGATTGCAGTGTAACCTGTGGTTCCGTTTTATTGCATCACTTGAATGCTAATGTGCAGTTCACTCACTGAAACCAAGTTTTTAGTGCTGGCCCATATTGTGCCACTTCTACCCATGACATGCCATTGTATCACGAAATCGGGCAGTTTTTCAACGTTTCTTGGGTTTTCTTTCGTGGGTGAAATGGTGCCGAGCGAGTTACCAAAGGCTAGTTCTTTCAAACTGAACAAAGTTGTAGTTTGTCCTCGCGGCCCCCTTAAGTTTCGCCGGGCTTTCACCGTCAAAGCACGTAAGCCAAGTTACGTGCCTCGAGGAATTTTTTTCCCAGGCTGCTTTTTTCTGTGCACTTTGTGCGTCTTTGCTCTTGTTTTCTATCCACAGGAAATGGCACGGTAAAGAGCAGGAGGTAATGAGGCAAGAGCAAGCACATCAACGTTGGTTGGTAGGAAGTTTCAGCCCTTTACATTTGCGTCAGTCTCAGTTAGTCAGTCCCCATCATTGATGCGTGTTGTCTTTCACGACACGAGATTGGCCAAGAAGTTGGGTGTGTTGTCGTCACTGCCGTGTTTGTCGGCACGGGATTGTGCAAGGAGCATGATCATCATCAAGGCCAGGTTTAAAGGGAAAGAGGGGGCTGAAGGTGGGAAAGCGTGTGCCAGCCTCAGAAGATGCTCTTCGAGTTCAAGTACACACGGAGAACTTTTACTCTGAATCTACTACGAGCAATGAAACCCTCTTGGTGCCTGTTGCTATACATTATTGAACTTCTAAGCTTACTACAGAAGCAATTTATAATCCTGTGCATTTTTAGTGGATGTGGTGTTCTCTTGTGGTGTAGCACCACCACCAGTCTCTTACATAAACCAGTTATCCTGCACGGGTCTCCGCAGGCCTCGCACTCACCAATTTTCGTGAAAGCTGTTTCTGAAAGATCACAGTAAAACTTTTTTTGAGCAAATGTTTTGACAATTTCCCTGGAGTACCCTGCTGAAGCAGCAGTGCACCCAAGAAAATGTGCTTCAGTGGAAAGAGTTTTTGTGCATTAATGTTCAATTTATTCATTTTTGTTATGTATATGAAATGGTGTTCACCTTTCTCGATTTTCTCTCGATCCATCTTTCTCAATCCACCTTTTCCCCGACAGAGGTTGCGGTGGCGACTAGGCCATGAAAAAAAAAAATATTTAAAATTTTGTGTAATTACATGCCTTATGCTCGATTTATTTCTCGTTTTAATTTAGACCTTCCTAGGTTTTAGAGCCTGGCATTGATCTTTTGCCCCCATGTTACTTACGCAACACAACGTTGGCGTTGGCATCAGTTCTGGTAACAGAGGCCCTTTCGTGCCATGGCGTAAGTTGCAAGAGCGGATAGCAACGGTGTACGCTGACCATGCAGCTACCAACAGGGTGCAGAACAAACTTCACTGCGCAGGCGTGTGTGGTGCCTGCTGAAATCGCGTATTCTTTATTCCACCTCCCCCGCAGTATCACTGTCCTCCTCTGCACACACCAGTCGCCGCCGCACTGTATTCGAGATTCAGGCGAGCCCTCGTATCTGGCTGCAACTGTCCACTTGGCAGGGACAGTGTACTTCCGTGGACGCTTGATGAGCACAGCTGACAGCGGACAACTAGCACCCGCAGAAAAATCAGCCTAATAACGCCATCGCATTAAAAACTCGTCAAGAATCACAGATAACCTGCATGCTTTCCCGAACAGTGCCTCCACACCGTAACGTGTGGTCTGCGTCAGCAGAAGGTCAAAAGAGAGGGCATGTGCTCAAACATGACCCAACAGGCTGCCATGTTAGGTTAGTTGGTGACTAGACACTTAAGTGTGAACAACACGCATTTCTACAAAGGTGTGCTGCTGCAGCTGAGCACGAGAACGCGAGTTCGATTCCCAGCTGCCGCCGCCGCCGCTTTTCTGATGGAGGCGAAAAGCGAAAAACGCCCGTGTGTAGGAGATTTCGGCACACGTTAAAGATCTTCAGGTGGTCAAAATTAATCCGGAGCCCTCCACTACGGCACGCCCCATCGCCTGCGTTGCGTCGGCACGTTAAACCTTACAATCAATCAATCACTCATTTGTACAAAGGGCAAAGAAAAGGCGTACAGAACGTAATGGATCAGTTGGAAGTCGGCGCCTGTGTTGTGCACACCCCTCCTTTGGCCAAACGTGCGCTGTTCACACTTCAGTATCTAGGTGACCCACTGCACGAGTGCTCGGGACAATCCACACTGCCTACGGTATGCATACACACAGCCAGAAAGTATCTACGTGGCCAGCTTACACTGTCTCGTTAAATGCCATCAGGACACAAGAGTGCAACTGCAATTTCCCCAGTGTGCTAAAATGTGAAGAATTAGTGGGACAATGCAAGTGACAAGAAATAAGTGCTACAATTCTCAATGTGTTAAACTAGCTTTGGTCTTCTTAACAGTGTTTTGCACTTATTTTTATCACGAAAAGCTTCCTTGGTCCTACCCCTAAAGTTAGCTCAATACAAGTTCCACAGTTAAATGTGTGACAATTCATCCTCGTACTACTAGCCTTTGCGCACTTAAAGCTACAAATTGAACAAACCACTCATTTGCATCAACCACTATAACCAGGGGCCCCCTGTTGAAGCAGCACTTATGTTACAGAAATTCTTTCCATTCCGTATTTCACCCTGCAGTTCGGCAGAGCCCATTTGCTTAGTGAAAACACACAGGCAAAAGATAAGATGGTGGTGTTTAATGCTGCTTGTGACATGTACATAGCAATGAACCAAAGTTATTCAAGCCTGCAAAATTACCCAGAAGAATTTCGCTTTCACCTGCAGTGTAGAAATAGAATTTTTGTAATCCATTTGACACAAGAAAAGCTGAAATATTCCATTCAGAAATAATTTTGTTGCAGTGAATACCACTGCAGGTTCTAGCACATCAGAGCCATCAAGCATAACAAGGAAAAAAAAAAAAAGGATAACAGAAAATACACGCCTGTAGGAGTGCCTTGATAACAACCCCGTTTTGCACACAGTTTTTCCAGCACATGCCAATGACAATCCATGCTTACAGGCACAACATAGCTCTCAACACTCATCCAGCCTCAGTTCAGGGTAAAAGGCTAATGAAAGAATGCAGAAGAGATTCACTACAGGACATAGTACTAACCACCGGTGCATATCTGTAAGCATGTGAAAATGTTTGAATGCCAACAAAAGCAATGCCCAAGGTCTTGAAAGCAAGCAAAGGAGTGAATGGAGCTTGTGCGCATAAAACACAAAATGCTTGCAGGACAGACCTCGGGAACATGGCAGAGGCCAGGGAAACTGTTATCCACAGCTTAGCGCCCACAATGATCAGACCAAGAAATCATTTGAGAAAGCTCCGAAGTTTGCTTTCACCTCAACTGTTATGCAGAAGATTCACAGGTCCAATGTAACACAATAAAACTAATTTACACGACATTCTTCCAAAATGCACTGGGAAAAAAAAAAAAAACATGCCTACGCACAAAATGAACAGCAACAAGGGTCCTCCATGCGTCAGCACCACATAAACTCAAGGCTCAGCTACGTTTCTGAAAGCTTTGTTCGCACCGTGGCTGCTACAAGAAGACAGCTCCTGCTTGGCAGATGGCCACGGCACCTGAACACTGCAGCCTGTCCCCTAGCCACAGACCCAGAAAGCCCGACACTGTGCAGCCCATGGCCAAAGCTCGGTTATCCTTTCAATGTTGCATGCCTGAAGATGATGGCTCCAACCAGTGGAAAAGAAAGTTGCACAGGGTGCCCGTCACGCCAGCCAAGCCCTCCCAGATGCCGATGGGGTCACGAATGAAGGTGAGGCTGTGCTGGAACTCGAGGTGCGTGGGCACTGCTTAGCTCGGGGGTGGTGGCGGGGGCGGCGCCGCCAGGAGCCCAGGCAGGGCGGCCAGCGTGTTCAGGTCCACCATGCTTGTGGAAGCGGTCGAGGTGACGGCAGCACCTGCGCTGCTGCTGCTGCTGCTGCTGCTACCCGGAGCCGTGCTGTCCGTGCTCGCTGCACTGACGGCGCCCACAACTGCGGGCGGCGGTGGTGGCGGGGGCAGGCCCATGTTCATGAAGGGGCCAGCCCAGGGAAACATCTGGGGTGGGGGGGGCACTCCCGCAAGGGGTGGCTGCCACGGACCTGCAACGCCAGCCACACTAAGGCTTCAGCCGGCTACGACCCCCCTCTGGCTTGGTTTCCTCTGCAACACAGTTATCCCACCTTGCCCCAAGCCACATGGTAACTGCCAGTGCTGTGCCCACTCGTAGAAAGACAACAGTGCTACGTCGCTCCAGCAATGACACACACACACAAAAAAAAAAAACAAAAAAAAATACAATCTCACCACTGCAGAACACTGTGAATGGCTGATACGAATACCACAATGCCATCTGCTCAGGATGGGTAAACCATCAGACAGATTACCCTGGACACAGCACCCACACAAATGACTAAGCAAGAGGGTAGGGACATAACGGCTCACCTCCGGGCCCCTGTGGAGGCCCGGCCATCCATGGGGGCAGGCCCGATGGTGGCGGTCCCATCATAGGTGGTGGTGGGGGCACTCCAGTCAAGGGGGGCATTCCTCCCTGCAAAAAACCAGAAACGGCACGCAATTTAGCTGCCTCTTCAGGAAGGCTGGTGGGATTGGAAGCAGCTTCGAATTCCACGGAGAGCACGCACCTGAGAAGGCTGCCATCCCATGCCTGTGCCACCCATGGGGGGCGGTGGTCCCCCCATCATGGAGGGCGGCCGGGCTCCTCCTGGGGCCATCATCCCCTTGGGTCCCCACTGCGGCGGTGGCCGATCCTGCACCCACCAGACGGCACACGCTTAGGCCACTCCGCACCCCTCTCACACTTCCAACAGTGGTCTACTACTGCAGCCGAAATGAATGACCAATGCATCCCAAACCACACATTTTTGCCCAGAGCACATTCTATACAATTGTCAAATACAACTTTCCTCCTGGTTTGGTAACCTATAGCCTTCACTACTTACTGTATTCATAAAAACTTACTGTGTTCATAAAATATTCTCATGTACACTTTTGTTTGCCAGGCAACACCTTTCCTGTTCATTTCAGACTACAACCCGGACAATTTTAGCTGCCATCAGTGTTATAAAGTCACGTTTGCTCATGAACATATTGTCATGGTGACAGTAGCAACAAAGAGCAAGACACTCTTGGAAAGTGAAACTTGCCTGCTGTCAGATGTTCCTGTGCTTTGGTCTTTTGTGTGAGCAGCACAAGTATTGTAAACAGTGGGCCGACAAAAAGAAAAAGCGCAAAAGTTCTCTTCGCAGGACAAGCCGTTTTACAGGCGCAAAAACTCCATTTATTATCATGCTAAGACGGCTCTCATCACCCTCCAGTGCCACCATACTCCATGGCAAGCCACTCATGGAAGCACTGTTCTTACAAAGCTAAGATAACCCCCCCCCCCCCCCCCCCTCCCTGTTAAAAAACAAAGCGAGGGGTTGCCACAATGCGGTCATCCTCTGTAGCCAGAGGCACACTGCGCCATACGATGTGCATTTGCTGCCTTTTCCCCCTTCTCGCCACTCAATATCTCCGATCCCTGATCGGCGCTTCCGTTGAGAAAGTTGGGCAGTGCAGCTCGTGGAGACGGCATTGCATTGGCGGACGAGACTGCCAATTCTTTGTTTATGGAATTGGCACAGCACGTCATTTGTGTACAGTCGAATCCCGACACAACGAAATTGACGGGACGCGTGAAAAATTTCGTTGAAGCGGAAATTCGTTGAGGCGAAATCTGCCCCAACACACCACGGAAAGGCCAAAAAAATAGCCCCGTATATTATCCGCATGATCGACAGCATAACGCCATGTTTAGAAAAAGGATTGATGCGCAATTTCGCCGTGCTTATTTGGATAGGAAACGTCCGAATGGTTATCTGTTTTCGCCTGCACGTAAAGAGCACGTTACGAAAGGAGGTGGGGGGGTGGGGGTTTAGGGTTTAAGAAATGCAGTCGCAAAGCATATTACTGCACAAGGCATATCTACCGAGATTATTACAAGCACTGCTTGGCTGTCGGAAGCCCCCCCCCTGCTTATGGCAGGCAGGAGAGGTGGCGTTATCTTATCCTCCACGTAGTTATCCTCCCACTAGGCACAGCGGCAACTGACCTTAGACGCGTTCGCTTGCATTTTATCGCCAGCGTGCCCTCTTGTCTAAGATAGGCTGACACGGGTTCACGACTAAACAAGACAACATTATTTTTGCGTTTGACTTTGAAGAATTGTAGAAGGAAAACTGCAATGACAGCTGCTCACAACGCATACATGACGGCGCCGCTCCAGCAGCAGAGCACATTCGCGTGATTTCGACTGGATACGGATTGGCTGTGGCTCCAGCCTGGCGAATCGGGCCCGCTGGGCCTGCGCCTCATGTAAAGACGGCCAGTCACATCGTTATCACCAGCAAACAATGGCGCCCGCCTATGAGTTTGTTTTTGTTTTGGGTGGTGGTGTGGGCGCGCGGCGCACGTTTTCGGAGAAACTAAGCGCCTTAAATGTTTAAAAAGTTGCAGATAGCTAGCGTTATGCTTATTTTCTTGTGAAACAAATGTTCAAACCCAGCCACAATGAGCTAAAATTTCGTTGAAGCGAAAGCACGCCAAACAAATTGTTCGTTGTGGCGAGGACTTTGTTGCATTGACTTCTATGGCTAGCTGACGGGGAATTAGAAATATTTCGTTGCAGCGGACTTCGTTGTAGCGGGATTAGACTGTATATATTGATGGTTTAGCTGTGTCTGCTTAGATTGATACCACTGGAGCCCACATTTCCATTAGAAGTGCTGACATTTGCCGCAAACTCAAGGAAGCCCTTGCCCTTCTTTCTGCTGCCAGAGTCAACTTCTCTATTGCAGAGCACAAGTGTCTTACTCTTGGGTGGCAAAGTTATGCACGGCACAGACTGATGTAGCGTACAGAGGGCCTTGTTACGTGTACTTGAGCTTAGGAAATAGACTGGGCATGCCACTGAAACGAGTGCACTGTGTGATTACGTGATTTGTCTAGATGCGCGTCAGGTTGCATGAAGAGCTACGAGAACCCGGATATAGCGAATCCCAAGGGAATTGTGGAATATTTCTATATATATCAATACTTCGATATAACAAATTATACAGATAAGCTCCTCACGAAACCTTTGCACATCTGGTGAGTGCCAAAAATTGTAGCAGAGCTAACCAAACAGCATATCCAGAGACCGCAACGTTCACAAGAACATCACGGTGATGAAATTTTTTATTTTAGAAGCGAAAAGAAATTGAGCGAAATCCCCAAATGCCACATAACAAATATGGTTCAACAGGACAGTAAGTTGGGCAAGTTGGTATGAACATATGTTTGGTTAAACAGAGCAAACTGGATGAGAGCGAAGCGACAGTGCTTGTGTCATCATCGTTTCATCCTCATCTACAATCTGCGCTGCTGAACCAAACATGACAACGAAGTCTAGATCACTGAGGCAATGACCTGCTTCTAGTTTAGAATGTCTCCATCTTGTTAAGGCTGTCCACATACGCAAGTCCAGTGCCTTCCAATGCATCACAACAGTGGCGAAGCAAGGCCTTTCCTCCCTGCCCTCACCCATGCTCCTGCCATCCTTTGTTTGTGGTTGCCTTGGTTTCCCTTTGTTATTTCGGTACTTTGCTCTGTGTTCCTGCGTGCTCGTGCTGGTTCAGCAAACTATGTTCTTGTGCCGTTGGTGCAATCGAATGCTGGGAAAATCAAAGGGCAACCAAGTTTCGTTCATTACATCATGTCCCTTGCCACAGCAGTTCGAGTGAGTGGGTGAGCGAGAAACTTTATTATTTCAACAAGCTTCAGGCGCTGATGGTTGAGTGCCTGCCCGGCAGTTCGATAATAATAATAATTTAAAAAAAGAAAAACGCTTCCATACTAATATAAGAAATTTTCAAGGGAGTTTCTGGACTGTTTGATATTATCAATGGCTTGAAATACACGGGTGTCATATGCAAGGACTCAACTCTACATAATAATGGCTGGGCGGCCTCGTTACAAGTACAAAAATGTCACACGTCTACGTAAAGCTGAATACAATGACACAATGAAGTTTAGTAGCTCACACATAGCCCACCATAAGCTCGCTAAAAAAGTTTGTTGTCATTGGGTACGTTCCGTACTCGTGTCGGCTTGCAATACAATATCAACCTGTGTACATCTGGTTGATACAAAACTAAGCATTCTTTATTGTTTCATTACACAAAAAGAAATTAGTTTTTCAAACTTAATACTAGTGTCTCACGTACAGTCGATCCCACTTATAACGACTGCAGTTATAACGAATGCCCTGTTACAACGAACACATGCGGCAACAAACAAACATTTATTCTGCATGAAGATTGAGTTCATTATACCATGTTTACTCGATTGTAACGAGTTTTTTTTCCCCTCATTTTTGTAACCTGAAGCAGACCCTCGCGTTACAACCAAATACCAAAATTCAAGTTGCCTAAAAAGTGCAACGATGCACCTGACTCTCATTGACGGCTGCAGTTTTGGCCATTTCACAATCCATGTTGGCAACACGAGCCATAGCCATTTGGATCCACTACAAGCCAAGACTGACTCTTGCTTTTTTTTTCCTCCGGTGGTAGTGACCATGGTTGTGACAGCATTAAGCAACGTTTCTAGATTACGTAATCTAGTAGCATTGGGCGTTGATGGCGTGCACAGTGCTTTGCCTTTGTTTTTACGTCGTACTGTGTGGAGGCCTCCGTGGTTTTTGTTGCCCTCAAATGTTTTGACTACTCTTGGGCTCCCCTTGCAATGGCAACGTGTTGGGCTCAGTACGATGCCCGTTTCAGAGGGACGTGCTATTTTAATGGATGAAGAAATAAGCAATTCAGCTGCTGCCCGAAAACTCAACGCATCGACCATCCGCACATGGCGGCTCCAGCAGACGTGCCTTTTGCACGTGCAAACCCGGCCGAAAAAGTTTACACAGGCCTCGCTACAGCCACCACGTCGAATTGGAAAAGCGTGTTGCTGATTTCGTCACGAAACAGCGCAACCGCCCATGGCGGTCAGCTCAAATCAATGTTGCTCAACAGATGGGCATTCCCCAAACGAAATTCAAAGTGTCACAGGTGGGCGTGAGTCACAGTGTTTAAAAAAATAAATGCTTTTCTACGCTTCCGCTGGCTTTGCGTGTACTTAGGCAGTTTTTTTCTTTTTTGAGGCGACCAAAAGTTACCCCTGGCATTACTTCAGCGGTTTTATTTTTTTCTTTCTGGACGAGATAAAGCACCCCTCGCATTACAATCGCGGTCGTGTCAGAATCGAGTAAATACGATAAGTGGGCTCGACTGTATTCCCCTCCTTCAGCTATCGGCAGACTGGTATCACAGCCGTGTGGCACTTAAATCCCTCACTTAGCTCCACGCGGCTGTCACTCGACGTTTCACAGTGCACTCCCCATGAGTGCCCTCTTTGTGCACTTAAATGTGTGTGTTTGACCGTGAGTGTGCAAGTGAACATGGCTCCTGAAAATCCATCCCTTATGATAAGCCAGGCACATATTTGGCGGCTCTTGCAAACGGACGCCTTCCCAAGCAGAGCTTGCCTCCATCTTCCCTTCGTCAGCATGCCCCCTGTGTGGGGAGCACACCTCACTAAGCCATTCCATATGGGAGTGCCCCCAAGACCCCTTCCATCTAATCACCAGCAGCGAGCAGTGGAGGGAGGCGTTGGGTAGCTCCAACCGGACTACACAAGAAGCCCCGGTCAAAAAAGCCACCGAAATCGCCACCAGCCTTAGGCCGAAGGCCACCGCGCTTCCCTGACCACTTGCTGGAAGAAAGTTTTCTCTTCCTCCTCCTCTGCAAAAGCTGTGACACAGCCGAAAGGAAGAGAGGGCGCTCACCATGCTCAGTGGAGCGTTCCCTCCGGTGAGCGGTGGAGGTGCCATAATGGCCCGTACGGGCCCCTGGGAGCTTCCCAGCTGGGGACCATTTCCACTGCGGCTTCCCGAGTCGTCCCCTCCGGTCTTGCTCGGAGGCGGAGGGCCTTCTCCCAGTTCGGCCATCAGAGACATATACTGCAAAGGAAACAGCACACGTGTCGAGTGACGTAACAAAACATATCCCTAAAGGCTGTTTCCAATGCTGCCACTGCACTCTGTGCTGTGTTACCCTCTTAATTAAAGGTAAAAAAAAACGACATGGTTTGGCAGCGCAAACCACACAATATTGTACGAAAGCACATGACAATGCGTGGGCATCACTTCTCACAGAGTTATGTGGCTAAATTTTTCTGCCTTTCATCACCTCCTAGACCCTTTTCATTTGCAACATTTCCTTCTCTGCATTACTACGACTAAGCTTTGGCCAATCGCCCTTGTTAGGCCCATATATAGGCATAACGTTAGGTAACCTTAACGTTGAGTCTAATGACATACCAAGTGAACTCATTTTGCGCCAAGCTGCAGGTACCGGTTGACAACGATAGACCTCAAAGCATGACATTAGGCCTAATGTCGGGCTGTCGCAGACTCGTGCTCCCCTCCCTCCCTCTGTTGTACCAATAGTTCACCTGGTTATATTTTTAACCTTTTCATTAACACCAGAGAAGGTAGGAAAATGTTTAGTAAAAGCAGCTTTGATTCTGTACTAGAGCGTGACTGCCTTACTATGACGCAACACTTTTAGCCACACAGTTTCTGAATATTGGCCCTTGGCACAGAGACTGTCGATTCATTGATGTTTCGTTTTTTTTTACCATACCCCAATTCTCTCTCATTTATTTGCAGATCTATATTATATGCTGGTCCACCCAGTAACTCAAAGCATGCAGGTTAATGGCCAGCCAACCACAGTGCATGTAATGGGTACACAGGCCATTTATTGTTCTGAGCCACACATGCACCCCCCCGCGTAAGAATCCTCACCCATTCGCACAGAAGGAGATGCTGCATGCAGCAACAGTTCCCCCAGCAGCACCACTGCAGCAGGCACACAGTTGGGGCCCACTACCAACCGATGGGTTAGGCTGGTTTTGTTTTCTCCGTGCAGTCCTTAGTTACCACCCTGTTGTCTATGGCTCGATATGTTCAGGGGAAGGCTGTGTTCCACTAAATTTCGCAGCACATATTGCAGTGCCACAGTTAGGCAGGTTTTGGTAAAATAACACTTTTGAAAACAGGACGGCAGATTGGTGCAAGATGGTGCAAATGCAGTGAAAATCGTCCCAGTGCGATTACATGTGCACAAGAGGTTGGTATTGCATGGAAGGAAGGTCCGCGCTAACATTTACCTCGCGTGATGAGAATATACCTTAGGTACCTGTGAATTTGGGGCAAAACTATATGCTCACTACGCGATCACGCACAGTATACAAGCGAATGAATGGCAAAAGTGTCATGTGCTCGAAGGCCCCTTAGCCAGCAAAGCCTGGCACTTGGAAGGCCAAGATTAGAGAGGGAGAGAGAACACCATACACACCTCTTCGTCGATCTTGGATTGGTGGCCTCCACCGCCGCCCATGCCTCCCCCTTCGCCCCCACCATAGCCGCCTCGGTAGCCGCCGCCTCCGCCTCCGCCTCCGCCGCCACCGCCCTTGCCCCGTTCCCTGCAGTCGCGTGCAATGTGGCCCGTGCCTCCGCAGCAGGCGCAGATGACGTTGTTGGTGATGTTGGGCCGGTCGGGACACTGCCACGCCTTGTGGCCTGGCGCCCCACAGTTGGAGCACCGGGGGCCCCCCAGCAGGTCGTTCTCACGCAGGGTGCCATTCAGCAGGGCCAGCTCGCGCAGCTGCATGCGCCGCAGGTCATTCTGGCCCTCAGGCACCTCCACACCCTGCCGGATTATCTCCTTGATCTGCAAGGCAAAATGACGGCCATCTGCACTCTCCAGGACAAGAGTTCGACCCAGGCGGAATTGCCGCCTCCATGACGACGACACCGGCACAAATACAAATTTTATCAACAAGCACCTAGCCCCAACACACCTATCCTTAGCCCCTCCTGCCAAAAATGACCATTTGGCGCAACACGGTAGAAGTCTTGATGCAATTTGCCACAATCAGCACAGCACTTCCATCACTACTTGACCTGATGTAAATGGTGCAACACATTCGGTGGTTGCCTGCGGTACTATCACTCCTGGCGTGCCAAGAAAGAAAAATATCTCGCATGTTGTCCTTGTGCGTGGTAGCAGTTATCACGTCGGCAGTGCATTGATATGGGCGCTGCAGTGGGGGTCACAGCAATACCTTTCTTACAGCACGTCAACCGTTGCAGCGCCAATGCCGAGTAAGCAGCCAACATAACTGTACTCCCCCTGCCTTGCACATAAGAGAAGCTCTCAGAAAGTTTCTCAACCTGGACAGGGTGACTGAATCGAACGGCACCAATGAACTGCCCACACAGCCACGTGACCAGTGCCTGACTGGCACCTCACACGGCACGGCACGCATAGCCGAGGCAGTTGGCAAGCAGTGGCCTTCATGAAATAAAGGCTGTCCTTCAAACGCATTTTATTTTACCAGAATACTGCTGACCTCCGTGAGGAGCTTATGTCTTGCCCAAAATGTACCAAAGGCTTTAGTTGTGTTCCAGAGCTTTTACTTTCAAAGAACACAGAAGGGTTCACAGTTGAAAGAGGCTTGACCTGCCTTAGATCATAGTCACTCGCACAAGAGCAGAATTGCAACACAGCTCTTATGAGAACTTTAACATGGCTGGACAGTGCACCACGTAGTCATAAGCAACTTCATTAAACAAGCTTTTCTTTAATCCTTTGTTGTCCACCATCAAGAACAACACAGAAATGTGGCATGAACTTTTGAAGAAATGTGCCTTGCAAACTGGCATTTCTCAGATAATTCAAACCTGGGAAATTCTACCGGCACTTGTTTTTTCTGCTTTTCTTTTTCTTTTTCAGCCTAAACTAAAAATGCAGAACCCAGAGGCAAGGCACGGTGTTAACGGAAGGCTGGCATATTAATTCAGGCCACCTGGGTTACCATGGCCTGGCCTTAAACCAGCATCCTCAACAGCATCGATTGATTGTAGGGTTGAACGCGCCAACGCAACGCAGGCGATGAGGCGCGCCGTAGTGGAGGGCTCCGGATTAATTTTGACCACCTGGGGATCTTTAACGAGCGCCGAAATCTCGTACACACGGGCGTTTTTGCTTTCGCCTCCATCAGAACAGCAACCGCCGCGGCCGGGAATCGAACCCGCGACCTCGTGCCATCCTCAACAGCAGTGCACCTTGACCACCACAGTGGGTAATTAAAAATTACTGAGGGGGAAACAAATGAATGAACCAGGCCCAGAGAGCATGGAAAAAATTTGAACGAGAGAGAAGCGCACCCACCCTGTCCACGGCTTTGCGCACGTTCTCCTGGCTGGAAGCTGTGACGAAAGCGTGCAGCGGTTCGTCTTCACCAGGCAAAGGCTGGCCATCCTTGCGGCCCACTTTGCCTTCCTTGACGGAGCCCTTGCCCCGAATGATGATCTTGGCTCCCGTTTCCTTCTCCAGGGACTTGAGGGTGTTGCCCCTGGGGCCGATCAGCAGGCCGACAAAGTTGATGTCCGGGTGCTCCTCTTGCGGGATCATCACTTTCTCACTCACACGGATCAGCGGGGGTCTGCGAGTGGGGGCACACTTATGCATAAGAACATAATATTATAGGATATTATTCTATAACAGTCTTATGTTCAAAGTGTATATTTCAAATTGTTTTTATGTGTACCCTGTGCAAAGTGGCATTAATGTTTTGATCATTTTTCTTTTTGTTAATTCTTTTTGTTTTGATAATTTTTTGTATAAAATTTGTAATAAATCTGTTGTTTGAAATTATTACTGTTAGAAAGCCCTATTCTTTCTCGATCATGTCGTATCTTACATTTCAGTGTCAATCATTTTCTGTGGCAAGAAAAAAATATTTCCTGGAACACCCCAAAACAACAGATTTTTCCACGGTCACGAAAGTGTTAAGTGGGTACGTGCGGGTCCGGGACAGCTTTCTTTGCACCCAATTACCTTTCCAATCCTCCTAGCCACAATCTGTGCCGTTATCCTTCCAGGTGAGGCAGATTAATGGAGCCAATATGAATTATTCTCCTGCCTCCTGACTTTCACACTTACTTGTGTATTATCACCCTGGCATCTTACTTTGCGAGTAATTGATATAAATGCTGCTTCCAGCCCCAGGGTTCGTACGAGCTTCAAAAGCAA
The DNA here is from genome assembly GCF_048455015.1 of Haemaphysalis longicornis. NCBI lineage: Eukaryota > Metazoa > Arthropoda > Arachnida > Ixodida > Ixodidae > Haemaphysalis > Haemaphysalis longicornis. The sequence goes on along the minus strand of NW_027526203.1, from coordinate 302,396,764 downwards.
AAATTCAAGGGTTTTCAAGGACCAGAAAACACATTTTCAAGGCCGCCGTCTAATGTTTTATCTGCGATTATTTACAACTTTTTCAACACAGTGCGAAATTTCGTTATCGCCCAATACCCAAGCACATTAGTGCACATTTAGATAGGCGCTAACGGGTTCGCGAATGCTCCCCCAGTTTTATTTTTTATTTGACAGCTGGCATTTAGAGGTCTTTCTTTTTTCTTGGTGTTTTGCTGAGGCTGTTTGATTTCAAAACTTCATAATGTTGCCTGCATCTTCTGCTTTGTCAGCAAGAATATGAGCTGAAATTAAATCAGCAAGTGTTGCTGCAAGGCAGGAATAACTATGTACACGTCCACCATTTGCACGTAAAAGCAAACGCAGATGGAGCGTATGAGGCACAGCAAACATGCAATGAGCGGCCGTCCACAGACTAAATAGAACATGCAAGATAGAGAAGAGAAGCTGGCCTTCACTGGATTGTATCATAACATGGATTCTATTGAGGAATGCTGTTCACAATGTTGACTCGTAATAATGACAATCCACCAAACTCGTAATTTCATGCAATACACTGAAACTTGATTGTTACAATGTTTCTTTACATTTTTAACACCTAAAATCCACGACAAACACTATAAACTCTTGTGAAAAGATAGGGCCATTGGTTCTCTCCAGAAAAATCAAGGGTTTTCAAGGACCCTTTAAAATTCCAGGACTTTCCAGGCCTTGAAATTGACACTTCTAAATTCAAGGGTTTTCAAGGTTTTCAAGGACCTGTGCGAACCCTGCAGCCCCTGGCTTCCACCCCCGTATTTGGCCTTCCAGTTTGCAAATCTATGCACTAGAAATGTTCACACATGTCAACAATTAAAAACTGGCATCAACCAAGAATGTTTATAAAAACCAAAAAAGACGTTTCAGCTCCTGTAACGTCTTTTATGGTTTTTATAAACATTCTTGGTCAGTGCCAATTTTTAATTGTTGTCATGCATTTTCTCGACCAGACAGGCTTCTGTACAAGCCTTGATATCAATGTCCACACATGCAAAGAGGATGGGTTGGGTGTTGCTTAGAGAGGCATGTATGCCTAATGTGCACAGCCTGAGGTGAATAATGCCTGTCCATTTCCTGCACCTGATGAGTGCAGGGCATTCAGGAAGGAATGTGCCAGAGCTTGGTGGATTGTGTGAGCCTCAATTCAGGAGAAAGCCTGAACACATGCACAATTTGACCTTCAGATCCTCTTGTTGGTCATGCGTATGCCCTCGGTATCAGCACCAACAGCCACCTTGTTTCCCTGGTTGTACACCACCACTTTTAGAAAGCACAAATGTTCTTACACACCACTTGGACTCGTGCACACGTGAGATTTTTTAGGCATGCACGATAGTGAAAAGGGGTGAAACTTGAGTTAGTCAGCCCTCCGTTGCACTGCTTCACTACTACACTGACACGGCTACATTGACGGTTGCCCTTGAGCGTTGCCATTGGCTTTGTGTACATCGTTCGCTATTTCCATGTTTTCGATAGCTTTATCCGTAGATAGGCTGGTGATGATGATGATGATCTGTATCTTAGTGTTGTGATGTCACTCGCATCTTTGTATGTACTGCAGATTGCAATAAAGTATGCCCAGTTGTTAGTCAGCCCTCTTTTGTCCTCGTCCCTGGACTATTTTCCCATACAACCAACTAGCCCCAACTCAAGCTTTTTTCAGGGGTCACCTGATGACGTGAGTACAACTGGGGCGGAAGGAAGCATGTCCAAGATGTTTTCGTACCACAACGCTAATGTCCCTTACATCAAATAACCAACATAGCGAGTGTGCAATAACTTTACTGAAGCTGTTCAGGGCCATTATAACTCCACCACCACATTTATGATGATGATTATGATAATAGAAGAAAATTACTTGATCCTTTTCCCAGACAAAACTCTTGCTCATCTAAGCCCTTGCCCATCTGGATAGTGTAGGCCCACGAAACAATGATCTCACAAAACTTTGGACATGAAAGTGCAAACAGTATTTGCTCCAGAAAACTTCAGTACATATAACAAACTTGACTGGTATGGCGAGCGGCACTGTGATTGGGTGCTGGATCATAAATATAACGACTCCACTTGTCTTTTATTTCCATAAAGTATATGTTTATTGGTTGTACCAGCAAATGAAGCAATAAACAGCTATTTGCCAGCTGGTTATGAATAGACAGAACACCAAATGTAGCACACACTTTGAACGTTTGAGCATACACTGTTTCTTCAATGAGCTCACAACAAACTCATAACTTGAGGCAAGTTGGAGTTAGGAGTTTGTCGAGCTCTACAACTACAGTATTCATCAAACTACACGGACAAAGTCCCATAAAGGTAAACCTCAATTTCTGTAACAAATTTAGTTGTTCCTGTTGTTACACCTGTTTCAAGGAAGTTAAGTGTGTTGCTGTCGTTACAGCTGCTCCAAAAGACTAATTTAGAGCCGCTTTCTTAGGATTCACCATCCTTAACCAAAATTAGGCCCACGATGTGAAGAAGCATTTATCACACTCGCTTACTTGTAATCCGAAGGTGGCTTGTAATCTGGGTTGATGGTGAACATTTCTGTGATGAGCACGTGCCGTTCATCCTCTAACCTCTTTCGCACTCGATATTCGCGTGTGTTCAGCCTCTTTCCAGCGCTGTTGTAAATAGGCTCTGGAGATGGAGACCTAGAAAGAGACAAGAAGACATGCGTGCAGTTTGTGTAGCCTAGAACTTACACGCAAACAAGATCACACTCAAATTTTTTTTTAAATCCGCATCAAATGATGGCCCTCTCTCCTTCCGTTCACAGTAGATAATTTACTGGCTCCACTGGTGCCTAGCTTTTGTCAAAGCGAGTGCAAATTAAAAACCCACTGCTATCCTAAAACAGATTTCAGTTTCAGTGGTGCTGAAAGTGAATGTTATTGTATGACTGGCCATCAACAAATGATACTGCAGGAACTCCTTACATTTAGCACTTTATGCAAGTAAGCAGTTCTATATCCGTAAACGTCTCCTAATCAAGAATAATGCATCCCATGTCCAGAAACGAAAACATCATGACATAATGAGTCCAACTGTTGCCATATCAAGAGGCAACAGTTATCCCTATAAAAAAAATGGATGAGTACTGCTGGTGTTTCCTGCTTTCTTTACAAATGGGCTAAGCAGCCTGGGGCACAGTAAGACGGGGGTGAAGGGGGTTGGGGGGAGTGGCGGGGCTTTAATTAGACATGTTTGCACTACCGCAGTTGAAAAGAGATTTCTCCACCAGACAGTCCAAGGAAATTCACAAACAAAAGCCGGTTAGACACCAATTCACCCTGGAAAGGAAGATCGTACTGCAGCTCTTCAGATTACTTAGTACAGTTCATCCCTTGCTAACCGGAAGGGTGCAGCCCCAAACCATCCAATGCTCCTACTGTACACAAGTTGCTTACAGCAGTTTGTACTGCATGTGTTAGTGAAGAAAACACGTGGCCAGACAACAAATGTATAGGCATATAAAAAAATCAATTCTAAGCAGCTCATTAAAATTCTTTCCTTGCACATTAAATCGTTACACGGCCACTATTATGGTGGCATGTACTAACCAAGCATACAACAGACTATTTCTTTCACTGCTCCATGTATTACTGGGCTGCATAGCAAGGATTTAATGTGTTCTGTGTTTAACCCGGCAGACTTGGCATCGCTTCCACGATTGCAAAATCCCTTATAAGCATACATGAATGAGGTAGGTGCATCTACGCAGCGGGGTATGTATGCGCATATTTGCTGAATCCTTATACTAAGAGATAACTTAGATTGCCTGGCAAACATTCTTTATGCTTTCCCCGTTATGTAGCCATACTGCCAATTTTCAAAAACGTATTTCTTGGATTACTTGTTAGTGGGAACAAAATATTCAAAACCCATGTAAATTGTGGTATGAAACCGCGCTGCTGCTCAAACCCAGGGACTTGACTTTGCTGCATCATTCAATCACTACTTGCCCCACTTCACTAACCTAAAATGCAGGCTACTGCAAAGCAAAGTAAATACAGGCTGCATGAAGCCAAAATGCTCCAGCAGGACTCTGCAAACAGCAACTATCAGCCACTAAATCTAGGCTTTAGACCTCGAAAATGCTATACACGGCATACAGCCTTACTTGGTAATGCTAGTGCTCCACTCGTACAAAATGTTATGCCAGATATACGCTTGATAAGTATTATGAACTCGCTCAGTTACGCCTGAACTAGTTACAACGACCAGGTATGTAGTTATAACAATCAGGTATGTAGTTATAACCAGGCTAATAGTCCATCTTGCAAGCAGTGTGCAGCAGAAGTCCCTGTGAAAAACTGTGTCCTGCACTTAGTAATTCGCTCGCAGTTGCACTTACCCCCACATTCCCCCTTGGTCATTACGAGCCATTCCCTCTATGCATTTTATGTTCTTAAAGAGTTGCAAAAGTCCAACAAAGAAATTATGGCCAATTTCAAGCACCTCACCGGGAGAAAAAAAAACGCTTGTTTCAAGGCCCACAGAATCCCATAAACACTAGCAACAGGCCCAGTTCCCCTATCAACAGCGCCCATCGCCCGGGTGACAATTGCAGTGGACACGGTGCCACCCCTCACCACCAGTCTCATTGCAGACATGCTTGCCCACTTTTTTCATGCATGAAGGGGTTGCAGTCAAAGCAAGGCCACAGTCTACGATGGCACTAGACCAACAACAGGCGCTTTGAGAAATGCTGGAAGTCTGGACGGGGCACTTAGCACTGCTGAAAGTCATACAGCTAATTCAGTGCTGCATGGCGCCAACCCAAGTTAGTTCACTGGCAAAAAAAAAAAAAAAAAAAAAGGCTTCCTCACTGCTGCAGAGAACTAGTAAGACGGACTATAGGTCGACGCGAGATGGGTGTTTTGCCGCACGAAAAGGCATCGCTCGGTAATAGTCACGTATGTAACTAGACGTAGACTTGCATTTAATATAACAAGCTAATATATAAAACTCCACACTACCTGATAGCCCGCTCCCCTACCTCAATGATAACAATGTTCACAAAGCTAAAACTAATTTTTCTCTCAAATTCTGCTGCAAAAAGAGCTATTTATGGCCAGAAAATGCAGCTGAAGCCCGAAATAAATATTATTTGGATAAAAATAATGCCCCGAACATGCAGAAGTGCAGCACTTGAACCACCTCCCCAAAAACACCACAGATCCAGCTCACATTTTGAATTAGAAAACTCCTTTTTCTTGACCCGAGAAAATTTGCTTGGAAGCAAGCTTCGCCAGCACGTAACAGCAAACACTTAACATGCTGAATTACAAACTGAAGCGATCTGAATTGTAGCCCGACGAAGGCTGAACAGCCTGTTTCCACCCCGCTACCAGCTCTTTTCCCAACTTCCTCCGTTACCTGTACACTAGGTGTCTTGAAAGGAAAGGCTCCTGCTGATAACTATTTCCCCTCATTGATAAAAATAAAACCCATCTCCAAAAAGCCACGATACAAAATATGACCTGTTCCCAGTTTGCAACTTTGACAATAACACCAGGTTGTTACTACCTAAAATAATGCAATAAGGAGCCCAAAAATATTGTAAAGCAATTGCTTTTTTCATTTTGCCAGTGCAGATTCTCTATTTTTGTCTAGTCAAGAACTGGCAGACATTGATAGTACAACTGTCAGCTAGGCGGGCAATAACAAACAAACTAGGCAGTTAGGAAAACAAGAACAAAGGGTGGTGTACCGCTTCAATCTCTGCAGATTGGTTAACGGCGGTTAAAAGCAAAATAAAACCATTACGGTTGCCAAACGGAAATATCTGGCTAATAAGGTAGCTAAAGAGCTAACAAAGGCTACAGTACAAAAGCTTGCACGAAAGCAACAATTTTATGATCATACACTGTGTTGTGTAACCCATGTCGCCCCATCTGGAGTGTCTGGAGCAACGAATTTCTTCATTTTTAGCTCCATTACATGGCCCTACGTGCCAGGGTTCATATTTAAAAATGCGATGAAGTAAGGCAACTCCGGCCTCCCGTCCTCTGAGGAGCACTGAGCATTTTGGACTGCGGTATCTCCAGAGTTTCATCATGCAAAACAGAACCCGAGACCATGTCATCACCACAGGCTGTGTTGACCGAACCCCAGGTTCCCGAGGCAATTGCAAATGGCCACGAGAATATCTGAAAAGCTTTCTGGAACTGATCTGCGATTTCTCACAAGCCGCAAATCACTTTGACCGCGATGGAAGCTTCTACATCATGATGATGGTGATAGTTGTATTTTTTTTGGCGCAAGGCCAGCTGGGGAAAAAAGAGCACCAAAGCTTCTACATCAGCCGTGCTGACCAATGTTAGAGGGGAAATGGTAGCAGCCTTACTACTAGGCTTACACTTGCTTTTGGGCCATGCCCTTGCCCATCAGCAGGAAGCCCAAACAGTAATTTGCCGCTTTTGGCTGCTCTACCATCGAAGTTATGAATCCAAGTAAAAGAAGCGTCCAATTTAAAAGTCCCTCCTCTGCAGCAAGGTACAAGAAAAACCCAATCTTTCAAACTAAGCAAGTTCGTACACTGTCCTGATGGTTCATTTAAAATGAAAATTTTGTTCTCTGACATTAACAGTGGTGGACCAGACGACTGGCTACTTGGAGCAGTGCTTGGAGCACCAAAAATGAGAATTTGGAGCACACTTTCCAGCTTTTGGAGCAGGTTGTTTCGGACCACTTCAGTTGTCTTGTAAGGACTACTACTGAGAGCCATGCAATTGCTCAACATGCAATAAGACTACAGAGAGAAAGAGAAAAGAGAACCACACAGACCATAGAAGCACCAGAAAAAGCTTTTAGCTGGTTTTTCTAAAAAATTATTTTAAGCACAAAAACACCAGTTCAAGAGAACAAACACCGTACAAGCAAAACGTAAGCCTAATTATCAGCATTATATGTTTAAGACTTCTTTTTCTGCAAGGAGTGCAAGTTTGACAAAGGTTCCAAGAACTTCCTTCAGCCCTCCTTCAGAAGATTGTGGCCACTTTGCACACCAGCAAAGCATTTTTCACTCCTACCTCCCGAGATGAGGAAATGAGCATTGTTTAGCATCTTCCTAGCTCAATCAATTTCGGCCTGCAATTCTTGCTGTTTGCCAAAATTGCTTGTAGCACTGGAATCACCTGGCTTTTATTTCTTGTCCCGTGGTTCTTCCAACGCTTGGCCTTCAAGTCGCTGCATCTGCCATTTCCGAGAGCCCTTCAACGCTCTGATGAGCTCACCACCCAGAGGCACTGCTGCTGCATTGCGGGGCCAAATCTTCCTGAGAATGACATAGACCGAAGGCCGTTGACACTTGATTTGGAGACACTAGTTCGGTCCCCAAGCATACGCCATTTCAATGAAGCCTCTCTCTACATTTGCGTTTCCACGCGAGAGGCTTAACAGCGCTTTCACAAGTGCTCTCAGTAATGGGTACCTTAGGGCCCCAGATCTTTTGCCAGAACTTGTCCATCCGATCAATAGGGCTATAGTCAATGTTTTCTGAAACAAGGCTGAATTCATCCATTAAGGGGGGTCATAGCTCTTAAAACTCTTAAAACCTTCTACACTGAAAAGGCTTGCTGATGCAGCTGAGGTCCCTCGGCACTGATTTCCTAAGTGGAACCCTGGAGAGCAGGTATCCAGTGGCCTTTAGGTAGAAGCTCTTTGCTCCTACTTGGAACTGCTTCTTTTCATGCAGTGCCCAGTCACCGTGGGCAGCTTCGGTATCTGCGCCGGTTTCAACGTGCTCCTTCCAGCTGGATGGTACATCAACTTCAAGAAGTTCTCCGGACTTTTCCTGGTAGACTTCTCGCCGCAAAAACTGTCCAAGGACGTTCTTGATCAAAACTTCCATCTCAGAAAAGAGGACGTGTAGCAGTGGCTGTTTTTTGGAACTGGGTCAAAAACCAGACGAGCAAATCAGTCCAGCTGCGCAAGAAGAGTGCCTTGGACAGAGAAGCTTTATCTGTGAGATATATTCAGGTGGTTATAGACAACCCACCACGAGCATTTTGACCGGAGAGCACCACTTCTTTCACAGCTGGCAGCTGTTGAATGAGCCGGCCAAGAGCCAGGCCAAGTGTCAGCCAACGCAAGCTCACGTATCAAGAAGAAACATTCTCAGGTAGGTTGAGGACATTCTGGCTGGCTTTCACGCACTCACTTTGTGATGCAGAGTTTCTGAAGAAGCAATAACTATCCACAAGTGCCGCTTCCGCATCACTGCCCAATGCAGCTAGTGCATGCCCAAAGGCATTGTGCACTTTGTGCAGCGAACACTCCCCAATATCGAGAAGGGCAGGACTGACACGTTTTTTGAACTGTCTTTTTAGTCTCTTCATTACATAAGGCCCGTCCCTGTAAGAACACAACAGGTTGTCTCTTGGAAGGTCTTGTACTGCATCCTTCACAGCATATAGGAGAACATCTGCTCTTGCTGATCCCAGGCAGAATGATTGCAAATGTTCAACAACAACCCTTTTTGTTGGTCAGAACAGTATCTCATGAGCACACCAAGCTGTTGGCAGCACTGTTCCGGAATTGGTGTCTCGTCAATTTGGATTATGAAAAATACTCCGGGTGCATTCAACTCCTTACAATGTCCTTGAACTAAGGGCCCCCATCGCAACTTGCGATCAGCGAACATTAGTGGAAAAATAGCAGAAGCTGTGTCACCTCACAGAATATGGCAGTATTACATACAATTTCATTTTCGTTCCCAGGAAAAACCACCAATACCCTGTGACTGTTTTGGAACATACATGGGGCAATTATTAAAATAAACATGCTTTTGCAGCAGCATGGAGCAGGACGACCCTCTGGCGCAGCTTGGAGCAATTGGTGCGGCAGTTCTACCACTGCATTAAAGATGGCAGATTTTCCGATGTCCTATAAACAGGGCCTAATGCTCAGGATGCGCGATGTAATGACCTGAATTACTGACACCCCCTCCCCCCATTTTTTTCACTGCAACAAAATAATAAAAACATTAGAGAACATGCCCACCAAAAAACTACTGTTTAGTAAAGAGAAAGAAAAATGGTGAATTAGTTTTTTATTAAAGCAACCAAGTAAAACGGACCTACCTTGACATGTACTAGATCAGCTTAATGGAATAACCTTGTCAGAATAACTAACATGTTAATTTGCGATTCCAACACACAAACTGCAGCATGGCATCAAACTAGGGAAAGGTAAAGGACATGTAGAAGAGCACAAGCTACTTCTGAAATGACGTTTTAACCACAAACTCTGCAGGCTCGTCGACACCGTGAGAACAAATTCAAATAAAACAATTAAATGTTTGAATTTAAAGCACTAAGAAAACAAATCAACAGCTAAAATAGAAATGTTGCATGAAATAGACGTGACGATACATTCAGCAGTGGCAAGATTTTGATTTGGTTGATAATGAGGTTTAATGCACCAACGCTACACAGACGATGAGGTGCACCGTAATGGAGGGCTCCGGATTAATTTTGACCACCTGGGGATCTCTAACATGAGCCGAAGTCTTGAACACGCGGGCGTTTTCACTTTTCGCCTCCATCAGAAAAGCACCTGCCACGGCCGGGAATCGAACCCGCAGTGGCAAGATTTCGCAAGGGCTCCTTCCTTCCTACTGATCAAAATACTCACGAAGGCCTGGATGCTCACAGTAAGCATTTTAAGAAAAGAAGAACTGCGAGTAGGAATTGTTGGAATAGGTTCATGATGGTACAGTGCAAAAGACAAAAAAAGACCCTGGGACGAAGCGCTTCGTCCCGTGGTCTTTTTTGACCAAGTTGTCTTTTGCGCTGTACCCATCATTTTGAACAAAGCATTTGGATCCCACGAAAGGCCCCTCTGCAGTATCTGGCCCCAGATTTTTTAGCAGAAAGCTATGTGGTGCTATCATCAAGTGGCACTTGGAACAGGTTCTCAAATCTCTAGCAGGGAAACGGCCCAAATGTCAGAGCTCGTCACCTTATCGAAGGCGACAAGCAACAGTAAGATGTAGGCAGCACCTTCAGTCTTCTATCCTGTCAGAAGCATTAGGCATTTGGTTGGCCGGAGGGTTCCCCCCACCCCCAGGATCCCAGTTTCACTGTCCCAAGCAAAAAAAAGAACCAATGGCTGTGTCACTACACAGAAGATGCACCCCACTATGTTTCACAAGGATTTGTAGGTGGCAACCCTGGTTTTCTAGTTCCCGTCAGACTGGCTTGGAGCACGGAGTCAGCATACTGACCATCATTGTTTAAGTTGCCCTCTTCACGACGTTGCAAGCTGCAGCGGAAAGTCTGCTCAAAGTCCTTGGCAATGGTTACCTCATTTTTCATCGAACAATAGAAGCCAAGCTACTAGTTTCCTTTAAGCTCTCTCTAAATACTACATTTAGCGCAAACTGCGGAGTACCAATTGAAAGTAAGAGGCACTTTAGTACGAGAATGGGAAGTAAAAAGGACCTACCTATGCGCACATTGATTACCTACACATTAGCAAGGTATATACGGCCAAAGTGATGTACATGCTCAGCCTAACAAGCTAGTCCACAGCTGTGTTGAGAGCCAAGATAATGCGTCATCAGCACAATTTCGGACGTTTAGGGGGTGTGCCTTCAAGCTAGAGCAGGAGCTTTAGGTCGGTGGTTCTCAAATGAGGGACCATGCATGCTTTGGTGGCCAGCAAAACCACTCTCCATTCTGATGGCTGGCTGACATGGCCAGACTGAACTGTATCCAGTTCAGGTGGAGCCATGACAGAAGACAGTATTGCAGAAGCACATGCTGCCAGTGCAAGGCTGTGGTATGCACTTCCAGCACGTTCCGACGTGGTAGCAGTGGACAAAGGAAAAGGAGGAGGTCCGCATCACTGCCATGCACACATTCCCCTTTTCCCCCCAAGCTCTTGTAAAGCTTTTGCTTGTTTCGCGACAGTCTCACAGCCCCACCTATTCCACTGGTGCCACCAGTGATAGCAGTAGACAAAATTACGAATGAGGTCTGAGCTGTGCATGCGTACAGCAGAAACTTTCACAAAGTGAGCACGCTGCACACTACGTGTGGCCGTCTTCAAACAGCCCATGCACTGGAAGCCAAACCATGACGAGGGCACCACACACAGTGCTGTCTCATGTGAAGATAACCCCAGAACCTTATGTGAAGGGCTGATTCAAGCAATGGACATGTCCGCAGATAAACCACCTGTCCCGTGGTCGCTTGTCCACAAAGAACAATCCGGCTACCGACAACCGCTGCGCAAACAAGCCAGGAAGCAAGCAACAAAACAAATGGATAGACGCTACCCTACCCTTCACGAGCAGGCCATGCTTGAACTGCTACCAATGACAGCCATGCAGGAAAGGTCACCCCACACCGCAGCCTCTTTTCTTACACTGGGATAAGAATGGGGGGAAAACAACAGACAAGTGCGTGCCCTGTTGCCAGGCTGAGCAGCTTGACTTAATCCGAAGACACACTGTTTCCCAGTGGAAATCTGGCAGCGAAAGGGTGCCTGCCCACACAACCAACCTGCCAATCAGCGACGCGTGATGCCAGATAAGGTGATGCAAGTCCGCAGACAAAAAAAAAAAAAAAAAGCCACACTCACACCTGTATTAACCAGCAAGCGATCATATAACAGCACAGCTTTACCATAAACTCACAGATAACGACATTAGCACAAAAGGCAGACCAGACTACAAGTCTTCTGTTAGTCCCCAAGGCCTCATACATGCAAGCACCCCCCTTAGCCTTAACCCAATAACAGCCGACACGAGTGCTGTTATGACTTTCGCTGAAAAGCTCACTGAAATAGGTTTCCATAAATTGGAATCGGGCTGCAGAATCTTTAGATCATGCAGTCATCAGCATCTCAGCGTAGTGGTACACACTGAAACAATGAATTTTTGTTTGCACTTCTGAAGCAAACATTTCATGAGGGAAGTTGCTATTGGCTGAAGCTAAAGCACACTGTGGCCCCCAAAAAACCTTTCTCCTGGCATGTCGAGAAAAAACAAAACGAGGAAAAAGAGAGAGGTGTAGTGAAGCCCTAGTGCGCCGAGTTTTACCACTACCTTGAGTCTTCCACGCACTAGAAGCAGAAGAAACATGCATGAGACGTGCCTTTGATAAGTGAGAGAGAGAAAGAGAGAAAAACATGCAGAGGCAACTTTTAAAAAACCATTACACTCACGATTAAGGATGCTCACGTGAAATTTTTGTCAAAGGCAATTTTTGTGACAATGCCTTTTTATAGGTATATGCACTGGGTTTTTGACCACGCTGCGGCGCTATTTGAGCGGTGGCGCCAGCGCCATATGGGCGCTCTGCCACGCAGCAGCATTTCCCCCGACGAAAAATGTGGCTTGCAGCATGGTGTTGGCAAGAACGTCCGTGTGGACAGTGTTTTTTCTGCATGACTCGTGGATTTGTGAATGCCTTGTCATAAAGGGTGGCCAGCATTGCTTTTGCTTTAAAATTCCGGTCTGTGCTGTTCACATCTCCTACAACCACAGACCTGAAGCAGGTCACGCGACAAAAAGAAGTGCACAGGTTTCTTCTCTCTCTCTCTACCCTTTTTTTTTCCTTCGAAGCAAAGGCTAGAGCAGTGCTTGAAGACGGTCCGACTTCGCGCGATGAATGCAACTGTCCAACAATTGGACAGGCACATACGGCAGCGCAAATAACGCAGTTTGTTTCGCGCTATCTCTGTGTCATCCCCGTGCGCTAATTTCCTTATTTCTTGCTTTGCTTCAAACAACCGCGGCTTGAGCTGGGAAAATTTTTCCACCCAAGGCTGTATTGATATTTTATGTGGTGGTGGCGTGCGAGACAAGGCACTGGTTCTACTGTGCCACCCAGGCATGCTGCGCGCTTCTTCAGGAATATGAGAGACAGCAAGGTGCTCTGGCGACAGTGGTCTGGTGCATTGAACGCATGACCGTCCTCCACCTGAGCTCCCAATAAAGCTGAGCAATTACGCACAGGGTCTGGGCGGATCGCGAGGCAAGTACGTGATAAAATTAGGTGCGGCAGCAACGACAAAGATTTCACCAATGATTTTCAAGTGTTTTCCTTCCGATGCAGACGAAGCAGAAATTATAAGCAGAAAAAGATCACGGAACACGCTTTGGCTAGTTCAAAAACAGCACAGAGACAAATGACAAACAAGAGCGCTCTAGTTTATATGTCTTCATCTTTGCACTGTTTTTGAAGAAGTCAAACTATGTACACAGCGTCAAAATTTATTGTTACCTCGGATCACGCTTTGGTCATTAGAGAAGAGTTAAACGTGACAAAAGAGTTGGATGCCCATAATTACCTGAGAAGCGGCATTGCATGTATGCCCGTTCACCTCAAAACACTCGAAGTAGCCCATGATGAGGCTGGGTGCCCTGTCTGGTTCATCTCATCCATAAAGTTGCTGGCTACCTTAATTTGTGAACATTTTAAGCACTACAAAATGTTTCAAGCATGTGACGAGGTGCAAGGTGAAAGCTTCAACACGCATTGCCCTGGGGCCCACCTGAAAATGTTTTAAAATTGCGATAACATGCCCTTTGGCATAATTTAGAGAGTCCTATAGATACAGGTTCACACCAGCTTGAAATGAAATGGGCGTAACAGATGCAGTACTAATTAGACATATCATCGATAACTTCTTTGCAAATTCGTCCAATCGTCAGACCGGCTTCAAGAACCGCCCTGGCCTTCACTCCAAAACCAAGGGGGAAAAAACTGCGCGTTTGCTTTTGTTGTGCGGCCTGCCTCGGGTCTGCGGTTTAGGAGGCGTGAAGAGCACAGACCAGAATTTTGAAGCAAAAACAATGCTGGCTACCCCTTACGACAAGGCATTCGCAAACCCACGAATCATGCAGAAACAACATCGTCCACACGAGCGTCCCTGCCAACACCACCCGGCACACCTCGTTTCACGTCGGGAAACGCGTTGGCTGCGCGGCAGGGTGCAACCGCACACATGGCGTTGGCGCCACCACACAGGTAGCGCCACCACGTGGTCGAAAGACTGGTGCATACACTTTACACCCAGGGCATCCTGATGCCTTGATGAGCCATTCAGGGCCCGTTGAAGTGCAACTGACCCCATGCAGCAATACATATGTTAAAAAAAAAAAAAAAAAAGGAAAGACCAACTATTGTATGTTTTCCTTTGCACTAACTAAAACGAAATGGCCGCGTCCAATTAGTCGCATCATCTAAACTCTCAGCATGGAACAACATGAATCCCCCCTGAAGTGTGAAATCACTTTCCCAGTCCATGAGTTGCCTTCCGATTTACATCCATTGTTGAGAACCACTGGTTCAGATATTACAATCGAAGTAATAATCAAAACAAAAGGGAGGGTCCTACAGATTTGCACTGAACTTAACTCTGCTGTCATGCCACTCTCGAACGGTTCTTTCTTTCTTTGCTGTCATGCCACTCTCGAACGGTTCTTTCTTTCTTTAACAAACACAATGCAGCTTGTGATGTCATGGCTGACACTGGAGCGCTACATCAAAGCCAGCCCAGGCTGCTTTAAAGGTCTCTTCAATTTGGCTGCATTCGCCCAACTGGTTCAGGCAGTGCAGCCCACCTCTTTTTGACTTGTGGCCCGCACTAGCTACACTTCGCTCTCTTTCATCTGCTGATGGTGGGGGCACGAGCAGAACACGGGGCTTTCTGCATACGCCCCCGCACACTCACTCACGCACACACACACGCAAAAAAGGGGGAGGTGCAGGGAAGAAAAAAAAAAAAAAAAAAAGACCGCAGTTAATTCTGCACCCAAGTGCCATGAACCGATTCTGGGAGTGCAGGCGAAATCGAAGAGACCTTCTCTGCCCCCCGGGCACACTTCCCCCCTCCGAGGGGCACAGGAGAGCATAAAAAGAGGAAGGCAAAAAAGTGCAGATTTTTGTTTTAGCCTTTGTGGTCCTCGGCGATGGCGAGCTCGGACACACGGGGGAAGAAAAGAGTGCATTAGGTGGTGCGGCCAGGGCAGCCCAGGTCCAAACCTTTCCTCGGGGTTGAAGGGGATGCCAAGGTCCTCAGTGCGCAGCCTCCTGCTGAGCTCTTCGATCTGGAGTTGCACTGGAAGAGACGGGGTTAGAGAAAGAAGGGGCGGGGCCCCCCCAGCAATTAAACCGGGCCCATCCCAGCCTAAAGGGCCAGCCTGGCCACAGCCCCGCACACTCCGGCGGGAGGCAGCGCCAGCCCGCCCCAGGGGACGGCAGCCCCTGCACGCGCACCTGGCCGAGGCAGCAGAACACGTGCTGCTGCGGCTGCCGGCGAGAGCTGTTCCCGCGGCATCATCCATAACCTGCTCGGCTGCTGGGCACCACCACCAGTTAACAAGGGGGAGGAGGAGGGAACCCCCTCCCCGCATGCACGCCGTTAATGCGACAGCGACATCTCCCTTCGCAAAAACCCTCCACAGCACACAGCCCACCTTCTTCTGTCCATGTGCACTGCACACGACCCTGCTCAGCAATATTTCCCACGCTGGGACGAAATTGGGCTTTCGAGCCAACACCCAACACGTGGGCTTTTCTTTGTTAACAAAACACCAAAGCATCACCATCAACTACATTTACAACTTGAGCTGGCCTGCTTATGCACACCAAGAGTGAAAACAATAAAAAGACACTATATTACATCTGCGCACTGTACAAATAGTGCTTCCAGAACAATGCATACAAGAAACCTTAATTACCTAAGGGACAAAACTAAAGTACTAAATGAAAACAGAAAAAGAAAGCATCTGCTAAAAAAACTCTTGGGGTTCTGTGCACGAAATACACAACTTGACGACAAGGCACACTATAGCAAAGGACTACGAATTAATCTAGAACACTTGAAACTTTTTATCTGGACTCAAATATGTGCTCATACAAAAAAGCACGTATACACTCATAGCAAGCTCCATTAGCAAATCCATATCCACATTTCAAGTAGTCTAGGAGTAAATATTCCTCCAGGAAAGCTAATCTAGTAGTGGTTAACACATTCTTTAATGAGCTGCATGCAAAACACTGCAAACCCAACCCAACTGCTTTTTGTGACCAAAGAGCCTTGCCCGTTGTCGTGCCAGGAGTGGCTCCTCTGTGGGCCAGTCTCCAAACTGCATGGCCATGACAATCGGGCAGGTGGCTCTCCGACTACAGCACACATGTATGGCAAACTACAACAGGCACACAGCCTTAAAAAAGCACATTGTAATATGATGAGCAAGAACAAAGAACAACAAAAGCCAATTGAAATTTAGACACCCAATTTGCCTCCATAAAATGACAAACCGCACTTACCTGAGGGCGGGGTAAAATACTGTTTTCTTTGGCTTTAGGCTCAAACCAAAGTGCAAGAACTAGTCTTCAAGAACCAATGCTTGCACCTTCAACCTACAGTGCCATTCATATGCGCACCCCCCCCCCCCCCCCTATTCCAAGAGCCTCAACTGAAGAGCCTCAACTCAAGCTCCCTCAGCAATGAGCGCAGCAGTAGGAAATCAAAGCCAACTTACACAGATAGGCGCGCTCCTGGTTTGGATCCAAGTTGGTGGGCAGCACAGTGGGCATACCAGGGATAAACACTTTCTCTTTCTCATCGCAGCACCAGCGGCTTCGTCGTTTTCGCCGACGCTCTCCAGTGCTGGTCTCTAGGGAGCCCATGGAGCCCATGGAACCCATGCTCGTGTTGCTGTTCTCATCCTGGCTAGCCCACGAGGGTAGCATGGAGACCACGGGAGGTGCTCCCGTCATGGCAGCTGCAACAGTCACCGACAGGGCGGCATTAGCAACTGCAAAGCACTCCTTCCATGCTCAGCAAGGCTCCGTCTCCCTCTTCATAGCAACTCCCTACATTAAAATCAAGAGAATTTGCGAATTTCCGTCAAAACACCCTGCCACTAATGAGATATGGCATCTTCCTTCGGTTTAAAAACAGTGAAAACACTAATGGCTATCCAAAAGAAACCCAGAGGCATTTGCAGTTACAAAAAATTCACAAGTCCACACAAAAATTACCACAGTTTAACCTTATTCCTACCCTGGAGTGACCACCAAAACCTGGTCAACGTAAGCAGACAATCAAATAAAGTGAAGTCAAAATACCTCACAAAACCATTAAATTATAAAATCCAATTCACCAAGGTCGCATTATCGAGAGGCCGCTGTAAAAGGGTTAGGACCAAAGAAAATGCTTTAGATGCCGCCCTATCCCCCCTAAATGAGACACCTTCAACTTACAAGTGGGCTACTTTCTTCCTCACTGCCCCATAAATTGTACTCGCACCAAATTGTCCCAATAGAATGCAATCTAACACAACCCCAAAAAGTACCTTCCTCCCAGCTGCAGTTCCGCTATATATTTAAAACGCTGGTTGTTTAGAATAAACCTATGTGAACCTACCTTTCTAACATGCCTCCCAAAGGAACAACTTTTCTTACTCTGGCAGAGTCAAAATTACCCAGATGGTGGACCTTCCCCAAACACAAAAATTTTAAAAGAAATTGCGATAAAAATACTGTAAATAACTTCTGCCATGAGAGCTGCTAATGCAACTCCCACTGAAGAGGTTATTTACAGAATCCCTCAGCTTTCGATGCTACCATCACGCAACAACAGAAATTGCGAGTGGCGGCCACTTGACCCTTCGCAACCAAGCGCAGTTGCGCATGCGGCATAAGCAGCAGCGCCAAAGAGAGAAGAGTAACAGCTTGCCCTGCCGGCATGAGACTCTCACAGGTTCGCAGCTCAGGTACAGGGTCAACAGAAACCCCCACGTCATTTGCACGCCAATATCTCGCGTCTAAGTCTTACTGAAGTCCCCAACAGACGGCAGGATTTCGTTTTTCTTTTTGTCACAAGTTAAACATTTATAATTGTCCAAAACTCATGATGCTTCATATTTCTGCACAAGAATAATTCGCAGACTCAATATTTCATGGGCACTAAATTTCCCGAAATGGAGGAAACAGCAATCGCTCAAGACCATGGAGTAAGATAAAGAGGAGCGCCGACTGTAGCCCAGAAAAAATCATTTGCGAGGGACGATAATGTCCCCGCGCAAGCGGGCGCCCAGCTTTCACTTTGCTCTCTTCCTCTCTCACACCCCTCTCGTCGTTGTGCCTTTGTACATTGCTCTCCCTTTCCTCGCTCTTTCCAGCGGCTTGGTTCCTTCCGCCGCGACATCTGCCTTCTAACAGGTCAAACTGCGCGTGCTATCGAGACGCGCGCAGAATCTAAATCACGGTGTGCGGCCGCAATGAGCGGCGGGGTCATCGCACACCGCTACGTATGTGACGACTGCTTATTCTCTAACAGAGAATGTTTAGTCTGGAATAATCAAGGCGGACTGAAGAATATCGATATAACCCAAAAGATCCAAAATGAAATCGCACGACGACGATTTGAGAAGAACCACACAAGAAATGAGCCAGAGTAATATCACACACTGCAACATGCACTCCTCTAGCCTGATTCGGCTTACGGTAAAGCGGTACAGCGCAAAAATCGCTTTCTTGGTCACGCGCTACCCTGCCGCGCGCTTAACGATTTGTGCTTCTTCAGCACACACGCAACGTTTACTTGCGCAGTCGACAGAGGCACGCGGCAATGATGCATACAGTTCCACACAAGACATTTACGGCTGCGGCCTTGCCATGAATGTGGAAAGGCGCTGTCAGCGTCATTACGTGAGCAAAGAATTTCGAACGCTATCTTTGCTTCAACCCGCGTCGTAACTTACAGCCCGGTGTTCACTGTCACTGTGCGGTCGTGTATTCTTGTCGATGCTGCCAGCGCATACCGCCGATGCACTGCTGAGCAACGTGTTCTGATCACCTGGTTTGTGAAAATAAAGTTGTTCTAGAATAAAGAGCGAAGCCGGATAATGACCTATATTGCGTCATAAGAAGGGCTTGCGTGTTTTCTAAAATTACATTTAATTTAAAATAATTTAAATTATATTAAATTTGTAACGTGCTGAATCTACACCTCTCTTTTTATCTTACTAATGGCGGCATCGACGGAAGTCTACCCTCTGCATGTCGTATCTACATGTTGTAATTAACAGCTGCACAACCAATTGAAGGATCGCAAGTACTCAGAAACTGGAGAGGGATGGGGAGAAAACAAGTGATGTGTCGAAAAAGCGTGGAACATGTTGGTACTAAGTGGAGTTGTGATGCGGAAACATTTCTCGAATCGTCCCCCGCGTGACCCTGGCGTGGTTGTTTTGGCACTACTCACAACTAGCCTGATTTGATGAAAGAAGCAGCTGTTCACGCAATTCAAATCGTTAAGTTGATTTGAAACTCAGTGTTGCCTTCAAAAGCACCTAGCCCCAATCACCATTTTCAAGCAACACTCAGCGTTTTACGCGCGCTCTGCACCAAGGAGCAAGCTGCTTTCAACTGTGTGGATGTAGTTCTCTGGAGCGCCGCGCACTATACAGTAGCGTGGTATGCAGTACTAGCAGTACGCATAATGCAATGCGTGCTGTCGTATGTGGTTCCAAAAAAGAAGAAAAGCTCTGGGCTACACCCCTGCGTGATACGAGCAGAGATACTGAAATAATTCGGCATGTGAACTCCCTGTTTAGCATTCATTCCGATTTTGAGCCAGCAAGTTTAGTTTACAAGTGTTGAGAAGGTGGAGGGCACTTATAAAATCGCTACTTGTTAGAACTAGTTGGCTTCTGTTGGCTTTTGTAATACATGTAGCACACAACAGAATTCCCATTCGTCAATTTACAGAACGTGGTGACGTAGTGCCATTCGTAGCCCGAAGTGCGGAAAAGGAAGCGTTTCTCTAGCGGCCAGATGTCTGAATGTGGTCTCTACACATTTCGTATTCCCGGTCTGCAAACAAATCCTTAAAGTATCTTCGCCGTACTACAACCTAATTCCGTCAGGGTACCGGTTACCCAGGAAGTGCTGTCGAACCAGTTAATCAGGCCCGCAACGGACGCGAAGCTGCGCCAAACGAACCGCCTCCGAAGCAGACGACAAATTCAACGGGAATGCGCCTCGCCGTCGGGCCCAGCGAACAGAGCAGTTCCGGAGCACGGGAATCGCTGCACCATTCGTAGCGCCATCTACATTGTGCTCCGCGAGTGAGGGACATTAAGAGCCCGTCGGAGAGAGCTAAGTCGGCGCTCTTGTTTATCTTGCTCCGTGGCTCAGACCCTACCTTTCCTACCCTATTAATTTTTCACTGAGTATTTGTTTGGAACGTCCCAAAACTTTTCTTCTTCGTACTGAGCAGGTCATGAAAGAACTGACATACGGCTACATGCATGCAAGAAGGGGCGCAAAAATCTGCCTGTGCCAATGTGCAAGACAAAAACACATCGTCACACTCCATCATGCTTCTAATCCCACGATAGCACCAGCAGGAACAGCTGGAGGAGGAGGACTGCTAAGTCACAAAACCATGCAACCCTGCACAGAGAAGTAAAGCTGGGAGCATTACTTGTCTGTGCAGCCATCCCTTGCAGCAACCCCTACAACAATCCCTCCTACTCGTCCCATTACTGAGGAACAGGATGAAATGGCACGGCACTCGAGGGGAGCGGAACCGTGATGCCGGCCCTGCATTCGGGCAGGACAGGATGAAACCAAGCCCCTCATGAGGATCACGGTTTGCTGCTCACGTGTTCACTCCGACCAGTGGGGAGTGGCATGAACCACTGCTGCTTCCCACCCTAAAGGACATTGTTCCTTTTTTAAAAACCCCATTTCACCCAAAGGAGTGCACAAGTGAGCACATGCTGAAAGCCAGCTAAAATTGCACCCTTACTCAACCAGCCTGACCAGCAGGGTGGTGGGGCTAATCAAGTAGTGACCCCGGGGCACTAATAGGAATGTGTGAGATCGAGCTGTTTATGGGCGCAGCTGACAAATACACAGCAGCACTAGGCCACGACAGCTTTTCAATAAAAGAAGGAGCACCCTGTGAACGATAGTTCCCCAGTATAATAGCATACCATCTATAGTTACATAATTCCGGTTTCACACAATGGCAATTTAGAAAAATAACAGCTCAAATACACTCATAATACAGCAAAAGCGTGAATAACGGGACTAAGAAAAGGGAACTGGTCAGACAAGTTTCTTGGTCCCATTTTTCGAGCTTCTATTTCATTATTATAAAGGCATTCCGACGTGCCCAGCTGTCGCACCACATTTCTCATGACACGACAAACACAACCAGAACTGCCACTACAAATACAATAGGAAAACAAAGCAGACAGGAGGGGATGGTTCTTAGCACGGGAAATGGATTCACAATTAGACGATAATTTGCATTGGCCAAAACCAACACACGCTTGTGCATTTTTACATTGAACTAATCCACTTCAACAGTGCATTCGAAGTCCCGGAGTAACGCATATGCACACTAACGGCCCAAGACCGAATTAAATGTGCCAAACGGCCAAGCGCGCACCAGTGTTTAACCGAAACGATGCTTTCAAGCCTGCCAGTCGAAAAACACAGTTACCAGACCGGTGGGCAATGCTGAGGAGGCGAGTAGTGGGAGGCAAAATCGGCAGAATGCACAAGCACCAAACTAAATGCATTGCAGTGCCACCTGTCAACATCACACCTGGCTTCAAGAAACGCACTAGGCACTTGTGCAGCCTACAGAGTTTTCAAACTGGTCAGTTCAATCGCTTGTCTCGCACGATTACAGCTTTGGGATGTGCTGTGCAGGCCACTTCGCCAGCCACGAATCGGCACATCTGCTACCAGACACCAATCCCAGATTGAGCTAGGCGGCTTTCATCAATGCACTCGCACTGCCAAGCACCTTTTTGCTCTTTTCCCTTCACAGTACCAGTATCAGCCGGCTGCTGACGCAGGTGCCACTAATTTCGCAAGGGAGTGCTAAGAAATGGGTACAAACGGAGGCACAAATGGCTATTCGTGATTGAGCGCGGAGGTAAAGCGCTAAGAACCGGCGAACTTCGCGCATGATTGTTGCCCCGTAGCAGAAGCATTGCCGATGCTTCGACGGTCAAGTACGGCCACACGGCCCCGGTGTGCCAGATCCGGAAACAGTAATCACGTCAGGCGAAAGCAAGTGAACTGATGTGTCTGCGAACTCAGTAGGCAGAGCATGCTCCTAGCGCTTCTCGAAATATGGCGCGACTGATACGTTTCGGTCGGTGCTCCCGCACCCTGCACACTTCTGTCCCGTACTGTACCTCAGCGAGGCTTAGCCCTATTTCTAGTGTGGACGCAAATTTTTAAATCGCTCTGCTTAGGAGCTTGAATAATCTACGTCTAGAGTATTTTCTAACGCTGTAGCAAAGGCTAAGCATGCCGCTTTCCTCGAATATGGTTGGGATTTTTAAAGCAAGTGGCCGGAACTTGTATGGAAGCACGCCGAGGCTCCATACAAACGCACGAGCGCGTTCACATTGGCGACGGAGCGCGTTCATACAAGCTACCACTTACGGAGCGCAGGCTCCCGTTCTTTTTCCCGGTCCCTGTCGCGGTCCTTGTCTCGATCACGGTCCTTGTCTCGGTCGCGCTCCTTGTGACTGTCGCGGTCTCGATCCCTTCGGTCGCGACTTTTGTCCCGGCTCCTCTCCCGACTCTTGTCGCGGCTCTTCCCACGACTTCTGTCACGGTGCCGATCTCTGCTGCGATCGCGGCTTCGAGCACGACCGCGGTCTCTGCCACGGTCTCTTGAGCGCTCCTTATCACGGTCTCTCCTGCTGTCTCGGTCGCGGTCACGCTCGCGCTCCCGATCGCGGTCCTTGTCGCGTTCATCGTGATCCTTTTCAGACTTCGTAGACGTTGGCAAAGCAGGGAAGACTGGCAGAATCAGGGGAGGCGCCGGTGGTGGCACAACGCTAGGGGTACCGTTGGCCTGCGTCGCGGCTGGTGGCAACGCGCCGGCCATGTAGCTAGGCTTCAACAAAGACACCCCGGCACCGGCAGTAGGACGCACCACCGGGAAGGAATTCAGACGTCCCAGAGGGGTAGTGTTTGCGCCGGTGGCCATACCGAAAAGTGCCGACGTCTAAGAATCAAGTACAGCTGTTGCTCGTCCTGTAATCAGGCGTCTGCGTAACTATTCCAACGGTGACGACTACCCTGACCGAGGAACATGGCGTCGACAAATGGTGTTGGCCGGGACGGGCGAACCTGTGACGTCGCAACAACGTCAGTGACCGCTTCTTCGCGTAGAACGGATTTTTCAATATTTTGCATTATACATCCAATTTCAACGTCTAATTTCTAAAAAATTTTAAATTCTTTAAAGTGTTACGAAAATTCGACAGGTTCAGCTAGTTTCGCTTCTGCATGAAATTAACGTTACAGTAGGATGGCGTACGTGGTGTCATTATGGTATCGTGGAAGCAAAATGAAATTGCAAAATTTTTAAAAATGTTTTCCAAATAAATCAGTCGTTAGTTGCGCTGTCCTTCAATCTTGGTGCTTCCCTAGCACTTGGTCAGGGCTCGCAAGCTTGGACGTTCCCTGTCTTCCCTATAGGCGGCGTAAAAATCGACGCCCCACGTGACCAACCTTGACCAACCTAAAGCGCTGTTTTCGACCATCAAGCCCACCAGACGGCGCAGGCAAAATGTTACTTTTGGTATAGAATACAAAACATTCATTCCGTGACTCAAAGAGCCCACACAGTTCGCTTACAATGTGTTATTTAAAAATACTATTAACAAGTTCCGCATCAAACATCCGTTGAGCAAAAATGTACGCAACTTTTTACGAACAGCCGACTGGTGCACCACCTTGTTTCTGAATTCGCAACCACAAAGCCGCCAATTCAAATTGAAACCGCTGCAACGGCCGACCGTTTCAATGTGCGCGGAGGACCGGTTTCGTGACTGTTATTGCTGTTATGTGCTTTTGCGTCCATCAGTTGTTGAGAGGACTGGCAAAACACGAGAATTGAGTGCTTGTGGAATGACAAATGTGGGAAATTCCGCATCGGAAGGCAGCTGTCGAGGCCAGAATATTCGATTCTTCAAACAGAAGGTGAGTGTTATGCACTCCGCTAGAAAGACGGTGCAAAGGAAACCGTTGTCGCCGTCAATACTTCATTTGTGCCCTTCGTTCGAAATCTTAGCGCAAGTGAACGAGTTGTTATGGCAAAAAAAAAAATGTTGTCACGAAAGCGACGTACAATTGCAGCGATCGAAATGAAATGATGTGCTGGCCTCTGTAAACTTGCGGATGTCAATAAACGATTTGTTCTCACTTGCTGCTCACTGTGGTCTGTGCCAGTCGAGGCCATCTGGTCACCTGGCGTAACATCACTTCACTAGCGCGGCGCAAGTAAACACGCGACCAGCGTGCCAGCCAGGAGCCAGCAGGAGCAGCCACGGCCGGACTCGACGCCCCTTTCGCGCGCGGGAGGAGGAGAGTCGAGTCCTGCCGTGGAGCAGCGAGCCGGCGGCCGCCGTGCGAGGGCAGCCATGTTATTAAGGAGCTCAAGCGGCCTGTGCAAAAAGCATCCGCCATGTTTACAAAGCCGTGTTTACAGCGCCGTCAAGCGGGCGTACTGGGTAGTTCACGACGCCGCCACTACGCTTTTTCTGGCACTACAGGCAAAGCTAGACCTTTGCTTCTCTAAAATCCTCCCTGTTCTGTGACTTGGTATTTCATTATCGAACGTATGGTAGAGGAATTGAATTGTTTTTCTGTTCCCCCTGCATCATGTGCCTATGCCTTTAACTGACAAATATTAATTACCTTTCGCAGAAGGCGAGCAAAAGCTTACCTCGATGATAAAGTTAGCCAAAGCATATACGAACATCTGTGCTATTGCGCAGCAGAATGGGGGCAGGCAGATGAGAGAGACTACAAAGTGAGAACCAATGCCACCGACCGTACCATGCATCTTGTACTGGAACCTGATATTTTGTTCGTTTTTTTTTTTTTCACTCCTTTTAGCCGTGACATATCTAAAGCAAATGAAGACTTCAGAAAAATAGGTTTGGGCTTCGAAGAATTGAGTAATGAAGATGCACTACAAAGCCAAAGGCTCTCACAGAGCGTGAGGAAGGACATGGGAGTAGTGAGATTGAAAGGAACAGATCTGTAAGCAAGGGTGCTTTCAGAATCTGGTCCCTGGTACAGAAACTGCTCTCGAAAGCAGGCAAACTCAACAAGCCACGCTTTAGTGCTCAGTGAAAACGTGGAACACTCACTGGACCGGCTGTGCCCAGCTTGGGCGGGAAACTGTCTAGCTCACTAAGCTGTCCATGACCGCAGCCTCTGCCTGTCCCATAATGGGGGGCCGCCTCGCCTCAATGAATGTAGTGCTCCTAGTTGGGCCCGCGCAGTTCCAGAGCATGGCATACAAGCCCTAGAGAGAGAGAGAGAGAGAGAGAGAGAGAGAGAGAGAGAGAGAGAGAGAGAGAGAGAGAGCACTTTATTGAGCTTTGCGCGGTTAGAATGCTGCTGTGCCCTAGAGGGAGCACCTTCGTGGTGCTTGTCACCTTGGTCGGGGGAGAAGGGTGAGGAGGGAGCTGACAGGAGCACCAGGCCACTAGGGAGGGTGCGGTTCGCACACGTGAGGGCCCACGTGCTCGGCACACCCTTAAATTGCAGTCAAGGCAGTTGGCAGCACCGGGCTGCTAGCCCTGACAACGCAGTGTAGCATGGCATGAGGGCACATGTGGACCCCACAGGTACAGCCACCAAGTGCTGCACTGATTGTCTCTTATTAGAATGGCACATCATTTGCAGCCAACATACGATATCACCACTGAAAATTGCCAAAGGTCCTTGTATTGCTGATTTCAGCAGTTGCTGTTCTGTAGTAGTGGGAAGAAAATATTTGCAGCACACCTTGTACCTTACAGAACACCATAGATTCTTCATTGCGTCTTCACAAAGACAAAATTGAATCACTGCAGCATTTACACGAGCAACTTCAAAAAGGCAAAATTGGATCACAGCATTTGCACGAGTAACTGGCGGCACTTGAAATTTTTGTGCTAAATCATGGGTAATGGGAAGAGAAAAGTGTTTCTTAGCTTTGATGTGGAACAAAACAAAGCAATGCTGGGTTACCGTAAAAAGAAGCATTGCTTTAATGGAGGGTATTGTGATGACAGGTTACAGCAGCTCATGTTGAACGTGTTCCAGATTTACAATGTGGAACATTAGAGCTTACAAGGTTTTCTGTGGATATGAAGTATTTTACAACTTCTGAGAACCAATTCAAAGCTAGTCCAAAAGACCACACAACCAGGGTTCATACAGGATTCAGGGAGAAGAATTCGAGGATATTGAAAGACTTCCAAGGCCCTTTCAAGGCCTTTTCAAGGGTGCAGGGGAGAACGTGTATTAACTTTTTACTACTGTCCTGCTCAAACGCTGAACATTTGCTAAATATTTACTTCAAGAAAAATCTGTTTGAAACAACTCCACCCTTTGGGAGTGGTCAAATTTAGCGCCACCTCCATTACTGGTAATGCTAAGAGCTCCATGAAAGACATGCAATTTTGACCTTTCTCGAGCTCGGCAAACGCTCTTAATACACAGTCTCAGATAGGGAGGAACATAAATTAATACCTCCCGCCATTCTCTTCCCCTAAATTTTTGTGTTCATCAGCAAGGACTGACGGCTCTACTGACTCTGCCCACCCTCACACTCGTCAAGATAAAATATCTCTACAAAGCTTAGGAGCTAGATGCACTGTGTTCTCACATTGAGTCTTGCTTATCTGAGCTTGTTTTTATTCCATCCTGAAGGGTAACCACCATTTTTTTTCCAAGATGTAGTGAGAAATAGTTGTGGTGGGGCACAACAACCGGATGAGGCAATGCAGAAAGCAGAACCAAATGTGGGCAGGGGACCTATGATAATTTCTGCTTCGCCCGATGCGGGGACTTCTTTGAGCCACTGTATCAAGCAGCACACCTGTACTCCCCAGCTGGCCTTAAATTGCAAAAGCGTGTTTTTGATAGGGAGTGTGCCACACTGATAAGCCATGAAAAGCACGTCACATATTTGCGCCTCTTCTTTATTGCCCAAAGAATTACTAAGGTGCATCTGCCTTGGGGCATTACATGAGGAGCGTAGCGACCCACAGATGAAATAGGCTGATGCTTAGGGCATGTGCGACAATATGTCTGCTAGGGCTTTGGAGTCTGGCAGGACATTTTTGGCCGGTGCAAACAGTTTGTTGACAAGGGTGACCAGCTCTGCCAGTGCACCCCACGGGAGTCTGCGGCTGCTTACAAATGACACCAGCATGCTGATGGCTTCAGCCTTTGTCGTCGTCGAGTTAGGCAGCATGTCCATACCAAAGATCCTGTGGCACCTTGCTGACAGATCCTCTTCCTCTTCGTAATCTGCATCCGATTCTGAGAGGCTGTCTTCACTGCTGGTGCCAATCAGCCGCCGCTTCTTTCGGTACGGCTGCAGCAGGCCAGGGGGGGGTATGATGCTGCTGATGGAAGCATTTGAGATGTCTTCAGATTCGGAGTCACTCCAGAAGTACTCCTCTTCTTGCCAGGGCTTAACGTAGTCGTCAAAAAAGCGATCCTTGCGCCTGTATGGCTGCAGAAGGCCCCGTGGCACCACATAGCTGCTGTCAGTGGCATCTGATGACGCCTCTTCGGTATCCAAGGGTTCCCCACGCCGTTTCTTCCCCACTTGTTTCTGCTTTGCAGCGCGTCTAGCAGCAGATGTCTTTGCCTGCGGTGTGGCAGCCTTCGTAACTTTGCCCTTTGCCAGTTTCTCTTTTGTGTTCGCTCCTTTTTCTGAGCCACTCTCAGCCCTTGTCCTGCCAGCACCCCTTGCTGGTGGGCAGTGTGGTTTGGGCTGCCCTGTGGCACGTGTAGCACGCTTCTGCTGTTGGGCCACAGGACCGGCCTGCTCTCCCACCTTTGGCGCATCGAGAGAGCGCTTCGCTGGCCCGCGCCGTCCTGATCTATTGGTTGGCGGTGCTGAGGATGCCGTAGCAGTCGCCGACACATTTTGCTCTGCGGCACCCGGTACACTAGTTGGCTTGGGCGACCGCTTGGCAACTAAGGCCGGGCCTTCAGGGCTCGGAATCTCACGAGCTTTGGTCTGCGCGTCTTCCGGCTTGGAGCGGGACGACCCAGCGGCTCCACTTCGTGCTTCCACTTCCTCCGCCGACCTCGGGCGAATAGTGCCTCGAGTCTTGGCAACAGGCTGCGAAGTTCGTGTAGCTCTCGCCCTTGCTGGAGTCAAGGTGGCCTGCTGGCTGTCATCGACTTTGGAGCTGCGTGTGGCCTTAGACAACGGCCGCTCTTGGCGAACCTTACCACCGGGCGGAAGTGCGCCAGCGGATTTTCGCCCCGGAAAGTCGGTGGCCAGTTCTGCCTTGCGCGTAGTCTGCCGTGTAGTGCTCCTTCTGGATGGAGAGCCGACGCTGTCACGGGACGCGAGAGGCGAAGAACCGTAACCCGAAGGTTGCGCAGAGGCCGAGTCGGCAGCAGCATTCAAGTTTCTCTGTGTACTTGAACGCTTGGAATCGGTTGCTGAACGCTTTACGGGCCCAATGCGCCGGCTTCCGCTGTTGTGACTGGATGCTTCCTCCATGACGACTCCTGCCTCGTTGCTTTGCGCAGAAAGTGATTTCACCGATTTAACGTCGTCGTGTTTCCCGCGTACTTTTAAACCCTTGGCCTTTTTGCGAAACGGCATGTTCACAGACGCCAAGCAAAATTACGCAATGGAAAACCGATAAATATAGTCGCTGAACAGGGAGGATTCGTCACATTTGTCTCCCAAGGCGCGAAAGTACACTGAACTGTAGCCGAAGCCATGCCGAAGCAGAAAGCGGCAAAATTAGCCAAAGCTAGCCAAAGGGGCTTCAGTGCATGGAGGAGTTTCATAGTTTCTTGAGCTATCACCAACATTATCGTCAGCAAATCCTCACGTGCTTCTTCTTGCCCTGTGTTCGCGCTTCCTCTACGGTAATACATGTTATTGGAAAACTTCTTTCTCCAGGACAACTATTTTGGTTAATAATGTTAATTTATATGATTTTAGCTCCGAAGTTCGAAAAGCAACTTTCAGAAAATGATGTGAAATTTTACTCATTTATCAAATCGCTTCCAAGTGGATGCTTGCAAACGTTGCAGCCAGTCGAAAACTTCGTTTCGAGTTAGAAAACTGCACAAAGGCAGGCCTCAGGAAGCTATGTAAACATACGCAACATTTCATTGCAACGGTGGTCAAATACCGTTGACGGTGGTCAGTGCCATCACTGCGATTAGTGCCATGAGCGATGTTTATCTGGCGTGGGGTGGGCGTGTGTTGCCGAAGACTGTGAAAACGATTGCATGATAAGTGGTTGTCTTACCCAAACCGCGTGCTGTTTTAACAAGCGAGGGAAACTCACTTGAAGGTACATACATATGTGTTTTTTTTTTTTTTGTCATATGCCAATGCCCTTAAACGCTGAGCGCTGTGTGGAAGCCTTGTGGTGCAATGAGCATTACGAATGTGTAGTGTGTAGAGTAATAGTCGTATTTAACTAAGAATGTGAGCAGAGGAGAGTTTCATGAGATAGCCGTTTTATTAGTGACAATTTGCTTTGTTGCTTAAATATATTTACCAGTGGGGCAGATGCCACTGGTTTCGACTTTCCAGCAGTTCTGAAAAGTGAAACTTTACCAAGAAGGTCGGAAGCCTAGTTGTCGCTGCTTGGCGAGAGGGGCTCAAAAGAATTACGAAGGTAGCAAGGTGCTAACTGCATTTGAGGGCTGAAGAGGCACGGAGCCTGTTTACTTTCATTAGCCAATGTCTGCATTGCCGTTCACGCTTTAGGTTAAAATAATGTAAATACGGTTAGAAGTAAAACTGAAGGTGACTGTCAGAGGCCATCAAATGGGAGGTGGCAGATTGATTGATTGTAGGGTTTAACCGTGGTGACGGTTTAACGCGCCGACGCAACGCAGGCGATGAGGCGCGCCATAGTGGAGTAGGGAGCTGGCAGAGATGGTGGGTTGGTTGGGCAGAAACGTAAACGTCAGTAGAGGTGGTAATGCGACAGGTAGTGTGGTAATGCAGGTAGTGTGGTAATGCATTTTTGTGGTAATGCAACAGGTAGTGCGTCACTTTTTGAGGCCCAAGCTGGCTGCCTGAGAACAAGAACCTATGTGAGCAAGTACTCGAAACAGGATGGAACGTGTACACTGTGGCAGAGGTCTTGACACATCCATCACAATGAATTGCTCAAGTCACTGTTCATCCCAAAATGGAAGTAACATCCACTGTCCTAAAGCACTGGGTTTTACAGGTAGAAGCATTAACTGGCGTGCAGTGGTAATCACCAATGCCTGTTGCAAACAGATTTTAAGCACATAATCCGAGCGAAAATAAGGGCTTTAGTTTTAACAAGCTTATGTAGAAAACTTGCGCAAGCTAGGGGGCAGTTGCCATCACCCCGGTTCCAAGGGAAAATATTTAGACGTCCCCATCACTAAAAATGCACTGACGATTACTGTACTCCTTAATGCAAAATTTGTGCACAGCACAAACTGCAGTCTTCTTGGTCACGGCTGAGGAAGTGATCACGTGATCAGTGAACGCACGGTGGCACGCTACTTTGCGGTTATCTCACAGCACTTCGCCGCCGCTGAGCATGTTGTTGCAAGTCGCGTTCGAACCTTCCGTGCAACTGTTACGTGGTTTGGATGAGCCACAAACGGAGAAGGAGCGTCTGGCGAAAGTGTGAGGGGGAGAGCGCTCCCCGGTGGCAATGCACGGCAAAGTGTGAGGGGGAGGCAGTGAGACATACTGAGCTGTGGCGATGCGCTAGGGAGAAGACTCCATAGCAGTGCGTGCCACCCTCCCACTTGCACTTTCGCCAGACGCTCCTCCTTTTTTTTTTTCTGCCTGGGGCCTCTCGTAGCTCACTCGGTTATGCGGCATTGCCTTTGCCTTCACTGCTGCCATCGCCGCCGCCAAACTCCTGTACCGGGCACCAAAGTGCAGTGCCCTAAAAGGCCACCTTGGCCAAGCAGATGCCTTTATTTTATAACAAGTTGTATGCAACTGAAGCATTTGTTGCTTGTGTTTCCATTTAGTCGCAGTTTACGGAAATGGCTCAGCCCATCGAGTTCTGTGCGATAGCACGAGAGACAACTGTGCTCGTGAGCCACCAAGAGTCATCTGCTGACTTCGAGTTCCTTCTGGCAGACGTGCTGAAAGAAATCCCTCCAAACGCAGAATTCAAGACTACCCGGTCCCGTGGTGGGTACGTCCACAGCGTGCAATATAAGATCCTTGCTTGTGAGGAGCAACATCTATAGGCCATTCTGGTACCCATCAAAATTAGCAGTGCCAGCAGCGATACTCTTGCCTGGCGTACTGCATTCTGGCTGACATCATGCGCCTGATATGAACTAAGATGCTTGTCTAGTGTACTTGTTGGAAAACTTTTGCGTTGCTTACATACTACAAACCAGACGTGCAATGCATGCTACTGGGAAAGCGTCAGTAATAAAGTGCCTCCGAATTTTGCAGTGTATGCACACACCCTCAACCCAGTGATCCAGTGATTAGAAAATTTAATGGGACTGTAAAGACAGCGCACAACTGTTGCTTCGTTTGAAACATTACTACTGCAGAATAGCAAGCGGGCCAAGTTTGGCACCTTTCCATTTAATTAGGCTGGATAATTGGAAGAGAGCAGGATGAGTGGTGCCTGGCGCTGTCCTGCTCTTTGCCAATGATGTCACAGTTATGGTATATATACGGATTGGCTGATTGTATTTCAAAAAAAAAAAAGCAAATTAAAAAGAATTTGTGGCTAGCAGGTTCAGACTAATCACAACCAGTATTGCAAGTAATGCTCCTTTTTTCTTCTTGTGATGAGGCACTTGACTTGAAAAACGCCAACAAAACAAATACTAGCTGTGAAACAAACACTTGCACACAATCAATACAGACTTGTCAGCAGCCAGGCACATGTTGCCATCTCCAATTCTTGTAACACACTGCTTACACTGTGCTGTGCAGCAACTATGGCCACCCACTTTGTTAAAAATTCAGTAGATCTCGGAGTTGTCAAATTCTAGCCCAATAATATTCTCTGCAAGTCTTATTGTCTTGAGCAAGATTCAACCCATGGTTGTCCCATTACACAGCAAGGCGCCAGAAGGGGGCATTACTGTTTATCTGCTACAAATTAGCATAGCGCACTGCAAGTTGTAAAGGTTCAGTCTGTGGTAGCCCAATTCTGCAGGACATTTCTCGGCACGGAGCCAGCATATCGACTGGCAGCCCCCTTAAATATGCTGTCATAGTGAAGAAAGGAGCTAAATTGAAGTCTGCCCCGTCAAGTGAAGTTTCTCAGTGATGGCAGCATTATTTCTTCTCGAGCAAGGTCGTAGGGGAGTATGAGCTGCCAACCCGTTTGAATGAAGCAGAGATGTGTGGTTTCCTCGTAATAACTTTAATTCATTACTCTTTTTTCTTAATGTGCTACATACTCTCTTGCTTATAATGTCCCCTCGCACTTGGAACAGCAGCATTCGTGTTGTTTTTATTGTTTCTGTAAGACTTTATTGGGTAGTATAGTAAAGAAAAAAAAAAGCACCTATGCTTTCCTGGCACTACATTTGCCATTATCAGTAAACAAATTTAGTTGTCATGGGCCTACTACATACAGTGGTGCAACTGGGGCGCTGAAGATATGGTATGCTGGAGGAAAGAGACCTTTCCCCATGAAGGATGAATTGGTACACCTTTTTTCACTAATGTGTCTGGCCTTCCATCTATTGCCGACTCCAAAGCTAAATTTTTTTGCAAGAACAGTTGCGAAGGAAAAGTAAAATGTGCTACAACGTGGCAGTGCAATTGCAGTATCAGGCCTAAGCCTCCAACTGCCGAGCGCGCGGACACTTTCTCCTCCTTCTTGTGGCACATTATTGAGTGATGTTTATCGAAAGTTTGATGGCTTTTTCCTTGCTCAAGTTGAGGAAAAGAATTCAACAGTAATCCCTATTTCGAAGGAATTAGTAAAACCATTGGTCGTGCAGGCAAAAGCGCACACTCGCTTCCCCATTCTGCTCTTCACTAACATGAGGGGCAGGTGACACGCTAGTACTGCCCAAATTTTATGGGCGGCTCCACTCCTTGTTCTGCTGGATGACCCACCGTCGTCTGACCTCCACAGGGAGGAGGAAGAGGGAGGGATGTTGTTCTTGCGGCCACCCACAACGTCTCATGAGACACGAAGTTGCTCCTAGTTCTGCTCCTCGCATGAGTGGGGCAACTTGTTGCTGCCTCTTGCGAGAAGCAGGGTTTTGATCTTAATTTTGCGCTCCTCAGATTAGGGAAGGCTGGGTCAGGAGGGTGGTGGTCATGGTGTGAAGGTATGAATGGGCAATTTTAGATGCAACGCATCTCATGCTCGCCCCTCTGTCCTTCCTGCGTCTGTCCGGCGTTGTCCGCACAGCTGCGCCTCTGCTCCTCTCCTCTCTCCGATAGCGAACACTCTCTCCCAAACAGCTGTGGGTTGGCGCAGCGCGCTCTCACTCCGTTGCTAGGCGCCGGTGGGCGGCGCTGCGCATGTGCAGTGCTCTCTCTCTCCGCGCTCTCCTCTCCTTCAGGCGCTGTGAGTATAAAGCGGCATGCCGCGCTCCGGCGGTCTCAGTCGACGGTCGTCCGCCCACCTCCCCTTCGCGTGAGAATCCCTGCTATAAGCGTAATCAATACGATGGAAAACGCCAATGGAACCCCCCATGAGATGCGTTGCATCACACCAGGGTTCCCGCGAGGGGAGGTGGGCGTAATTTTTCGCTTGGAGCCAGGCATACATGGCATTTTATGATAAAGTTGATGCACGCATTGATATGCAAAATTGTTGGGGTGCACAAATATTGACTTGAGTTGAGTGGTGCAGCTACTTTCATTGGTTTAGAAGATTTCTCCGAAACTGGTCTAGTGCTGGTTCCTTTCAGCGTGCTTAAAAAGCCCTTGTTTTCTTGCAGGGTCCTCTAGGGTAGACACTGCAAAAGCAGGAGGGCTTGTTAATAGGAGCCACTAGCCAATTCCCGAAAAATTCTGCCTGCGGGGGAAACTAGTGTGTAATTGTCTGTAGCAGCAGTGGGGTCGGTGTGTGTGCTGCCCACAGCAACCAGACTGACCAGGGCAAACCAAACACTGGGTATAACAACCACTGGGCCTTTGCACCTTTAAAGAGTAGCGGGAAATGCTTTAACAACAACAACAATAATGATAATAATTTATTCACTGTACATATATACAAATACATAATCCAGCCTGCATAAGCGTAGGGGAGTCGCTTGTGCGCGTGGCTGTGCAGCCCAGCAAATCACAGTTTGTGATTGAACATAATAAATATAAATCTAGCATTGAATAACCAAATTATACATTTTTAATGTATTAAAAACAAGCTCGAAGGGAGGAACACGAATGTGGGAACATAAAAGACATCCTAGAAAACAGTGCGTTTTAGGAAGCTTCACGACAAAGAGGGAAAAAAAAATTAAACAATCTTAACATACAGGAATGCCAAGCTTGGGGTACAAACACGATAACAATTATAAACTGAACAACACACGGTGTGGAGGAATGGGGAAAGTTTGAGTCTGTGCTCAACCATAGTCGAAGCAAGCGTTTCACTGTGGTCAAGTTAGGGATGTTGGGGTCAAAGTGAAGCTTATTAAAATAAAATGGAATGTAGAAGCGGCGACTTCTTTTACCAAAATTGGTGTACACGCGAGGTAGAATGAATCATTCAATGTGGCGTAGCGGCTTTACTTTAATGTTTACTATCTTGAATAAATCTGCAAAATAATGTTTCGTTATTTTATCAAAAATACACTGCTGGTGCATAGACAACATGTCAAAACAATACATAATTGATGGAAGATCGTAATCATGATATCACGTACTGTACACAAGGTTAACAGCAATTTTCAATATTCGATTTATGATGTTTAATTTGTAAGGTGAAGCAAAACCATAAACAGTGAAACCATATGTGATAATAGACCCACCAAGACATTTATACACCATTTTCCTAACGGAATCGTCACAGCATGACCTCAAAGAGTGCTGTGACAGGAAACAAGTTGACTGCAGTTTGCGAGTTTGTAATTTAGCGACACGCCCCTTCTCCCCCATCTGTCAGCCCACACTCGCGAACAGATGGGACAGGGTAATTACTTAGTTGGCAAACCAAGCATACTGCCCTCTTCTATCCCCCGTCCAGTTCTCCTCTGGACTTGCCAGCGAGCTTGCCCTTGTTAATCCATCATCCACGATTCTCCTCAGGTGAAAATGGCACTGTAAAAAAGAAAATTCAGATTTGCTCTTCCGATCTTATTTTCGAAAGGTGTGGTCACATTTGATTGTTTGTACGGCCAGTAATCCTAAAATTATGTCCTTATTCTGATGCACCACAAAAACCACAAATTATGCCGTAAAAGCTCATCAATTATGTCCTTATTCTGATACACCACAAAGGCTACAAATTATGCCGTAAAAGCAAATCGATTCACACTTCATTAATTCAGAACTTTGCATTATTTGAATTTACTGCCTCTGATATTGCGGGCCTGGAATCAAGTTGCGCTCGCAAAGGCAGTGTGTCTCAAGATATAGGTGCATGGTGTACTGCGATTGTGAGGTTGTCTTAGCACATGTTGACTGAAATGCTACAAGCCATCGTATTCATTAATTGTTTCGAAAACCTTCCCACAGCAGTAAGTGGTGGAAGTCTTGTTGTGGAAATTGTCACTCATGTAAACATGCTAATGTGATCATCTGTGGGACTTGTTATATGCAGGTAATTCAATATTGCACCCTCATTTTAATTTTGCACAATAAGGAGAGGTGTCGCTGCAATTGAGCGCTGAATAAAGAGTCATGTAAATTGTCTTATATCCAGAGCAAAAAGCAATAGCAAATTGTTTCCCCAAGCATTTCAGAGGACTGCCTGTCTTGTCTATAACAAACAAGACATTTTTGTTCAGGTTTTGCTTGGTCGAGATTTGTTTAATTATAACATTATTGGTATTCTGCTGAATCCTGGTGAAGTCACAAGGTTATTTATTATCCCATCAACTGTGCAAAGATGTGGACCTCTGATCATCACACTGACTGACTGCGCAAGTATTTTGTACACCTCCGCTAAGGTGGCAGCCTATTCGGTCAGCCTAATTCATGGTCAGTTGGCTTGGTTTTTTGTGTGCTCTTTTATATATAACCAGCTTTATACAATCCCAGCTTTACTTGTTGGTCTATGAAGAGCTGTGGAATAGGCAGTCTTTTAGTCTTAAAAAATCATTGTTCGAAAAATTCTTCCGCTACCCTTAAACAGTTGAGGAAGTAGTCCTTTAACGTGAGCTGACATTCAAGATGGAGCAAAGCATTAATTAATCATGGTCAAGGAAGAATAACGTGGTCCCTATCTGCCCAAAAATTGAGCAGTAAATTCACTGCATTTCATTTATTTCATTTCATTTATTGCGTGCAGCAGTGTTTCTGTCCATTATTTTGAATGCTGCTTATTCCAACAGCAAGCCTAGAAATGTGAGAACATCGATCGAGGTTCAAAGGCCTGATGAAGTTTTTTACTGGAGGTTTGAAAAGAAAAGAAAACAAAAAAAAAAACAAAGAATCTTGCGGGTACAAAAACAGTGCAATCAATATCTGGCTTAATCCCACCTTCATAGTGTTCCTTGCAATGAAATGAAAGGGCTGTTTCAAATACATTTGCTGTGCATAGTCAAATGAAGGTGCTGTTCACTACAAGCAACCGTGTTACTTAATTAATGGCTGTGCAATTTATTCTGCTGCCCGTAGGTATGTGTTCCACCTTTTGGTGGAGCAAGGGCTTGTCTACATTTGCGCCACACTGCCTGAGGCCAGCATGCACCAGTCATTCACCTGCCTCTTTCTGGTAAGATGCATTATTACTGGCATGTACTGCAAAATTGTGTAAAGGTCTCGTAACTGGTATGTCTGAATAAAGAATTAAGTGACATATTCGGTGTGCGACATGCTCTGTTTAAATTATAGCCAGTTCAGCGCGAGTGTTCAAAACATTCGAAAGCAAAGCCTCTAGTGGCCTCTAGTGAACTGCTGAAACTTAAGAGTAAAATAACCCGACCACTCACGGTCGTGGCGATGCATTTCTTGCAAGTATAAAAAATATCCCCTCTCAGCTGGTGTGTGCAACTATAGTTTGTGCTGTTTTTCATCACCTGGCAGGAAAGGAAAACGAGGAAGCTGTGTAAACTGAGCCATTGGAGAACTCCATATTGCATGCAGCCCGCCACCCGCGGACGCTGTTGCTTCTGCATGAAAGGTGTGGCTAGGTATACACACACGCACACGTCTTCCTTTGCAGTAAAAAGACACCGAGGCAAACACAGAATCCTGCGGGCTAGACAAACTGAACACTTCTTGGCACATGCGCTGCATGGATAAACAAGTGGAAGAAGAAGTGGAAGAAGTGCCATACGAAATGCAAAAATTGCATTTCGAAGTCTTTATTTTTAAGTAGCAAAATACAGAAAAACAATGTTCCAACTGAAACTTCGTGCCAAGGGAGGCATTGGTTTTAAGCACAAATTGCCTACTTTGCCGCTTATCACAAGTGGACGTAACAGGGAAGAAGAGTGATGCAATCCCCCCGCACTTTCGTTTCAACAGTGGCTTAAGGAAAAGAAAGAAAATCTAGAGCAAATTGCATTGTGCTGCACGCGCGAGACGTTTGCTCCTTGTAACACTTTACTTATCCCTAGCTTATACTTATGGTTGATCAAAGGCACACACGTCATTTTATTCAAATCTGACTACTCTTTATTCTCAAGAACAGGAAATTCATCAAGCATTTGTACACTGTCAGCCTATGCCGCGCCATCCCTCCTCACTGTGCTGAACCCGTGGCAGGTGACCTTTGCCCGACCAATGCTAGAACGCTGTGAAAGCCTAATGCACGTCACTGCCCACCAAACTGTCGGTGAAATTAGACCTTGCCAGTGGTTGTAGCCAGAAGTATTTCTCAGGAAGGGGGGGGGGGGGGGGGGGGGGGGGGGTTTACCTTGCCCATGAAAATATTTTAAAAAGAAGTCTGCGCCCAAACAATATCTTATTTTCGGTTTTATCTTATCATTTTTACATTTGAGTTTATATGTGAAGTGTGTAAAAAGCATGGACGGAAAAAAGGCCGAAAGGAGGGGCAGTGCGCTACATAAAATTTTGGGGGGTGTTGGCACCGAAACACTGGCCCTGGCTACACCGATGGGCCTTACCACCTGTTTGGTAAACTAGTTAACATGGTAGTGAGCACAAGGGCGTGGCGCCCTCAGCCACGTGTTGAGGCATGTCACTCCCTTCTGCTACCCAAATTTTTCTTGCCATGAAATCGCGTTTGAGGTGTAGACCATGTTTCATGAGGCGGACTGCTTTGATGGTGACTGTGCGCAAATGGCATGTGCCAGGACATTCGTTTTTCAATTAGGGGAGTGAGGCAATTCAGACACTGCCTCCTCTATGAAATACTTCACACATTAAAGAAATTCTGGGGCAGGTGCTTTTAGTGCTCGTGCAACGCCGTGTGATGGAGAGGTGGACGTAGGTGGGATTGGAAGGGATAGGTTGGAAGAAAGTAAAGGGGGTTAAAAGGTAGGCTTGGGGCAACCGCAGCTGCACAAACCTGAGCTGGCACCCACCTGCTGTGTCGTGGAGCAGAAACTGAACGGGTGCAGTGAAGCAAAGAGGCCTTGTTCAAGGTGCAGTGAAGCTCGCACCAGATCCCCTGCATGCAGGCAAGTGAGATGAAGCGGAGGCTCGACAGCCGAACGCGGCATGGCACTTACTGAAAGGGGGGATGGAGTGTTAAAGGAGCCATGAAGAGAAAATGCAAGTTGGTTTTATTCGAAAGATTTCGTGTTTTATAGTGCCCCCAGCGCTTGTCCGGATACAAACGATGCTTTATTCACTGAGAAATGAAACAATTTATGTTAAAATTTTGATTTTCCCGCTCAATCGTGCGTTTTCGTGGTCCCAAGTGACATCACTGGAACCGACCGCTCTGCAGCCTAGAGTACCTTCATTCACGCATCCGCCGTACAGGGTAGAGACACGTATACGCTGGCGCCGCCATTTTCGGTTGCTCGCTCGCCGCCGAAGCAAGTCATTGTGTCAAAACCGCGCTAAAATTATCGCCGCAACGGGGTTTACTGAAGAAGTTTGAATCATATTGTCTGTTTCGCGTTGCTAGGTCTCGTGGGAAACGAAAAGAATAACGCGTTGAGCCCGTTGGCCCAATTGCGGCGGCACGGGACCGTTCAAAGGTTGTCTCCACCCTGTACAGCGGTGTTGGTTTGTTCCCGCGTTTCTTTACGTTCCGTAACCTAGATGGCAACCCCAAGCCCCGTAGTGCTGTGCAACAAAACACCAAGCATGCTGTGCGCAGTACGAACAGCAGAACGCATCAGTACTTCTATGTTTACATGTGCTTTCGTAACTTCCACTGTTTGTCCCATCATTCTTATTGCTTTGTAAAGAATGTGCCCTAAATTTAAGCGCAAATCGCTCGTTCGTCTCGTTTGTAAGTTCTACCTAATTTGCGTCTGCTTCTGCCAGCCTCCGCCAATCGCAGAGCTTAGCTCATGTGACGACATAGGTTCTGTTGCGGGAAATGAGCTGGTGGGTCGCATGACCATTCCCGTTTTTCCTAATTATGTAGCTTATTTGAGCGAAGTTTACGTTAAAAGTGGTGTCAGTATGATTCTAACGAGGCAATCTTTTGAATGAACCAAACTTGTGTTTTCTCTTCATGGCTCCTTTAAGGGAAGGTGGTTGCTTGCCCAAAGCTCCTGCCAACACTCGGAGGGCATAGAAACACACCCGTTTGGTTCAGTGGCAGCAGCGGAACCCTGTTTTAAAGCCATCTCACCCCCTCCCCCACCTATGGACAGAAGGCAAGAAAGCAGCACAGTAGTAAACAATCTTAATACAGATTGACCGTATTTGTGGTGCCGGCACTGGTGGAACATGTGCACAACTTGCAGCATGCAGAACCAAGGTGGCAAAGCACAGCAGTCTTTTCATTGTTTGGTTTTCAACAGATTGAAATGGGTATTAAGTGGCCAGTTGACGTGCCTTACCCAGTAGTTGCAGTCTTTCAACACAAAATATTGCCACCTTTGAATTTTCACAATATTCAGTGATGATTTGATACAGTTTCCTCGAAGCAAACCTGCAGGTTCGTGGGTATACAAGGTGTAGGCCTTCTTTTGTGCCACAGAGTGTGTGCCTAGCAAATTTCAGTTGTGTGTCCGTTTAGAATTAACTGGCCTTATTTGTTGAGGCATTTAAAATGTTTTCAGCGGGCTAGTAGTGTCAGTTTTGTTTTTATGTTTCTCTACCTTGAGAGCGAGCATGTCCTGAGTATCTGCCCCTGTGCTTGTGCTATTTTTGAATGACGCAGATAAAGCAGCGTTTCTCGGAAGGCAGCCTGTCCTCACGAGCGTGGGCAGCACAACAGCACGAGCTTGACAGGGACTTTGGAAGCATCATGGCCCGAATTATGGTAATCTCCCAGTTCACATTTGATTGTGCGTATAGAAGTTGTGCCCCATTAGCCCAACAGGAGGATCTAAACTAACTCCTTGCCATTCATGTGCCAAGACCTAGGAAGTATTTGGACTGATAGTTAAGCCACTAATATTTGCACTTCTTCCTTGAAAATGATTTTGTGACCATGCGTTTACATGACCCTGTTGTCAGTCAGTGAAGTTTGCATTTTCATTGCAGAAATCTAGCTAAATTCCAATTGCTTTGCTGCGAGATGGTATCAGTGTTATTTTTTCTCTGCTGTGAGCTTTTCCATTGAGAAGCTGGGTTCTGATTTAGCTGTGCTATAAATTAACTAAGCAGTACCTAGAGTGCACTCTAAAACTACTGCTTGTTTCAGGAACCAAAATGCGGTTAAAGGTCAACTGCAGTGAAAGTTTGGACCGTTTGAAAATCATATCTCTAAATAGTTTTTTTTAAAAAGACAGGCTGTGGGGTACAAAATATGACAGCTGAAATACGCACATACACATGCACGTTGCAGGCGACCAGC
Organism: Haemaphysalis longicornis; assembly: GCF_048455015.1. Lineage (NCBI taxonomy): Eukaryota > Metazoa > Arthropoda > Arachnida > Ixodida > Ixodidae > Haemaphysalis > Haemaphysalis longicornis. The sequence continues at coordinate 302,355,636 of NW_027526203.1, read as the reverse complement.
AAAAATTGGCGATTTTTAAACAGATATTGAGAAAAGCGCAACCATTACGGCCAGGCAAAAATGACATCGGCCAGCAAGCGGCCAGCCGGCTAGGATGGAACTTTTTCTTCATGGCTGTTTCCACGACCCTCCGGCAGGTGCAGCAATGTGTGTTACGGGGCTGTTTTAAGGGGGACTCACCTGTTAACATTCCTGTGGGACTTGCGACTTCATGACCCACAGGCTTAACCCTTTGAGAGTTCTTGCCATATATGTACGGCAGCGATTTTCCGTCCCGCAAGGTCTTTACCGTACAGGGAACCTTCTGTTTGAAACTTAGTGCCATAGTGACGATGCATGCTCACTGGGAGGTGCTGTCACCTCCTAGGACTTGCAAGAAGCATTTGAAATTTGATTCTGCTACCTTCTTGGGAAGATAAACAGAACTCTCTAGCTTCAGCGCGTCACGTGGTCTTTGTCGTGGTTTCAGTTTCACCTTGTGGTCGCAACGGAGGCGCGGGAAACTTGATTTTTATCTTCATCGGCATTCCCTTGCAGGGGCGGCGGAAGTTGATTTCGATCTATATTAATGTTGCTCTTAGCTTTTGTATCACCGTAATTTATCACCGTAAAGTAATTTGACCATCTCGGAAAGTTAAAAAAAAAAATTCGACCCTCAAAGGGATAAAAACCATAGTGCGCCAATACGAAAAGCTTTACAAATACATATCAATGTTCACAATGGCCTAGTTTGCTTATTTTAGAGGCGTGTCACTTCTGTACAGAAATAAAAGAAACTTTTGCTTGCTATATGGCTAGCTCCATCTAGTGAAACGATAAACCAAAATGTGTTTCTTGTTTATTTTTTATCTCAGCAAAGAAGTGATATATTTTTAAAAGAAGCAATACTATAGACTGTTAAGAACATTTCTATGAATTTATTTGACATTTCAGTACACAAGCCCGTGGGTCGTGAATTACGAGTACGGATTCCTGGGCGAGTTGGTGTTGCATTGCAGAAAAATTCATAGCTCATGCGGGCGAGGACAGGAACAGAGAACAGAGACACCACGGAGCGCTACTTTCAACTACTTCTTATTGGAAAGACACATCAATATATATCCACACTTTTCGCCCTCTCACCGCCATTGCCCACGTGTTGCAGCCATGCAAAGAAATGCCGACTCCTTATCTGTTAAACTTAACGACGGCACGCTCACACACGCCGACACCGCTTGTATGAAGTTCCGCTCTCGTGCGTAAAGCAATATATCGGGCAGACTGGCCGATGGCTTAACGACCACTTGAGAGAGCACAGACGTTCCGGAACGTTGGCAACCACCGGGATGGTCATTTGTCTGTCCACTGCCACGACTGCGGCTGCGTGCCACTGTTTCGAGTCACGCATTGTCCGAGCGAAGCATAAAGAGCAGTCGGTATGAGAGATTATGGAGGCAGAATTGATTGTGAGAGCGGGGTTGACGTGAGTGAGCTTGCCGTCGTTAGGTTTAACAGATAAGGAGTCAGTATTTCTTCGCATGGCTGCAACACGTGGGCAGTGGTGGTGAGAGGGCGAAAAGTGTGTGGATATATATTGATGTGTCCTTTTAATAAAAACTAGTTGAAAGTAGCGCTCCGTGGTGTCTCTGTTCTCTGTTCTTGTCCTCGCCCGCATGCACTATGAATTTTTCTGTCATGAATTAGCAAGTCCCACGGGAATGTGAGCAGGCGAGTCCCCTGTAAATGCTCCCAATTGATTGATGATGCATTTTCCGGGGCTACCTGTAACGCCTCAGTTGGTTTTGTAGTGCTTACTGCAGGTTAAGAACAACTTTGGCTCAGGTGATTTTGGTGCAGTTATCCTTTAAGACCTGCTTCCAGTGAATCAGAAGTGGGACAAGTAGCTGTGGGACCAAGTGTGTTGTGAGTAGTCTTACAGCATTAGCAGGATCTGTGACTTGAGACTTGGCTTGCGTCTAGCATTGCCGTTTTGCCAGGTGCTTGGCCCCTGATGTTTTCCTGGACAAGATAACCGTGTATTTTCACCTGGGCTTACATTGCTCGTTACGTTGGTTTTAAGAAACAACTACTGCGTCGTATCCAGCAGCTATGTTTTTAGCTGTTGTCAAGAGTCATTAGTTACCATAATGTTGTGCAAAACAGCCACCCTGACACTGAAACTGGCATTTTTAGAAAAACAAAGGATTGGTGTGGAAAATAAGTGTTCATTATGTTGTACGCTACTTTTAGTCACTGCGGGGCCGTGAGCCACCGAAGGTAAAGAAAGCAGAAAAGAATTGCTAATCCTATCACCTATTAAAAAGAATTCCTATTGCAAGGTGGAATTGTAGTATTTTAGTGGAAACAGTCTGAGCCCATCACCTAAAACATTGTGTGGTAGATAGCTGGTAGATAGCTCTTAAACAATTGGTAAATAGCTCTTAAAACACGTCAAGCATGTTTTCTTGCTGCAGTGTAGACGGTTCAAGTCAGTAGCCTGCAGGTGTTTATTACGTTATGGGTGGCTGGTCTCGAATGATTAATCCACAAAAGTTACCAAGCAGTTGCTTTGTACCAGCAGTTACCATTGAAAGTCGCAGCTTGCTGCATACATCTTATTGCACTTTACCCTTTCGTGGTCACAGCCACACTCTTACTGCAAACCCATCCCACATTGTCAGCATTTGACGTGTACTGCCACAACTGTGCACTTTAGGCGAATTAAAATTCGTATCTCAGCATAAAACTGTGTACGTATTCTCTGGGCAGTGCTTGGCAGAACTAGTTTTCTTTTTCTTTACCAGGGAACAATTAGCATTGAGCTCTATTCTCTGAATTTACTGCGACTGGGTTAGAAAATTCTGTTTGGCCTCCCTGTGGAACTGGGTCTAGTATGGCACGGTCAGTGCACTGGTGATGCCGTCGGCCCAGGCCGGAGGCAGGCGAGTGAGCGTAATGGCGGCACATGCATTTTTTCAGTCGAACTGCAACAGCGGCCGGACGGGGGACCAGATCTCTCAGCTTCACCGGCAAGTAGAGGATGTGCGTGGCATCATGACCCAAAACATCGAGCGCGTCGTTGAACGGGGTGACCGGCTTGACAGCCTCCTCGAAAAGGCCCAAGACCTGGAGCAAGCGGTCAGTTGGCTTTATTTTCACATAAGGGCGTATGGGAACTGTTTGCACAATTTCCAGTGTTTTTATCTGTCAGGTGCACACCTTTGTTTAGCTGTTTACATTTTTATGCGAATTCGCAACCATGTGGTTATCTTTTGGGCTTTTGCATGAATCTCAAACCAGAGCAGCCTGCGTTGCCTTGCCGTATGGATCTGGTGTTGGTTTCACATCTTAAGCCCATAGTTTCACTTTCTATGTTTAAGAAAGCACCAACAGTTCGTCAAGAAATTGAGTCTGACGTGTGCAAATTCTTTTCCGTGTATCCGCTTCAAAATGCTATGTATGCTCTTCTAATTCCCTGTGCTGGACAACCGTACGATGTGCACTTGTAAGCTGAACTGCATGGGTGATCACATTGTGTTTGTATTGTATTGTGGATAGGACAACTGATGACTGCGACCTCTACATTGCAGGGTACAGTGTTCCGGGCCTCTGCTAAAAAGGTGAACCGTCACATGTGCCTTCGGAACGCACGCATGATTGTAGTCCTTGTTGTTATCCTCATTGGCGTCGTTACCCTGATAGTTCTGTTTGCCACAGGTGTGATTAAGACGTGAATGAATGTGCTGCTGTGTTTGAGGCTCCACACCCTGAAACACAATATTTTGGAGGTCGCCGTCTGCACAACCTTGAAATACAGAATAGTTTTGATATTTGGAGCTCTTGGCTGAATGCAGAGATTACTAGCTATGGAGTAATGTTTTTTTTTTTTTTTTTTCAGTCAGTGTGAGTCATCAGTAATCATCATGCAAGCACATTATGTACTCCAGTTCATCAGGTTAAAAGCCTAAGCAGTTTGAATGCAATATTTTGTTTGCTCAGGAAGGGGAAACATATCTGAAAGTGTCCTGAATCACTGCTGTGCAGTGTTTTTCTCACAAAGTGCACTTGTTATCACCTTGCTTTGACGCTTCTGTATGCTTTTACGCAGCGTTTTTCATGAAGTGCCCTTGTTGTCACCTTTTGTTGACATTTTTCTGTGCTTTTTTTTTACACAGGTGCATTGTAGCTGGCATTGTTAGAAACTGCTCAACAATTGTTTTTCTCGTTCTCACTGCATACCTATGTGTGTGCTGTGACAAGTTATGCTGCACTGCGAATGTCATTGCAGCAATGTAGGAAGCACCCATTTGGGTTCATCTTGGTGTGAATGTTCAGAACAGAGAAAAGGCCTTCACCTCAGTGCTGGTTTGGTGCAAAGTTTACGACTGTGAACACAGAGCCATGTGCTTGCTGCCCTTATATAGTCATGGGTCCAATTTATTCTTTCCAATGTTTATATATATCACACTATGTAACTTGTTATGGTTGAAAGCTTTTTTTTACTTAATTCATATTTTGTTATGACTTAATCAACCTTTTTTGTTATGTTATAGGCATGTGCCGGTGTTTTTTTGTTTGGTACTTTTGTAAAGATGTTGTCATGTGATTTTCTGGCAGGTTAATTCTAGTCCGTTTTGTTTAAGTGCTGGAGTTACGAACCTTTCTACTGTTAAGATTATGTCAGACAACAAAGTTTATTGCTGCATTAAAATGTGGTTGTCTGTGGTATAGTACTCTAGCTCTACAAGGAGTTCTTTTGTGTTTATAGTATTCATATTTTGCTGAAGATATGTATGTATGTATATATATAATATATACTGGTTAACAATAAATATTTGTAATATTTGAGTGATGTAGGTGTGTGCTGACTTTAATGTGTGGAGGATGCTAGTGTTCTAAAACTGCTTTTTCTTCACCTCACCTTCACGTTTTGGGCTTTCATGAACATGAAACTCTGAAAACTTCACTAACGGTGCACAGTTCGCGTCACAATAATGTCTAATAAATTAATCATGAGATGATATACTAAAGTGTATTTCAGCTGGTCAACTGAAGTGAACTGGTTGAAATGCTTTGTGGTTTCTAGGATCAGTGCAACGAAAAAATTACTGGCCGCTACTCCACTGTACTGGAAACATTATGCACTAGGTTTTCTTCGAGTAACGCCAGTGCTCGTTTTTTAAAATCTTGGTGCATGATAGCTGGCACACCCTGTATATGCACTAGTGGTAAGTACGGTAGGCTGTCGCATTCACTCGCATGCATGCATCTTTTGACTATGCTTGTACACGAGGCAAAACTTTTTTCAACGAAATTGAAACTGGAACAAAGCTGGGCTGAGGCATCCTATTTTATAATGTTTGCTAGCTGAGATTTGCGTCCTTGGAAAAATGTGCTCGGGAAGCAGTACAGCATACATTTGTTTTACGCATTTCCCTACCTCGGTGTTTAATGGTTGCACAAGCTCCACCGACCCTGTTTCACCATTCGCGATGTCACAAATTCTAATGCGGGCAAGCGTATTGGGTAGCAATGACACCTGCAACACATTCACGACTCACGACGCGCATTTGTATTCAAGTTGTCCTATATCGGTAGCTATCGAAGCAAAAAACTAAACGCAGTTCCACCCAGTGTGAAATATGCTGAAACAATGGAGCTGTGGTTCTCTCGTGTTGGCTCGAACATCGACGGGCGCTGCTCACCCGAGAACGGCAGCACCATCGCCGCGCAAATTCTACAGTTCGTGCAAAGGAATAAACAACTGGATGTCAGCGACGGAAGGCTCCCTCCCCTCGCAGGAGGGAGAGGAACCTGCCCATGCGGCCCGTGCAAGACCACTGCGCCCTCTATCGGTGAATCTGGGAACCTCCTCCTACTCCTGCATGTCACAAGACCTTCAGCAGTTATCAAAAGGCTCGACCTATAACAGCTCCTGTGTTAATAATGAGATCATAAATTTGGCTTTGTGTTGAGTGGCACTATTTGGAAACTTTGAAGATTTATGAAGTACTTGAAGTTCAGAAACGGAGAGGGACAGTTGTTTCAATTACTGTCTAAATTAATACATGCATTTGATTTGTCACCTCCAAAACATGCCATATCAGTCATGAACTGTGTGAATAACGCAATTAGTATTATCAGACGTAAGACTAAACTTGTTTAAACTTGTTGGCTTTCACAATCCATAAAAAGTTGACCCCAAGTGCACTCATCTAGTGTTGCAGTACGCTGTATGGGATGCCTTTTTTTTTTTAGGGGGAAAATGGCTGTTTGGCAGTCAAGCATGTTCAGTTTGAGAGGGCAGGGTAGGGTAGAACTACTTACAAAACCCAGAAGCAATAACAGATGGGCAAGTTCGTATGGTGCAGGGTTCGTACAAGATTCAGACAAAATACAGTTCAAGGATATTAAGGACTTTCAAGGTCCTATCGCGGCATTTTCAAGGGAGCAGGGCATCACTTGTGTTAACTTGTTCCAACTAACTTGCCACTGTTCTGCTCACGTGCACGCTGATTGTTAGTCTCTTTACGTTTAAAAAAAATGACCTTGAATAAACTCTTTTGTACGACTCCACTGTTCGGAATTGTACAAGGTTAGTGCCACAAATACAGGAGGCAATGGTGCCACCCACAGTAATATTGAAGGGGCTTCACATAAGCCATGCTTTTTGTATGCTATTTTGAACATTTTCGAGCTCCACAAATGCTCTTAAAGGGACACTGAAATGAATTTGTCAAGCTCCTGTTTTTGCTTGCACTGCGTAGACTGGCTCGAATAAACACACTTTTCATCGTTTATCCGGTCGATAAGGCGGTATTTATTTTATAAAGCCCGAAAGAAGGAAAACTACCACATGCGGTCTGCGGCGGCCGCACCAACTAAAGTAGTGATGTTCATACAAGGTGCTACGTGATTGGACGATGTCCAAGGTTAGAATTCAAACCAAACCAGTTTTGGTTCCGTGAAACAACATGCTTAGCGTCCGACGTTATCGTTGGCTGGCCATGCTCGATATCTGGGTAATCGGCATACCGCGCTTCTGCCATGCTGTCGGCTGCAAAATGCGTCAGATAAGCCTATCAGCAAGGCTTGAAATCGTAACGGTCACTAGCCGAGGCATACGCAGTGGATGAACGCCCTCCACGTCAACGAAGACGCTCAAATGTGATGCGCTTATCCCCCACCTTTGGAGCTTGCCTGGCTCATACCTGTATCGTAAGAGGCGTGTTCGCACCAGGCCAAACGTCGGCTGATTCGGGACGGTGCCCGCAAGCAGTCAGTGCTTATGGCAACATCACGCCAACGAGAACTCACCAGCGCGTCATTGTCAGTCTGCACGCTTTCTGCGAACTCGCTTGTGGAGCAATGAACGTTAGCGCAAAAATAGTGACTTCAGCATAGAAAACATTGCTCAAAAACAAATAAATCTACTTAAAAAAAAAAAAAACGCAATCGGGGACTCGAACTTGCGACCAAACCACTCGGCCATAAGCCAATGCTGGCAGGGTAAGAAATATAATGTATATATTATGTATTGCCTGTTTACATTTTTATTTAGTTTTAGCATTCCAAGTAGCTTATAGATGACTGTTTCTTGAATAGTGCTCGTGCTTTAAGCGTACCCCAAATTTCCACAAATATCGCATCTTTAGCGACTGCATCCCTTAGGCTTCTGAGAAAAGTGTTCACAGATGTGTGGTCGTGCTGCTGACTGATGTACTAGTTCACACAACGCTAAAAGTACTCCCCACAAATTTGGTTTTACGTTGTACGATAAAAATTCGGGTTGATTTTAATGGCTTAGTGCCTATGTTAACTTCTCTGACCCTTCTCCTGCCTTCCATTGGCCTTAGATTTTTCTGCTCAGTAAGCGAAGCATCACATGTGTGCTTGCAGCTTGATACAGTCTACAAACTAACTAAAGGCACATTCTTCTACGCGCAAACGTGTCGTGGCTTAGTTTAAACTGAGTGAACGAATTGCGACGACCTACCGACGGTTGGCCTACTAAACACTCGGCCGACTGTCGGATGGTTGGCGAACCGTGCAGTAGCACAGTCAAGCCAAGCCATCTCGTTTTGACGTCGTACGAAATGTCATGGGAAATGGGCAAGGAGGATGCAGCGAGGAGGACAGCATTTTCGGATTGGTTTTTCTACTGAATAAAGTCTCGTAAATGCAGCGCGAGGGGTCGAAACATGGCCTAGAGAATTCAGACTACAATTTGCACTAGTGATCCCGGAACATCTGCAAATCACTTCGGTGTCCCTTTAATAAACAGTCTTGGATAACGAGAAACTTAAATTAAAACCTCCCGCTACCCTCCTCCCCCAAATTTCTGGGTTCATCAAGAGTGGTGGGGGAGATGGACGAGTACACCGATTCTGCTCAGCATCACACCCATCAAAATTAAATCTTCCAATAATGCCTAGCAGGAGCTAAATGCACTCTGTTATTACATTAAGAGTCTCGCTTATCTGAGCTTGTTTTTATTTCACCCTGAAGGGTCAGCACCATTCGTTCTCAAGACGTGGTTGGGCATAGCTGTGGTGGGGCACAGTGGCGAAAGATGAGCAACGTGAATGACAGGACAAGGCAATGGAGAAAGCAGTGTCAAATGTGGGAATAAGTCCCACATACAGATATACAGATTCAAAACGAGATTATTCAGTTTCAGTAAAGGCAGTAAAGTAGCTCAGTCCAGGAGCGCTGGAAACCTGATTGCATTGTGAGCGTGAAAACTTTTCAGGATATCAGGCAGCACTGCCTCAAAGCTTTTTGCTAGTGTTCACCAGAATGGCTTTATTGTTTTGAGATTTTCAGTGCACTTGTTTTCTTTGTTCTAGAGCAGAGTTTCATGCAATATTTCCACACTGGGAAAGGAGATTTTTAAAGAAAACTTGTCCTTTTTATTTGTCATTTGTAGCACTGAGGTGCAACCATTCTGGGTGGCAATTAATGGCATTGAATAGCACCTCCATTAGTTTGCTGTTGCGGACAGGCAAGCACAAGTTGAGTTTGCAAGGTTGTTTTTTTTTTACTTTTTTTGGTTTGCACTTGCAAGCCACATGACTTGAGTTATGCAAAAAGGGATCGGTGTTTTTGGTTTATATATACTTTTTGTAAAACCCATCGCATGTTTCTCAGCACTTATTCTTTGCCAAGAATTTGGCATTTGTTCGAGTTTATTTTCACTGATTGCCAACTTATCCAAATATCAGTGTTTCATTTTGTTGTATTGGGAATAAGAAACATTACAGAGACAAGTAATGCACATTACAAAAACAGGCATCACAAATGCTGAAGCCAATTTCAATGGTGTGGAACGTTTATAATATGAACCTGCATAAACATTAGCTCAAGCACATTCGTTTAACCACATGGCGATGTTTTCAACGCAGGCGTGACAGTCACTTGGTTAGCAAGTTTGGTGTTGATGACAGTAACGGGATTTTGATTGACCACTTGTATTATAGAAGAAACCAACTCCTGATCCTGCCACCAAGACTGTTGACAGCTGGGGACTGTGTGGACACAAACCCTCAAACAGTGAAAGCACAGCGAGACTCTTAATGTAACTGGCTTCATTGATAACAGCGAGATCACACCACTGAAATTGATTCCAGATCCGCCCAACTTCAGGAACAGCACCAGTACAATTGCAACTGCATCAACTTTGAATACAAATGCAGCGGCAGCACTCCGATTGCCAATTCAAGCAAACCAAATGCAATTTTTTTTTTGTGTGCACAGGCCTGCTTGGTTGGCAGAATTTATCACAGTACTAAACACCTCCATGTATTCTAAAAGTCGTTCAGGTAGTGCTGACTTACATGCTTTCTCACTTTTTTTTTTCTTTGCCTCTGTAATTAAAAGAAAAATCGGTGTTCAAAAAAATCTGAATCAGCTGACATTTTACTGGCAGATGTTTTTAGGTTTTTTTATTTCCGTTTTAACAAAAATACATGCAACCCTAGTTTTACAAGGGTTGTCTGATAAGTCTGGTAAATTTCTATGAGATAGCACCACTATATTTGTAATGATACTGTGGCTGGCAATGTATTATCGATAAACGTAGCATTATTTTAGACCGACACGAAAATGGAAAGAGATGCATTCTGTGCAATGCTAAAACATTTTTGAAGAAGTAGACAGCTGCTGTGATTAAAGCCGAATTAGATGAAGTTTATGAGGACTGTGCACCAGCGCTGAGGATTTTATTTTTGCATGGATGAATTTAGATGTGGCCAGACATCAACTCCTGATGAAGCACAAATAAGATGTCATTTTGAGGTAACCACTCAAGACATCGTGGTAGAAATTTGAGAGACACGCACGCCAGATGAATAACAGTGCGCGAAACTGCGGATACCCTAGGCATCTCAACCGAAAGAGGGCACAAAATCTTTCACAAAGAATTGCAGCTGAAAAAGTCGCGTGTGCAGTGGGTGCCGCGATTGTTTACAGTGGAACAAAAGCGCGCATGAAAAGACACTTCCGCGCAATGCTTGCCAATGCTTAGCAGTAATCCGTAGGACATTTTGCATTGATGCGAGAGTGCTACTGAAACATGGATTCACTACTACATCCTCGATATGACGCAGCAGCCAAAGCAGTGGCTAGCACCAGGTGAAGGCACTCCAATGAAAGCAAAGACCATTTTCACAGCTGGGAAGGCGATGGCCACTGCTTTTTTTTATTATTTATTTATTTAAGGGGGAGACGTAGCCAAGCAATAATCCTCATAGACTATTTGCAGAATGGCAAAGCAATAATAGTGATGCATGATGCAGTGTTGCACAATGGAAATTTGCAGCAATTTGCAGATCGGCAAAACAATAATAGTGATGCATTATGCAATGTTACTGGACCATCTGAACGAAAAGGAAGAGCTTAAAAGAAAAAAAAAAAAAAAAAAAAGCCCAGACTGGCACACAAGAAAATTCCGCCAAAACAACTCGCGCCATCCCACAAAGCAACTGCGCAAAAAAAAGTTGCATGAATTTGGCTTTCAACTGGCTCCTTGCTTCCTATATTTCCCGGGTTTGGTCCCATCTGATTTATTCTTCTTTGCAAATTTGAAAATGGGGCTCAGCAGGAGAAAATTGTCACCCAGTGAAGATGCCATCACCGCTGTTATAGTGCACATTTCACCACACACAACAATTCCCATTTTTGTGATGGGTGAATCAAGTGCGCAGCTTTTAATGGAGACTGCATTAACAAAAATTAATATTTTCAGAAGAAGGTGTTAAACTTGGCACTTTTACCCCAGTTGTCAAACAAAACTTATAATGGACATATAATTTAAAACCAGTGCACAAAACTTTACAAACTAGTTTGAAAAAAGGGCTTTCCCAGATTTGTTTAGCACTGCATGTATCTTCTTAATTCTACGTGCCCTCTTTTTTTCCAAAACTGTGATGCTTTTAAGTGTGGAAGGGCGATGCTTAGATTCGCAGCACGTCCACCTCGTGTTTCAACTTTTTGAAATAAAGTGTGGGCATGTACTTAGAATTGAGAGCGTATGGTATTGCTAAAAAATTTGGGAAGGTAACTTATTTAGGTAAGAAAGTTCCCAAGGCTCGTGCCATCAGTGTTGTGCAGGGCCCTTACAGCCTGGAACCAAACAGTGGTACCTTGTTGATGGCCGACTCACTGGTTGCCATATGCAACTATGGGGTGTCCCTCGGGCCACCACATTTACTCGATTTGTACACACCCTCGTTCTTAACGCACACCGATTTCAGTGACCAGGAAACTGTGAAGGGTTACATTTGTAATGAGCAAAATTTGAGAACAGCGTGTGTCATGAAATGGCAGTAGCATCTGCATACGGGATGGAAGCAGCTAGTGCACAGTACTGCCACAGCTGCTCTCCCACTATCCACTGCTTCAACTCGGGGGCACGCGAGCATGTCATCTGCAAGGGTTCTACGACTTTTGATAGGCACATAGACTGCATGCAGCAACAGTGCCAAATGCAGTGGATACAACACTGGGTGGAGGACCTAAAAGGGCAGTTTCCTTTTCCCCGGATGTGACGCTGAGGTGTCGTAAAGTTCACCGTTCATGTCGTGTGGAGGCTAACTCAATGTTCATTTTGTTAATAATGGCCGAAAACTACACAAATTCGTTTTTTGTAATTTATTGAATTTTTGATGATGCAATATGCTGGCTCGCTTGAGGATGGCTGAACTAGTGCCACTTGAGCGTATGTATGTCTTAGATTGGTTCATCCTTTAACATTGTGCATTGAAGCCATTGAATAATATCTAGTGTGAACGTGAAAAAGAAAAAGAAAAGGCATTTACGATTCCCCATGCTGCACTCAAGGACACAAATACCACAACACTGATTTATTTTTAAAAATCGTAAAACACGACGCATTGCTCAGCTGCGCTAAAAGTCCAGCAATGCATTTTGCTGCTCGGGGGTGCACTGAAGAACGCCACTGAAGTTGGTCATCAAATGAATAAAACTAAGAATCTTGAGAATTAAGAACTGAACGCTTAAAGCAAAAAGAACTCAGTGCACAATACAAACTTCAAAAGACACTCTCAAAAACTCCAAAATATAGTAAAAAGTAATAATTATTTGGTATTGTCTCATCTGGTAATAATGCATCATGAGCTGAAGAATATATGCAGCATGATACCGTAATTAAAAGAAAAGAGGAATTAAACTTTAAAAACAAGAACACACTTAAAAAAACACCAGCTAAAGGTGGACACATTTTTGCATAATTGTGCAACAGACCACATTAAATTAACTAGCTTATTTAGTTGGAGTGTGCCGCGCTTTTCATTTGCTCCCAACAACGTGAAAATATTTTAGCTCCGATACCGTCCAGACGACAAGCTGCACTGAAAATGTTGACAGAAGCAGCATATGACGAAGCTTGTTTATAATATACGTGTGCCTATAATGAACACTTGATTATTATGAAAGCACAACCTCACAGTTATGCGTTGCGGTAAATGCAGTCCACTTATCGCGAAAGTCAGTCATACCAAACAGATGCACAGTAACAATCAGGCTCACTGCAAGTGGGGCTAACTGCAGTTCCTTTTTAACGTTCTTGCCGAGCCTGGCTCCGCAGTAGCTACTGTTTTTCAGTAAAGATATATAAACGCTTCAAACGCGCGCTGCGGCAGTTACCCAAACCCACAAACGTGAAATAGAGCTGCCCAAAAGAATACATCTTATCACAATACTTAGTTGTTTATAAGCTCTGCACTTTGGCATGTCCATTATAAATGGCCAACTTTGATCACAGTAAATTGATCTTGCATATCAAAATAGGCCTTATTTTAATGACTAAGACCCACAGCTGGCTGAAAGCAACATGGTTTTCACACAGACTTAGTCTTGGTGCTGTGCCATCACAGTTCTGCAATCTCTCGCAGAGCTCGAATAAGGTTACAAATCCCAAACAGGTAGTTTTCGTCACGCTCGGGCGTTGGAAAGACATGGGCAAAATCAATCATTTTCGCAATGCAGTGATCTGCTCGGCTGCTCGATCTGTCAGGCTGAGACTCGTACACTATCAAGAGGGAACTCGAGTAAAAGGCCAACAGACGCTGAGTCTCAAACCACTGTTGAATCTGTTCAAGCTCGGCTAGTAGCTCCATCAGGTATGGTGGGGCGCCTGGATGTTCATGTGTCATGCCCAGAAACGTCCGGAAGGCTGCAAAACACAGATTCGTTTCACTGTTAGCCAAGGCAACTTAGGCGGCGTAAACAAAGCTAACAGCGAAGCCTACGACTGACACTGCACAATGCACTACAAGCAAGACTCAACGGAAGCACTGTGTGCTTGGCTAGAGTGAACTAGAGCTCAGAGTGGTTGAAACAAGCTGCCAACACTGATGCGAAAAACAGGCATCGAGAGGGGAATAAATAGGGCAATAAGGCTATTTAAATACAACACTTACTGCCACAAGTAGAGAATATTTCGTAATTTATTTGACTGAAATATTACCACTTCATAACAAAATTTCATATGAGCCTAATTTTTGCAATGATAAAGCAAAAATTACAGCTATAGTATGGTTGCACTTTCTGGTTCTTATAAACATAGAGCACAACAAATAAAAACTTTGGGCAGAATGATGCAACAACGTATTACATAACTTCAATCTTGTGCTACATAGACAAACTGATGCTATACAGTCGAGTCCACTTATAACGATACCGTTTATAACAATACATCGGATATAACGATGAACAGCTATGGCACCGTCAACTTTTGTATTCTTTCTATGGTAAAATAAACCACTTATTACAATGCTTGAGTGTCGCGATATCGGATAGAACGATTGAATCCGCTTATATTGTGCATTAAAAGTGCAACAGTGATGACTCTAATGACGCGGTTGCGCAGCCTACTCAGGCAGTGTCTTCGTAGGAGGCCCAGTGCATAACACAGTCCCTTGGGGACTTTGTTTCCGCCAAGGAAATTTTCCTCAGCTAGGTGAAGCACCTATAGATGCTCTTGGAAAAGATTCGCACTAGCTTCTCACGTGGCAAACAAAGGTGACCGACTGTGGCTTCTTTTCCGCAAATTAGTAGTAGTACGACCTTGCTGGCATGCGAATAGAATGTTTTGAGCTCTGTTCGTCTTTTTATTCCACAACCCGCTTATAACAATTATCGGTTATAACGATGCGATTTCCTTGGCACTTGGATATTGTTATAAGTGGACTAGACTGTATTTGTTTTCAACATGTAAAAAGACACCCTGAATGAAAATTTCGAAAGATTTTGCTTAGAAAATAATAATAAAATAAGACTGTTCTACAATTTCTAGAGAGAGAGAGAGAGAGAGAGAAAACTTTATTATTTGCAGTAGGTTTAAGGGGTCGGGGTGGCCGCAGGCTCCAGCCTGGCGGCGACTAGCGTAGCCCTATCCACGAGGGCTACCCAGTGCCCCCTCCCACTGCTCGTCAGAGGAAATTAGAGGGAAAGGGTCTTTAGGGCAGCCCCACATGGAGTGGGGTACAGTGGAGCGTGTGCCACAGGCAGGACAATTGGGGGAACAATTTCTAGAATAACTCCAGAGACTTTTGTGCCCCAGAAAGTAAGTACCGCTTTTTAAAAAAAGAACGTCACAAAACCACGGTGGGCAGAAATTGCAGTGGCATGTGCATACTTCGGGACCAAAGAAGGCGCTAAAAAAGTAGAGACGGAAGGAGTCTGAGGAAATTGGTCCACTTAGCACCGCTGACAATTCTTTTCACACAGCACGAAAATGCCTCCCTCTTTCCCGAAGAGGTGCCTGCAACACGAGGGCCATTCCAATTCTTGGTGTACTAGCTGCATGAACATAGCGGCACCTGGATCAAGCTACCTATGTTTTTAAAGAGAAGCTGTCTATGGCTAGGATCCAGCAGATCGTCTCCGGCGACAGACTGGGCGTAGATCACCAATTTTCAGCGTAAGGAATAAAATTCACTAAAAATAAAGCAAGGTCCTAGGGCCTCCATATTTTCGTATAAGATGGTTTATACAGCCCTAAAAAATGCCTTACCAGCAATGCAATTGTGTTTAGAGGTGAAGATGAATTTAAGGGGAGTAAGTTTAAGGGGTTTGCGGGAACAAACCAATGATGAGAAACTCCGTTTGCGTAATTAACCCTGATTGCTTCTACCGTATAGCAGTTCATGAAAGCGGTTAGCTTACCAACATTAAGAACTCACGTGCACACCAAGGTCTGACCATTATTTTGAAGGTCTGATATAACACTCCGAAGCCGACCAACCGTGGTGGCTCAGGGCCTATGGCGTTGTGCTGCTGAGCCCAAGGACGTGGGTTTGATTCCCGGCCGCGGCGGCTGCTTTTCTGATGGAGGCGAAAAGCAAAAACACCTGTATGTTAGAGATTTCAGCGCACGTTAAAGATCCCAGTCAAAATTAATCCAGAGCCCTCCACTACGGCGCGCCTCATCACCTGTGTAGCATTGGCACGTTAAACCTCATAATCAATCGAGTTTAAGGGGAATCGGTGTAAGTTTGGTCTCCCATATTGTGTATTGCGCAATAAAGCACGGCCACCCATGGAGAAAGTATAGTTACAGCCCCACTTTATATTCCTCTCCACTGTGTCTTTCTGAAGTCGCGTATACGCTGCCACGCGCGGCGCCTCTTTCCCCCCTGGCATAGTGCAATAGCACAAGCTCTTTGGCAGCCACCCGTGTGGCTCACTAGAGACTGCACGGTGATTGGCGTAGCAGAGCTATAATGAAATACTGAAACGTCCTTGTCTCTACCCGCCAATCATGTGTGTCCTTGGTGTATAGATGTATCTATGGTGTATCTTGTATCTATGGTGTATGGTGTATCTATGGTGTATGGTGTATGGTGTACCTTGGTGTATCTATGGTGTATAGATCGCGCCACTGTCCTTATAATTCAACATAGCAAATCCCCAATATAGCTACACCCCAACATAGCAAATCCCACCAGAGCGCCAGCTTCGCTGGACTTCCCTCATCACACAGTGGAAGGGCTCTTACTTTCTTTTCTTTTTTTTTAAAGACGGTAGTCTTTTTCGGGCTACCTAAACATGAAAATTCTGGTACGAGTCGGCCAGCATGTTTTAGCGAGCCTGTTCGCTAGTAGACTACTAGATAGTCGCATTCCTCCATCTTCTTTTCCCATTCACAATCCCTCCACGAGAGTGAGTGGGGAAAGGAAAATATGAGGGGGAGGGACAGAAGGAAGAAGGGGAAGGAAAACAGATGATGTTGATGGAAATGGGAAGAGAGAGACAGGAGAACAGGTGGAGTGGATGGAGAAGGGGAAGGGAAGATTTGGACTAGGAGAGAGAGAGAGAGCAGGGAGAAGAAATAATGTAATGGGAAGTGGAGCATAAGGGGGTGGGGGATAGGGAGGGGAATGGTGCAGTGGAGGATGAGTGGGAATTGGTAAATATGAGGGGGAGTAAGGAGGCAGAGGTAGAATGGGCAAAGGTGGCAGTAATGTGAGGAGGAATAGAGAGAGAGATAAAACTTTATTTGAAGTGACCCATGTCCTGTCTGCTGAAGATGGGCGGTCGGGAAGATGCCTAAATGGGCACTCTGCAGGATTCAGGCAAAGGGAAAAGGACAAACAGTAATGAACGGAGGAGATAGATGGTGAGGAAAGAAAGGAGAAGACGGGGAAGGATAGGAGGAAGCAGAAAGGATAATGAGAAGGGGTGAGGGAAAATGAGGAGGAAGAGATGAGTAGTGTGCAAGGGAGAGGAGTGCTAGGGGGCAGATGGAGGACATCAGGAAGTGCAGGAAGGGGTCTTGATAAGGTGGGAAATAGGGAAGGGGGAAGTTAGGCTTGGGAGGGCTGGGTAAAAGAGGAAGGGCATGAAGCAGAGAAGAATGTGAGGAGGAAAACAGAAGATAGTGCAGTACAAGAAGTAATGGAAGGAAAAGTGGGAGTGCAGGGGAAGAAAGGAGGAAAAGGTATGATTGAGAAAGGGGGGGGGGGGGGGGGGAGAGTAAAAAGGGGACGTGAATGGGATTGATTGATTGATTGTAGGGTTTTAACACACACAATGCAGGCGATGAGGCACGCCGTAGTGGAGGGCTGTGGATTAATTTTGACCACCTGGAGATCTTCATCGTGCACCGAAATCTTGTACACACGGGCATTTTTGCCTTTCGCCTCCATCAGAAAAGCGGCCGCCGCGGCCGCAAATCAAACCCGCGTCCTCGTGCTCAGCAGCACAATGCCATAGCCACTGAGCCACCGCGGCAGGTGGACATGAACGGAAGGAGTCATGTAATGTCCCTCTTCCCCTCCCTCCTGCCGGACGTGAATGGGAGGAGGGAGGGGAAGAGGGACATTACATGACTACAGCAGCAAAAACGCTATTGTCTTTCAATGTCATTTGCAAAGACGTAAAAGCATATACTTGGCCAACTTTTCGTATCCATGTCTTATTTCGAGCAGAACAGCCGGGCTAAGGTACGACGCATGCAGTAGTAAGGTTATCATCATAAACACCAGCCTATCCTATCTAAGTGCACTGCAGGATGAAGGCCTCTCCCACTGACCTCCACCCTCTCCTGTCCTACGCTGCCCAAGTCGATTCTTCGCTCCCGAATTTTGAAAATTCCTCCCTCCGTGAGTAAACAGTCTTCCCCTACTTCAGTCCCATCTCTTGGCAGCTACGCTGTTACTCTGGTGGTCCAGTGATTGTTGTTTCACCAAGTACATGGCCAGCGCAACTCTTTTTTTTTCTTAATGTGAACTACAATAACTGCCACCTGAGTCTGTTTCCTGATTCAGGACACTCGTTTTCATTCCCCTAAGTGTTACAACTATCATCCTTTGTTCCATGGAAGGCCGCGCCGACCTGAGTTTTTTTTCGAGTAGTTTCTGCCCCAAACATCATCACTGGCAGTATGCATTGGTTGTACATTTACTATTCTTTTTAGTGACAGAGACAACCTACTATTCATTATTTGGGAGTGCTTGCCGAGTGCACCTCAGCCCAAACCTCGTCTGCGCTGGATTTTTTTCTTTTCTTTTTTCTTTCTTTTTTTTTTTTTTTTTTTTTGTGGTGGTCGTTCGATATTTGTCAATATCCAGTGGCACCCCTCGCAGCAGCAGTGGTCCCAAAACAAATATTTGGCGAGACTTTTGCCACCAGAAAAGCCTTGGAGGTCTTTGATACTACTAGAGACATGTGCCAGACCAAGAGAGAGGAACTAAGCAAAAATTTAAATTTGCGTGGCTTTGTTACGAGGGGTGCTGATGAAGCTCACATTATTGGTACCATAAATCTGGAACAGGCACAAGACCCTCCTGTCAAGAACGTCCCTCCAATTTTAATGAAATATAAAAATTGTTTTAGGTATGTAGTACCGTGGAACAGCGCAAGGGCATCAAAACAAAGATGGCAGCGTCTACCGGCAAAGTTGAAGCATAAGGAGTGACCAGTTTTCTGATTCATTTGAAGGGACATGATGCCAAGAAGAATCATGCCAAGCATGCTGAGCATGTGGCAGTGTACAGTGACAGTGCCCGAGCTTACGACACCGCAGTAAAATGGTATGAAAGATTTCAACGTGGTCAAACAAGACCCAGCAAGATGAGAAAGTGATTTCTCAAGTGGAGCTCTACCTGAATCCTCAGCATGAGGAGTGCTACAGCAATGGTTCGCGGCAGCTAATCCGTCGGCAGCAACAGTGCGTGGCCTTTTTATTGAAGGTGGGGATACGTAGAGCAAGATCAAACTCGCACTCAAGTCTAATTACGTAACTGTTGTTTTTTTGGCAATAATATGGACTTTATGAACCACCAATGTATTTACCACGCTTCCAGAACAGCCGGTTCATAGACGGTGCATTCTTGAGGCTATCTCTACGAGAGTAACCACTTATTACACACAAAATTTAAGTGCAAAACAACTCCTTAACCCAGAGCCACCCTTTTGTGCTCCCAAGACCATGGCTGAGCAAAGATATGACGAGAATTCTGCCCGCATAACTGGGAGCAGATATGGGCAGTTTGGCTGCGACCAAGAAGACACTGGCACTTGTGCTGCACAGGCAACTGGCCACCACCCATGCTCTTCACCGTCAACCATGCACATTGATGGATCCTCATAAATTGTAAATTATGCGTGGTAGTGTTCTGGCCATCAAGACAAAATATTCATATATGAAGTCAATACATGCAACACCAGCACAGTGCTATGCACAACACATCGTACTGTGTACTGTGCCACTGTTACATTTGCCCTGGCACTGCAAAAAAAGGGAACATGCATTTCTTTTTGCATCAAGCTCAAGACCTAATGTATACTGAGACCTGGGAGATTCTACATATCAAAAAGGAGAAGCTCCATATGTGAGACCAAAAAAGAACTCCAAAAACAGAAGTCTAATGCTAAAAGCATTAAATTATGGCATCTGAGTTACAAAAAAAAACAGAGCAGCGTGAATAGGCATGCAAACCTAGCAAACTTTTGGTACTACATTGTAGCTGCTTTCTTAAAGTTGCTCAACGTCATAGCAGGTGAATGACACCATCAAGAAGAGACACCACATCATGTGTTCCACATTGCAATATACTACCTTGCCCAGAAATTTACACTCATGAATGTTAAACCTGTTCAATAACAATTACACTCATAACCATTTAACCTTTTTTTAGATACACAAATTGCAAAAATATGTTAGCTCATATATGCACCTCTGGCACATTGTCATAGCTAATTTGTGGCAAATGCCCATTTTGTTTTCCTTTATGTTTAATATTATTATTTGAAATTCGACTTCAATTTTCTTTTGAACAATTTTCAAGTGCTAACAGTGTTTGTTTTTGCGAGCTAGTTCCGCTCTTCTCCATGTTTTTGATCTTTCAATTATTCAGAACATACGGAGAGCTTTCAAATAATTTATTCAAACTTGAAAAGTATTTCTGGCTACAAAAAAGATTACAAGCACAGCTTGTGAATTTTGTAAACAAACTAAAACATGCACAAGAGATTGCTTTTCCCTCAGGCTGTCTGGGCACTGCATATTCATAGTCAACAAATTCACACCACAACTCACCTTCATGCACAGTGTCAGGAGTCTGCTTGAGACCATAATCCTTCCCATAGATGTGGTATTTCTGCTGATGTTTGTCAAAGACCTACAAGAAACACCATAAAAGAAAAATTTGGGACTTACTCTAGAACCACCCAACCAAGTAGGGGACTTAGGGGGCTGCAGTGCAGGCCTACGTATCAACAACGACAGACTGTTAAAGGGGCCATGCAGACAAAACACGAGTTCCTAGGCATTGTGGAAGAGTAGTTGAATGAGTAATGTAGCAAACCTGAAAGGTTTTGCGGCTTATCTTTTTGTTACCTGTGTTCCAACAGCCCATTTCCCCTTCCAAGCTTCAATAGCTGCACTTGATGCACCTTGTCCACTGCTAATAGGGAGTGCCAGGTGTGTGTGTACACTTAACGCAAGGATTATGAAAATCCAGAAAGGACCAATTCCAAGGTTGGAATAGTGAGAAGTTCGGCAAGTAGGAATGTGGGGATGCCTGCCTTTTAAGGGGGGCAACTGCAGGCATAAATAAAGGCTTATGCAGGATACCAATTAATTGTGTTTATGGAAATGCACTTAAACTTATATAGAGCTGTAATTTTTATATGCTAGTGATAAGAGTCCTGCTTCGCTGCTAGTACTTGTAAAGTAGTAACATAAAGCTTCATTACATTTATGCAAACAACAGTCATGTAACAACACATCCTACAAAATATAAAATGGTTTTTGTTAGTGTGAGTAATGATGTCGTCATGCCGAATATTCATTCCATTTAATTTCATCAAACACACTATAGTTCATACCACAAGCTAGGTGCAGCACTGTGGAGGCTACATTGTTGTCAACAGTGCGCCCCCTGAGGGCGCCTAACTTGCCGTGAAGGGGGTCCTGAAAGGACATTCCCTTCTCCCCTCTCGGCAAGTGGAACCGCAAGGCCCCGGCACCTTTTGTTGCTTCCTTCACGGTGGGTTAGGCACCCTCAGGGGGCACACTGTTGACAACAATGTAGCCTCCACAGTGCTGCACCTAGCTTATGGAAACCCTCCAAGAAAAGCACTAAGACTGAGCTGAGCTACAAGTTGATTTAGAGGACAAGTTGATTTAGAGAATGGGAATTCCCTGGAGTACATACAGTAGCTCGTTTCTATATTTATTCTGTTTGTATTTTTTGTGTGCACGTGTGTGAGTGCATCTGAACACTTGTGTGTGTGGTTATTGAAACTGATACCTACTCGAAGAAAAAAAAAGAAATTGCACGACACTCTCACTAGGTAAGATTCCAGCGTACTGTGAAGCACCACTGACGAGTTTTCTCTGCCCATTTAAAAGGCAATGGCAGGTCACCTTGCTCAGGAGCGGGATGGACTTCAATGCTTCGAGAGGGAGAGAGAGATAGAGAGAGAGAATAAACTTTATTTAGTTTTCCAACAGTGATGCCATGAGCCCTTGGGAGAATGCATTTTCAGGCAGTTGTCTTAGTGTTGCCTTTAGAAAAAGATGCTCATACAGCTATAGAAATGCCATTTCACAGTTCATGATTTGCGATGTCATAAATAGGGATCTAGAAAAATGTATGCGGCGAGGCCAATTTTTCACATTTCTGGCATTTCGTGCATTATGCGCAACTGCTGAGGCTGCGAGTGTTAAATTTGCATTCTTGGATGGCACTGCGATCCACCCATATAGGCCAACCCACTTCGAGATTGATTAACATGGAAAACTGGGCGTGTTGGTACATAATATAGCAAAAAAGCGCAAAAAAAAAAAGGACAAGGACACAGAGAGATCAGCACAGTCCCTGTCGTGTATCTCTCTGTGTCTTTGCCTTTTTTTGCGCTGTCTTGCCCACTTTGAGATGTTGGCATTTCACCGAGAAATGCACAAGTGGAGGAGCGAGTTGTCGAGCGCCTCACCCGCATTCCCAGAATACGGAAGCCGAGCTCCTGGCCCCAGGGGTACTTGGCTTTTTCCAGGGCCACTTTCTCAGCGCATGCCAGGGGATCGTAGGTTTGGGCGCCAATCTTGATGTCCATGACACTGGGCCTCCGGAATCCGTGGGTCAGGTCGGCCAGACGCAGATACTCCACTTCTGCCAAGAAGGCACACATCTATGAGAGCAGCAGCCAGCAAGAAGACAAGTGACCAAGCACAAAGCACCCAACGGAGTCACCAAACGTGAGCTGTCTGAATGAGGGTGGGCTTTATATTACAACCTGGAAATTTTATTTTGCTGCTAATTATCCAATTTCAGTATTATTGTAGTGAAATGACTGTTCGTTAGGCAGTGCATTAATCGTAGATATTTCATCTGTACTTGAAAAGCTGCACTCTGAAATTTGTATAAGGAAGGCAACACGACTGGAAATGCAAGCAGAAACTTTGCAACTGCTCTTTTCTTTCCGAAAATTTCTGCAGTGTCTAATACTCCGCATCCTGTACCCCCAGCTATCTGCAGCACTTTACTACAAACCCTGACCACTATAGTAATTGGCATGCACTCCCGTGTTCTGCTGTTTACAACAGTGACCATGGTTCTGCCAGGCAAACGGAGAAATTCAGCGATGCACTCATGCCTTGGCCATGGAAACTCGTCTTCCAGGTTCCCAGGTACTTTGGCAGGAAAGCCCTCAGGGTCACGAGCTCTGGCACGCTTTCTTCAGAGTTGAAGACTTGTTCATAGAATTTCCGCTCCCGCAGTGTGCGCTCATCGCTGCTCAGCAAGGGCTTCAGGATGGACCCATCTTCATGCTTTAGAAGGCCTACAAGCGATAGCACAAAAACAAAGTGATTGATTGATTGATTGATTGATTGTGGGGTTTAACGCGCCGACACTTCACAGGCGATGAGGCACACCGTAGTGGAGGGCTCCAGATTAATTTTGACCACCTGGGGATCTTTAACAAAAACAAAGTGAACTGAGTACCATGTTGCACAAAACATTATTATAATGGGAAGTTTGTTAAAAAATGCCCATACACCAAATACAAGACCGTTGTGGAATAGAGAATACGGATTGGAGAAATAAATTTTTACTTAGCAACAGATTTCACTTCTTGCAGTACATTCATAACTGTTAACTGTATCTTGGCCACAAATAGGCAAGACCTTTCAGAAATGTTTGCTAGTTACAAGCACAATTTTAAATATCCCACTCATCACGGCACATTACATTACTCGTATATACCAGTCATTGCCCGGTGCTGCCAAGGTATTTCCTAACCCCACTCTAAAATGATGTATAAAGACATGTTGAGCACCAATATTTTAGGTCAATTTCATCCAGCACAAGGCAACAGGGTCAGTAGCTTCAGTCAGTCCTTTAATAATGTCAGCCTGACACACAAGACAGTTCATTACAAGATAATCACACTATAAATATTTAAGTGTAAAGGCTTCGTCTGTTATACAGCCTTATTGGTCCACTGAAATAGTTTTCTCGGGCAATTTCAGTAAAAACATAGCATGAACGAGCACAACGTACGTGAAGCTGTCATAATGACTGAAGTTTTGAGAAGGCAAGGCAAATGATTTGTGGACGTTTCTTAATGCAGGCTAACTAAGATGGGCCAGTTGGTGCATGATGCCACTAGAAAAGAACAGCGCTAAAGAACTACAGGAACAGGGGGAGAGACATGCATTTTCTCAGGTTTGTCTCGTTTTTTAGCGCCATTTTTTCATGTTTCCTAATGCATTTTGAACTTGAGCTGGTTGAAGGCACATGTTCAACTTTAGACAGGACAAGTGCTCATTCCATCTGCATTGTCTATCTGGGTGTCAATGCTTTACGCCCCACCAAAGTTAGACAATGAATGATCAACCAGCCCAACAGCAAAATTACTAAGATGGCGCATGACCACTGCATCACCACAAACTATCAAAAGTGCTTCCTAGTGGAAAGGTGGAGGGATTAAGGGTGGGTGGACGCTCCTGGCATTAAGCAGTTGTGTGTGCCAAAGTGCAGGCAGCCTACTTAGAGGGTTCTAAATGGTTAAAGTTTAATTCTCGAGCTTTGTACACCGAGTTTTAAAAAAGAAAGGTAATGTGGTTGTCACCTACTCACACCAAAATTGTCAGGTGTCTATCCGCACACGAGCACCCACTATTAACGGTGCTTCTAAAACTCCAAAAAGAACTATCGTAAGTACACTATCATGCAGGAAACTGCAATGCATTTTCAACTCCACTTTATTTTCATGTCAATAACGCAGCACTAAAATACACGTGGTGCCTTTTTAGGTACGATGACCATTGCGCTCACACCAAAATACATTGGCACCCAAGTCTCAGTTCTGCGCCAAAAGTCTAGGCTCTACGTAAATAACTGGCACTGCTGCTATGCTTCACTCTACCAGTGAAAACAAATGTCCCCGACAGTCCACGAAAATGAAACTGATGACAACAGTCTCCGTATCAACTCGTTCTACAGCAACAACCTAAGCCAGGATACAAACTCCGTTAATTTTGTAGGCTAATTTGTGATAAATTTTTAAACAGAACAGCTTTAGCATTATAAGCACCGAGTTACGGGTGATTTGATGCGAAAGAGGCTGATTGAAGAAATTAGTTTTGACCACACAAGTACAGTAATCCCTCCTCGTTAACTCAAACTCGGATATCTTGTAATATCGGTTAAGTTGAAACTTTTTCTCATCACGCATATATCTCCCATAGTTTCTATGTACGTGCCCCCCTCTATCTCGAAACGTTTTTTCGGGGGACCATGGATATCTTGAAATTAGCTGTGGATGACACAGCTGATCATGCGGACTATGATGGGCTTCCAGAAGTGCCCACAATGGCACAAACAAGAAACATGCTGCACCTGCTTCGCAGCAAGGTAGAATATAGCGTGCGTTGAGCAGTTCGAGAACGCTTTTCTGGGATCAGATGTGCATGCGAAACAGGCGAGCATCACGCAGTTATTTCTTACGCAATAATAACAATTAGTTTTTCCAGCGAATATTTTGTCTTTATCACGAAAGCTCCCTTGGGCAGTGGAGCTTTTGTTACCAGCACTAGCTCTTATTTCAGTGACCTGGACACAAATTTTCGCCATTTCGCTTAACTCGAAACTCGCGTGCACTCCGCTCATCTCGAAATTTTCAGCAGAATTTGCGACTTCGAGTTAACGAGGGATTACTATATTTGCATGTGGACTTGCATGAATGTGCAAACTAAGAATCAAATGAAATCATCGCATATGAACGGACGGAAGCACCGCAGGAAATAAGCCGCAATAAATTCGCCAACAGCCATTCTTCTGTGAATAGTGCAAGCCATCAAACGAAGGCGGCGATGTAATAAACCATGGCAAGTGCCCGAACGTTGCGCTTCTTAAAACTTGCGCGACCAGCAGTGCACCGTCAAGACATAGTTGAACAGTACAAAGTACAATGTACATTTCAACTGCGGTTTTTATAAGAAGACGCTAGGCAACACATAAATGCAATGAAAACAAACCAGGGCGCATGATGTTTTTTCATACATAGGCTCTAGCTGCAATGACATTCATGACAGCAGGCAGTATTGTTTTTGTTTACAACAGCAACAATCACCTGATGCCTAGAACAACATAAGCAGTGACCAAATTTTAAGACTCTAGCAGCATGCAAAATTTCGGCACAGAATCTCAATTACCTAACTTGGTTTTTTTGTTCCCGTGGACGTGACCGGCAATTTGATAGTCGAACAACAACGTCCCTTGGGGAAGTTCAGTTCCTTCGCTCATGATTAGCCTGGAAAAACACTTTCGAATGCTTGACCGCCCTCTTCGAAACAGGCCGGCCAGCTTGTGATAACAATGACGTGCCAGAAACGTTCGCCGAAAGAAGGGCAAGTTGTTTTCAAACGGGACGCATGGCGCGAAGCTCCTCTACGTAAACAACACAGCACCCTCACAGAACAGGGAGGATTGCACCCTGCAACCACTTGCAAGGCTTCAAGCATCCTGCGTAAGTTAGACGTTGAACCATAGACGTCGCCGTTCTCGCTGGCAAAATATTTGAGGTTACTGTTATTATTTATTGATTACGTTACTAACAAATGAATTTGTAAAATATACGTTTAGGTCTAGATATGAGTAAAACATTTTCGTCTACGAAGAATGTTCGGGTAGCTGAGGCTCTAGTCGACTTTGCAGACCGTAGTGACCGTGGTCCGGCTCAGCTGGTCCGGCAGCCGAAGTAATCGAAGCGCTCACTGCTGCAGCTACTGCGTTTACTACAGTGGTTAGCGAGAGTGGCGAGAGGTTCATTCGGTGGCTACGAATACTACAACTACAGCGCTGCATCTTCATCGGCTACACGGCTACAGCACTACTACAGTTGCTACAGTCATTCTACGGCCAGTGGCTTGCAGCCGCACTTCACGCAGCCCCGTTGCGCTGCAGTCGACGCTTGTGTGTGGCCTAGTGTCAGTTCGCAGCCCCACGTTTTAAACTCGAGTTTCTTTCATTGAAACAGTCTCCAAAATGGGGACCTTAAAGCTGTCGAACAGGAGGACTGTTTCCCTTTTGCTTTGCCTGTTGCTTCAAGGTAAAGAAAATTGCGAGGAATGTTTGTGGCATGTCTGTAAACGCTTTGTAGTAGAGGCTCAGTTAAATTCTTTGCCTTTACCTCGATAAAAATGGGCATTTAACAGTGAATGGTTTTGTACGTGCGCTTTTCTGTAAAGGCTATATATTTGTCTTAAACAATCCTATACGTCATGCGTGGTTTCGGTTGCACGACCATTGTGCAACTTCATCATGTGGGATTGGAATGAAGGGCTCATAATATGAGCACTCCGTGAGGCCTGCTATGCCAGAGTTCGATTAAGGAAAAATCACTTCTTGAATATACCACGAAGAGTTCTAGTAATTACTTAGTGGTACACAGAAGTTTCGAAATGAGCTGTTATGTAAATCACAGATAAATTCAGCAGTATACACAGAAAATAAGGTTCGCTACTCGGGTGATGTCCGAGGCAGTGAAAATGAAAAATTGGATGAGCGAGATTCACATTAGGCTAAGTGAGATACTGCAGGAATAACCGAAGGCTTGCACTGATTTTGCAATATCTCTTTGTGAGCACTGCACAGTTCATTCCTAACAATGCCCAACTGATGAAGAGTGGGCGAGTAGATTTGGACTTGACTGCTGTGTTGTTAGCACTCATACCCCAGTCTTTGTGACGTCTGCTTGCTAGCAGTTATTCAATACCTGTTAAGATGTCAATATATATATATATATATATATATATATATATATATATATATATATATATATATATATATATATATATGTATATATATATATATATATATATATATATATATTGCAGTTAAGCTGTTGCTGCTACCTATACTTTAACATTCCATGACCGTTGCGTTGTTGATGCAGAAAAAAACCCTGAGAGACGCCTTGGACTTCTTGCATGTATTATAGGTGGCAGCCTAACTGGCCAGTTACCTCGAGTGGGTATGTTGACACCACACCCAACATGAATCAGTAAATTGGCCCATGGGCCTCTAGTGGTTATCCCCACTGGTCAATCCCGCTGAGCGGGTGTGTGTGAGAATTGTGGCTGAATATTTGGACCCTGCAGCAAGTAGGAATTACTGAATCGGCCGTGAGCTTCTGACAGCAACTGTCATCGTCATTGTACAATCCCTCAACCAAACTAACCCGGTGCCAACAACACAAGCAAAGACACCCAAAGAACCAACATGTGGCAATCAGCTGTTGAATACCCCAATCAGTGGGTAATGAAGGAACAAGTCATGCACAAAATCGTTAAAGCTTACCATATTACTTTTAATAATGAGAAGGGAATTAGCGTACCATTGTCTGTGCTGTGTTTAGGATACGTGATGTTTGTGTACAGTGCAGAACATCGGTGATTGCAGCCGACTGCAACAAGGTATATATTAGTGTAACTACTTGTATGGTTGGCAGATCTTCTTCTATTGGGTATGGTATCCAGAGCCAGATAATTAGCTCAAGTATATGTGTTAAAGGGTTATCATTAACATATTGTTGCAAGGCAACGCTTCTGTTAGGTCATTCTAGCCATGATCCTTGCGAGAAGAGAGCTTTTGAGGGACTAGTTGACTCTCCATCAAGTTGCAAGGGAACAAAGACGGAATGAGAGAATTGATACAAAGTCTTTGAGAGTTCAAAGACGCCCCTCTGAAGCCTTTCCTTGATTTCATTGAAATTTATTCTCTTTCTGTCCCTTGCACCTCTTCAGTAATGATGTGGTCTTTGCCTTGTGTGTGCTGTTTTCCACTTGTCATATAGTGTCACTTGGTAGCATTCTTAAATAATTATTTCCACCCTAATTGTTTCGCAAAATGATTTACGAATTTGTATATCAAGTTATGATTATAATAGCCACTGCATCAATAGGGTAGTGCACGTTTATCCCAAAATTTTGTAAACCCAATTAGAAAGTGGAAGTACCCTGTGGTTTTTTTTGGCAAAATTGGGACTATCTTGGGTTTCATCGGAGTAGATACATAGGAAACAAGACATGTAGCAAGCTGACTAGCTCAGCTGATGCTGAGCTTTTGGAACTAGCCAAAGCACACGTGGTTGTCAGCTGTTTTGTACGAACTGCCAGGGAGTGAAGACATTATGTTTGGTACATTGCACCTGCTACCTAGATATCATTGTCTTAGACATGTCTTATGAATGTAGGATAGCTGTTCACAACCGCACCCCTCCCCTTCTGTGTTTAACTTGTACTTGCAGCCGTAGGAAGTTGAAGCTCACAGGTATGAAGGAAAATGCAGTCTGCTTTCCTGCGGCTGTTTGCCATAGGTTAAATTGTTAAATAAGCCAAATGAGCAGGAAGTATTTGGCTTGTTTCTAAGGGAGGCAAAGCCTAAAGAAGTTGCTTCACATGAACTGCATGGTTAGACAACATTGGTTATCAGAGTCTATTGTGATGTTTCAGCAAATCCGTACCGCCACTTGGGAGACGTTAACAGTGGTGTAGTGCAGTGGTAGTGGCTCTGGCAGGCAGGATTAGGCATTCCTACTCTTATCACCGATAAGAGTAGGAATACCTAACAGGTTTCCGTGGAAGGAATTGTCAATTTTCATAAGTTTTTTCCTTGGAGGCTAGCAACCAAGATGGGAATGCAGTTGCACTACAGAAAAGGCGGTAAATTTTGTTTTTGTAGCAACTAAAACAAATGTTTAAATTGGTAGTTCTTAATTTACTGTAGGATTTCTAATTTACTCTTGGATAGCAGTTTTTACCGACCGCACACTTAAATTTGGGAACTTTGGCTAGGTGAAAAAATTTATCCCTATCCCATCAAGTTTCTCTAACTGCTCCCTATTCTATTTTGCCTGCAGGCGGTGTTTTTGCGGCCAAGCTTGGCCTGGAGGACGCGCAACCACTCCCGACAGGGGACGTTCAGCAAAAGAGCCCCGCCAATGATGCGAAGGAGAAAGAAACTGTTGCTGCCCCACTTGAAGCCACTGCCGAGGCGAAAGGGCCTCTTCCTACAGGGCACACAGTCGATGCTGGTCCAGAAAAGCCTGCTGGGGACGGTGAAGGGGACAAAGGGAAAAAGCAACCGGTTGTCGCGCCTCACCCTGTCTCGGCGGATGCTCAGCAGCTGCCAGGGGCTGAGCTTTCAGCGGGCCCTCCAGCAGCAGTGGCACAGGGCCCCGTGCAGCCGCAGCAGGGCCACCCACCGCCCCAGGCAGGAGCAGCACTGGACGTGTCTGCAGGCAATCAGGCACCCGAAAAAAGCCACGCAGGTAAGTGCGGGGTGGGCCCGCTGCTGGTTGCCTCGTGTCTATGGGAAGGCCACGCAGCTTACACCAGCGGTTCACAATGGCTAGCCTTCCTTGCCACGTGCAAACAATGAGCGTGGCGTGCCCGACCTTGTCTGGAAGCGGCGATCAACGGTGTTCCATACCAGCAGCTGCAGCCTCTGTGTTTCACGCCTGCCAAAGGAATCTCAGCCTTGTAAAGGGGGCAAATAGAAATTGTCCACAATTTCTTGTGTGGCAGATGGGCGAGGTATATCTTTTGCGAAGCCTCATTATGCCTTGTTTGAACAAATTAGTATTTACCTTCTCAAAACAGAAACGAATTATCTATAGTTTTCCACCAAACATATTTTTCCCTCTGTTGCTGATGGCAGTAAACGTGAATTTATTTTTGAGTATTTGTTGGCTTATGGGTGCATGGCCTCCAGCAGTGTGAAGGTTTATATGAGTTTGTCTTTAATGAGGACTTTGCAGCGCACCTATGGAACGTGTGCATCTGCCTGTAGTGCAAATTCAAGGCATTTATAAAGAAGAATTAAATGTTACCTTCACCTGGTGTAGCGGGTTTTGAACCAAGCCCTTTGGTCATTAAACACACATGGAGTGCAAACAGCACAACAAAGAGAACATGGACAACTACTCGTCCTGTGTCTTTGTTGTCCTGTTTGTGTAAAGACTCTTCCATCTCTCTAATGTGCTAGGGTGAAGGTATATGATGTTCAAACAAAAGCTGTCAACAAATTGTGTAGTTATCCTATGGCCCCAAGCCAGCTGTAATGGGTGCATTGCCACAATGTCTCTTGTCTCTGGACAAAAGGTGTCCTGTGTGGGTGCCACCAGTGTTCCAGAATGCATTTTCTGCATTTCAGCTACTTCACCACAACAGCCACAAGAAACGAAGCATGTTTTGCACCCCGAAGATGCACAGAAAAGCCCTAGCTCCACGCATGTAGCTGGTCCAGGACAAGCACCTGGTGATGACCAAGCTCCGGGCAATGACCTGGCTAATGCCGGTACAGCGACCCACAATGCCAACCAAGCCAAAGAAAGTGTTGGAGCCAACCTTCCAGCTTCGCAAATGCCAACAAGTGCACCTACCACAAAGACAACAAAGTCTGCACCTACTACCACTGTTGAGCCAAGTGGACCATCCCCTGCTGAGCCAAGTAGACCATCCCAGGGTGAGGTTGCTTTTGTGCTTTTTGCTTGTTGCTTGTCTGGTCCTCCTACATCAAGTGCTGGAAGTCAGGGGTAGAAAAAATATATACATTTGCTTCTTTGGTCAATTGCAAACCATGGACCCCTTGACCGTCAAGCGAGCACGCTATTTGCTGTGCACGGAATCAGCGTGTTTTCTACGTGCACAGAGTTTGAGGAGGCAGCTGCTAGTCACATTTTGCTGTGGGGGCTGTGGTTGCAAGGATGCACTGCGCACTGAGGCATAATTTGAGATCTTTCTCCGATTAAGTGGGTGTGGTGCTGCTGTGGGCACCATCGTTTCTAGGTGCTGTCAGCAAGCTGCTGTAAACACATTGCATGCTGGGGGATGAGTGCGTTGTTTACTTGTGTGTGATTGAATTGGATTGGAGTAGCTCGTGGAGCCCAGGCAAGCACCAATCGTGATGCTATTTTTTTTGGTGAGGAAAAATGTTGGTCAGTAGCGTTGCCATTCGTATTTCATGTATGCAACCAAATCGCTTAGCAATTTGTCCTAGTTTTTGTGCTATTCTTTCCAGGGCTTATAAAAGCCAATGTAGCCAAATTTTTTTTCATGGCTATGGCTTGGAGGTTTATGTTCTTGGAAATCTCTCTTCAGGCAGTTGCTAAATCCGGCCGATCTGTTTTATAAAAAAAAACCAAAAAAAAAACCAAGCACATTCTGCTGCACTTATTGCTAAGGCGAGCATACAAATTATGAAATGTGTTTATTATTTTTGTGCATACTTGTTTTTATTCTATATTCATGAAATATGGTAGTTTTCCTTTCCTAATTTGTTCTGCTCACTCTAACTTGACATGTTTTAAAGGAGCCATGAAGAGAAAACAAAAGTTTGTTTTATACGAAAGATTAGGTGTTTTATAGTACCCCAAGTGCTTTCCCGGGAAGCAAATGATGCTTTATTCACTGAGAAATAAGGCAATTTAAGCCAAAATTTTAAATCTCCCGCTAAATTGCACATTTCGTGACGTGAACAATGGCGTCATTCGAGCTGGTCCATGAAACAGATACTTATTAGTATGTCGACTCCCTATAGCACCCACACGCGGGAGTCAGACAGGAACTGGAACTCGTGCCGAAACCGAGACGGCGGCCATTTTAAAAATACCAGTAAAACCTAGTGCACCCGCAGCCCTAGTCATGGAATCGCCTGATCCGGACAACAAAACTCTCGCCGAGGAGCTCAGGCTTGCATTTAACAACCTCACACCACTTGAACGCTCAATGCTTCTAAGTGCACGAGCGGCAGGAGTTGTGGGATACACGGATAGACCGGAAAGCGACCATTCCGCGATACCCACAACAGACAAACGCCAAGCCGTCGGCACCGCTGCCTCATCAGCCCCGTCGCGACGGACGAATACAGACTGGTACGTATGTGCCGTATTTTTATTGCGGTTAATGACAGTTCAATTTCACTAGCAGTATCGCTTATGCCAGTTGGCCGGTGTCGTGTATGGAAAGCCGTTCGCGCGAGCTCTCTGCTCCGACCAGAAAGATATGAGCGTCAATGCGTGGTATGTACAGTTTTTTTTCCCTAAGCTCAGAGCGCTTTGACGGCGATTTGACGAAGTCGGCGACAAGCGGCGGCATGTCCCAGGAGTGAGCTAACGTAAGGGTCCCTGCCGCAATCACTTCGTCGGAAATGAAGCGAGCACACTCGTACTTCCTTTAGCTCCCTTTCTCCTCTGTTTGCAAAGTTCGCAAAACGTAGCGACTTGCTTCGCCAAGGTTCGTCGTTGGGCAGCACATGAAAGGAGATCTCTTCACCGGCGGGGATGTCGCACTCCCTCGACGATTTGCCCGTACTACATGGGCATTTCAAAACGTAGCAACGAAATTTCATTGTAAAGTACTCGAACAAACTGAAGTTTTCAGTGGCTGTAAACTGGAAACGAGCTCCTAACAATAGCAGCAAGCTAACACCATTCCGAAACTGCGACGACTGTCACTATCTCGTCGCTGCTTGCTGTTCCTTACTCCCCTCTTTTCTATTTTTACCTTTGCTGGTTGGCGATATGACGGCCAACCTCCTGTCAAGGGTTCAGATACCAAGCAAGGTCGCGGCTGTGCGTTCTGGAACGGTTCGTTGGCCCCGAAGAGCCTCGAACCCGAAAATTCGTCTGCGTGACGGTGAGATGTCGAGCTCGGCCGGCGGTAGTTTCGTACGCATTGGCGTACACGTTTGCGTGTTTGTTCGGAACTTTACCCGTTTACTCCATCGTTCTTAGTGTCATCAAAGGAATGTGCAGTATGCTTAACGGGCATATAGCTCACTATGCAAACTGGTAAGCCCTGCCTAACTTGCGTTTGCTTTTGCCGGCCTCCGCCAATCGCAGAGCATTCTAGTGTGACATCATAGGTTCTGTTGCGGGGAATGATCTGGTGGGTCGCATGGTCATTCCCTTTTTTCCTAATTATGTAGCTTATTTAAGCGAAGTTTGCGTTAAAAGTGGTGTCAGTATGGTTCTAACGAGACAATCTTTCGAATGAACCAAACTTGTGTTTTCTCTTCATGGCTCGTTTAAACAGTGATGCTAATTTAGCTACAAAGGTGTGTTGCCAAAGCAAATGGCTCCAGAGTTTTCTGCTTACCAGCATCTTAATTGGTTTGCTGAAATTTTCCCACTAATTTGTCTACTTTTGCAAATTCTATAGCCAATACACACGACTGGTCCCTTTTGTGCCCTTGACGAGGCGCCCAGTGGATGCGACACTGGTCTTCATGCTGAAGGGAGCACCAGTTGTGGTCATAAAAAAAAAGTGCTTGCCCAAAGATGTGTGGAATGAAGTAGTGTGTTTGACTTTGACATCATCCCGAGCCTGCCGTCTGGTTTGCTCATCATTTCCGAGCACAATTTGTCGACCTTGTTTTCACTGCATGACCAGGCAAACTTTTCAGCTTAGCTTGATGCGGAAACTGCCTCGTGCAGTAATGCGTGACAAAAGCCAGTGTTGGTATGTAAAGGCCAGCTCAGACGTTCTCAAGCAAGACCAATTTCTCTTCAGCTTGCATTTTTAAAGTGAAGCTTTAGAGTTCTCACTGATGGCATCTGTAACGCGAAAACGCTGAAGTTAAAGAAAAAAAAAGTGCTTCCGGAGGCCGGAATCAAACCTGGGTCCCTTGCGTCGTGTAGCCGCCGTCTATCCGATTGCTCCATTTCGACATGGCCGAAGCGGTTTGGAATGCTTTTGATTTTTGTACTCTGCTTCCTGTGGCTGCTGTCGATAAATGATTCTCACCCTCGTTTTAAGCTCACAGTCAAGTCAGCTTCATGCAGGGAGACTGTGAAGCTCTTTTAGGCACATTCTGTTCTCTTCCAGGAGGGATGCAGGGGGAAGGGACTGAGGACGGAAATTTCTCAAGCCGAGGCAGGCTAGTGCATGTGACAGTCCGCATTTCATATAGCGAAAGAGTGTGAATAATTTCTTAATAAAATAGAGGACGTGATTTAACTTCGCACAATTGTAGTGCAAATGGAAAGGGGGAAATACTGTTGTTGAGCAAAAATCTGTTCACAGCAGGGCGTTACTATAGGCTGCTTGTCACTTAGGGAGCACTTGCAGTGCTCTGGCTATTTTATTTTTGGAATCCCTTTTTTAAGTCAATGCATTAAAATATTCAGAATTAACAGGTTCACGCTAGAGGTATTCTTTGCTTCCACTTTCCCTGCAGATAAAGAGCTGCCGAATACCAAGCCTACCAAGACGTTGCTCGATGTGGCCAAGGACTCTGATGGGGTACCTCCTCCTGGTCCAGGTTGGTCACGCCTCCTGTGCCCCGTCTTGTTTCAAATTCCCCGTCTTGTTTCAAATTTCTTCGTTAAATTTCTTCGTTCGTTTTCTGTACCAACAAGCTCCCTAGGCTGTACCTGCAAATTTAACGTGAAGTAAGCAAGAAATGTGGATGTGCCAGAAAACATGCCAAACCCTTACTAAAATGCTCCACAGAAGTCATCTACAAGATACCGCTGACACATGGAAGAGCCTGTACTATGGGCCATACAGGTCACTGTATCCATGTCTGCACAATAGAATATCAGTGTTGTGAATGGGCCAAGGACCACGCAGGCGGAGACGAACGCTGTTTAACACGTTGACGCTATATTTCACGAGATGAAGAACAAGCACAGGACGGGAGCATAAGATGCGATGGGGAAAGCAAAACACAGTCTGTCGGTACACAATACACTCTGGCAGTTCGGGAGGTCTGAGGACAATGCCGGGTGCGATTAAGCTCACATTCCGTCGATGCGTTTCTGGCAGCTCAACAGCAGGAACGGCAGCGCCCGACAGCCGGAGCGGAGTGTAGCAATTGGTGCACCAGTACTACGATGACGGTGCGTGGGCAGACGCGCTCTCAAGCCTTGACAACGGGTGACAACGGTCTTGTTCCAGGTGGCCCGTGGACCAGGCGTCCCACGGGGTTGTTTCCCACGAACCGCGCCCTGTTCCGCCGCTTGCCTTAGAGCCGTCGTCGTTCCACCCTCGCGATTCCGACACCGCGTGGCTGCTCCTCCTCGTCGTCGTTGCTGCATATCCTGCTGGTTCAATGGCGCGGTCAACCGCTCGCGTGGCCATTCATCACAATCAGCTTTTGCTAAATAGACAAGAAGGCACACGTTTGCCCGTGCAGTGTAGTGCGTGCATGCATTGTGTGAACGACGACTTGGTAGAATTGTGTCAACGACACGTCGGTGTCTCTCTTTCCTTCTGAAATGGAATGGGCCTGCGTCTGGGTGTTCATCTATATTCATTTTTATGCTCACCCACGTGAGACTTGCTTTTTCAGGCATATGGGGCTTCTGCCTTGCTGCCTTTCTGTGTTTATAGGTGAATGAATTCGGGTGGGATGATGGCACCCGTCTCGTCATCTTCCTCTGTGCCATCATTTTTCGCACTTGTTATTAGTTGTAGATAGCTGCTGGAGATTGTGAGCTCCCCTCTAGCTTGTGGCAAGGGCAGCAGCGCTTGTTATTTGGTCCTCTTTGACACTCTCACTTCTGTACGGCTGCATTTGACCCGAGATTGGCTAGCATGATAAATACAGGATAGTTGTATGTCCAAGACTGAACTGTAAACCTTCACTTTCTTTGTGATGGTAACAGTAAGCCGGGCACACTAGAGCAGGCAAGACAATGTGATGGCAGCTATGGTGACACGTGCAACACGGCGTGCATTGCGATGGGGCTGCACTTTGGGGCAGAGTTTCTGTAGTGCCTGCATTTCAACTTTACTGTTAAGATTTGTCAAATATTGGTAGGGGTTATGTGCACAAAAATCAGAAATTTGGTAGTGGTGAAAAAGTAATTACAGGTGCCAAAATTGACTCAACACGTTGCATTTTAGTGCTGACTGCACTTACCTATGCTGATGCTGCCACTTGCCCCTGATGTGCTGTTATCTGCTGATGAGCTCGCATGAAAAACAGAGGCAGGAAATTCATAGACCAATGACAGGTGACTGTAATCCTCTCAGAAGATGGGACGTGTGTGAGCCTGAGGGGGCTACGTGACTTAGCCAGACTTGGGCATATTGCAGTTGCCACAGAACTCCAACATGTCATCTCAGAACCAGTTTCACAGATGGCAGCGGTTTTGTATGGGGTCTGAAAAACCGTGATTGAAAGCAAGCTGCAACGAAAGCACATCAGCTTGAATCTGAGTGGAAGCAAGGTTTCATTGCTTTATTTGTCACCCTTGATGCAAATGTGTGAAATGAGCCACCTGTTTGCTGGCAAGTGCACTAACTGGCGCATCATCCAATAAACGAGCTGCATGCCTCTTCGTGCCATACCTTTTCTTTTGCAGCACTTTACCTTGTGTGATTTTGTGCCCAGACAGTTATTTTTAACTTAATCGTGCAAACAGCGCTAAAATGATTGGGCTGAAGAAATGAGACAGTATTTGTGTCACTTTGTTACTTCTGTCCGGTCTCTTTTGCACAGTCTGTCACCATAAGTGGCAAGTATCAAGCGGCCAAAGTTTCTACGCACCCTTCTAAAGTCCCTTTTAAACATTTAAAGGCAGGTAATGATCTTAGCACCTTGCTGTGATGCATGCGTGCTGTGTGTATCGCAAACCGGGTACCAAGCAAAATGTTTCCCTAGCTAGTGTTTGATTTGAGCTAGCTGCCAGCCATGGTTGAGAGGAGCCCTTGCCAACGTGTGTGTGTTGAT
Organism: Haemaphysalis longicornis; assembly: GCF_048455015.1. NCBI lineage: Eukaryota > Metazoa > Arthropoda > Arachnida > Ixodida > Ixodidae > Haemaphysalis > Haemaphysalis longicornis. Next base: position 302,317,939 of record NW_027526203.1, on the reverse strand, counting down.
GTGTGGCCAGTGGGCGTGGCAGACTACAGCCATGCGAGGGAGCCCGACTCGGAAGAAGAGCTCGAGCCGCTTGCCCCGAAGGAGCCGTCGTCTCCCGTGCTGGGTGGCGCAGTCTCCGTCGGGGCCCAGTCCGTGGCGGGGCCTGCTGGGGACAGCCGCCCAGAGAAGCCCCTGGACGCCTCGGGAGCCGCGGGCAGCGTCGCCTTCCCCCCAGCTCAGGACGACAGCCACTTCTTTGCCTACTTCCTGACGGCTGTCGTGCTCTGCGTGGTTGGATACCTGGCCTTCCACAACAAGCGCAAGGTGGGTCCTGGCACGCTGCTGCTCTCTGCGCATCCAGATGGGAGCTCCCTTCTCTTCTTTGGGGACAGAAGTGGGGGGACACAGGATTCGACCTGAAATTGTAAACACACTGTCACTGGGTTGCTCTTTCTCGCTCTCACACTGCGGTACAAGCATGCCACTATCACTACCAATGGCACTGGGGCTCTGCTTGGTTGCGAGGTCATGCATGGCTCAGATTCGGTTACCTTGTCATCAAGGCCATGCACAGGGAATACCCAAGCAACCAGTGCTGATCAAACTCTCTGATCACAGCCTTCATGGAGCAGATGGACTTCCTGTTGCTGGCTTGGCAGGGAACTGGGGTTGGGGAAAGGGGGTGGGGGGGGGGGGGGGGGGGGGGAAGGAATTATGCACTCTCATGTTAAATTTTAGTGCTGTCCACTTCCTGATTTTTATTGGTGGTTCTACTTTATGCCGATTGGTGTGTAAGGTGTCCATACCATTTCGCACTAAAAACTGGAGCATAAGCATAAGTGGATTCAACTGTGTGTTGTTAGCGGTCGTGTGAACTAAGCACCAGTGTTTTATATTGTTTGTTACAAGCTACTTGGACAAGACAAATTAGATGGCTTGATAACCCTACAACTTTGGGAAGGAGTAACAATGACAGCATCTGAAATATTCATAAGTATGATACGACAGTACCCTGCGCATGCTGAATTTGAGTGCTGTGCTTAAAGTTTCTTGTCTGCTGCCTCCCGCAACCTGGAGGTCTTGTGGTGCAGAGCATCATGCCTATCCCAGTGCTAACAACGACGTCGAGACTTGTTGTGAACAGTGTACCAGAAATAAGGCTTGGTGTGCAAGTTAGTTCCCACACCCTGTAAGTTAACATATTTTAGGTTGATTGATTTAAATTACTATTGATCTAGGGTGTTATCTTATTCATGTTATCTTGCAAACTCCTCTGTAAATCTGTCACAAAAATGCAAGAATTAGTGCAGCTGCTTCTGAACATTTTTTTTTTCCTTGTCAGCACTTCGGGGGAACCAGAATACAGCCATTGGCAACACTGGTTGTTCTGTATGAATCACAGAAAGGGGATTGGAAACGGACTGCAACCAGAGCCTTTGTGTGGCACATTAGAACACGGCCGCAGTGGCCGCTTTTCTGATGGAGGTGAAAAGTGAAAGCGCCCGTGTGCTCGAGATTTTGGCGCACGTCAAAGGTTCCCAGGTGGTCAAAATTAATCCGCAGCCCTCCCCTACGGTGTCCCTCATCGTCTGCGTGGTGTTGGCACGTTAAACCTCATAATCAATAAATAAAGCGCATTAGCGCTACTCATTTCAGTTTTAGTGTGTAAATGCTGCTGTCGAGAAAGAACGGCGAGGTTGCATTAGACCAGGGTTCTCTCCATGGTGGGCGGCAGTGGAAATTCCGCCCACTGTTCCCCTTCACCGCCCACTACCTTTGGAATGCTGCCCACTGCTCCGACTGACCAGTTTGAAATGCGCGCCTGAGGATCAATGCCAGTGGCAGCGGGCCACACCTCCCGCCATGTGGTTACGTGAAAAAGGGTCTGAACAAGTGGCTTTGAAGTCTCAGATTGCCTGCTGCGTGCAGCTCTTGGAGTTCGTGGTTGCGCTTGTCACTTTCTTATTTTGTTTGAGAGCTTCCACTTTCACCATGCTGTGGCACCACAATGCCTGGTATTTGATCAGAGGTGTTGAAGTTTTGTTATGAAAATTTGAAATTCCTAAATCCTTCCCCCCCCCCCCCCCCCCCCCCACGCCTTCATTCTCAATATGTCCACCTCTTGAAAATTCCTGAGGAGAGCCCTGCGTTAGACCTACTGTTGAGAATGCACCTGTGTCACCGTTTTACCTTTTCTTTTTTTTTTAACTTTGGTAGCGTGCTTGCATTTCAAATCTATGCCCGAGAGTAACTTGAGTTGTGCGCATGAAAACAATCCTTGGGGCAGAAAGCAGCGAAATGTGTGGCATGTTTAATTTGTCAGATTCCGCCGGTGAGTTGGAGCAGAGCGACAGCAGGCTTCAGGGCTTTTTTGTGTGTGCATGTGTGTGGCCTTTGCTGTGGAAGTGGTGTTGGTGTTTTCTTTTTCCCTCTTAGTTTTATTCACTCTAGGGCAGCTTGACTAAACAGCGTTTGAATGGTGCTTAGTGAACAAAGCAAAAAAAAAGTCGAGCAAAACTTCCCCGTGCTGGTGAATCTCATGGCGGGGCAATTCCCACCTGCAGATCTTGGCCCTGATTCTGGAAGGCCGGCACGAGCGCCAGCGGAGACACAATGGTCACTACCGCCGACTGGACAATGTGGACGACACCTCAGGCAGCCGCAAAGGCCGTGGAAGCTTTTAGGAGCCGCGGTTCACCACTGGTCCCGTTCAAGTACAAGAGCGAAGATGCAAACGGCGATTGTTGTCGGCAACTCGTGGCCACCCGCGGTTCCTGGTGCCCACTTCCCTTGCTAACTGCTCGGACGTACGCTCACTCCCGTGTGGGGCGCTTATGGAAAAGTAGCCTAGTTCTGTTGCGTAAGATTGCATCTATACAAGGACGGTGAATTCAGAGAAACGTGGCATATCTGTCCTCCGCACCTTGTTTACCACGTCCAAGCTCACGGTGCTGCGCTTGACAAGAGCTTGTGACTGGCTGCAGGGCATGTGAATGTGCCTTTAGTCGCACTTGCTGCTGTGTGTGCGTGTGAACGGGGTAGGGGCCGGTCTAGTCACAAACTCTAGTCAAACGCGGTGTTCCGGAGCAAACAGCAGCAACTGCGGCCTCTGTCGCCAACCCCTGCGCTCAAATAATGTGCTTGTGTAGTAGTTGTACTAGCACTTTGCTTGTTGTGCAGTGCAAGCTCCTGCGAGGTGTGCGGGCGTCATCGTTCTTGCCACTTTGAATCGGCCTATCATGCATGGGTTTTCACGAGTGGTCAGCATTCTAGGAGGGATAGTGGAGACAGAGGGAGGCCATGGGGGTTCATTGCACAGAGGAGTTCATTGGGGAGTGCAGTGCTTTTTTTGTGCGTGTTTCCTTTCAGTAGTTTCATACTTGCACCAACAGAAAAGGTGGTACTTGTGCACTGAAGTGATGCAACAGGGAACAATTGTTGCCTCGCACAGCTGATCAAATACTTGTTTCAATGGGACATGAAACTGTCTCAAACACAATAATTGAACAACTAAAAGAACTTATTGTTCTTCACCTTGCCAAGAGAGCAGTGTGTGCTTTTAAGAATGCGCAGAATGGCACATGACAAACCTTGTTCTATTTTGCTTTTGAGTTGTCACATTATTTATGGCTTGGCAGTATGTGAATATGTACAGTGCAGACAGAGAACCACGCAGGCAATCGTCTTGCCATTGACTATGGAGTTTATGCAGGTACTGGCTGTTTTCATATTTCTGTGTGTTTCGAATATCCGAGCCCACTGTGGATACCTGTAGGGCCCTTCTGCAAACCTTAGGATGTGTGAATAGGAAATGCTTGCGCTTTTAAAGACTAAAAGGCAAATGGCAAATTAATGCAAATTTTAGGTATTTGTGCCGTAAAAGGAAATGATAATCATTCTCCTTAAGAACACTGTTGCAAATACCATTGGAACATTACTTGCTTTTTTTTTTCTCCCATTACTTGTGCTTGCATGGCAGAGCAAACAAATGTTATTCTTGTGTTGACATGAGAAAAACCTTCCACTGCACAAGAAATTAGGCAGAGAGTACTTTTTGTTGACACAGAGGAACATTCTCTGGTAATTGCATTTAATTGTTTACGGGTGGTCTGCAATGTTCTCAGACATGTGGGTGCAGTTTTTTTACTACTAATTGTTATCCTGTAATAACATAGTGGTTGTATAAGGCTGTATGGTTTTGGGTAATGAAGCGATCCTTCAAAAATTTTGAAAATGATTTGGCAACTAGATGCACGTGTATAAAATGAGCACGCCCCAGTAGATCTGTGGTGGCAAGCAGACCTCCTACCTAAGCTGACACCCTGGGCTTGTGAAGCCTTCTGGTTTCCTTCCCAGTGATGCAACGTGCAGTTGCACAGTGTGGTAGTCTGCGTGATTGGTCCGGCACTTCAGTCTCGTTGCCTCTTTTGACGAAAAGTTGGGTGCCATGCAAGATTGCTAGAGCAATCGTTACTTGATGCATTTTATAAAAATCAGTGCCCACATGGGCGAGCAGACTCACACAGTGTTTCTGACCAGGACAGAGGCAAATTGTCACCACTAGTCAACTGAAGGGTAGATGGGGGATTTGGGTATAAGAGTGCTCCTAGGCCAGTGTTTCTTGGAGACTGGTTAATTACTGCGAGTAGCCGATTACCGTTTGTTAAATGGCTTTAAGCAGTGCATGTTGTCGTAGCAGTTCACAGGAGGAACTGGTATGAAATAAAGCAGGAACATTGTTGGGGTGCAGTGTTGTCTCCCAATTGCCTGTTTTGCTTAACGATCATTGAACTTTATGCCTGTGTGTGTTCTTGGCCTGATTTTCAGACAACAGGGGTCGTCACATAAATGCCTCATGGCCAATGTTCCTTATGTTGCAAGAGCAAAAGCATTGCCACAGCAGTTCTTTGAGGTTCAGTGAACAAATCGCCAAGTGTGGCGATTTGTTTTGGCCACCTTCTGATGATCACAAAGTGCAGCATGCCACAGTGCAATGGTAGTGCTGTATCCTCCTTCGCTTGGGGACATTGCACAACACCTTGTGCAAACGTGTGTTCTCTTGGTTGTGCTTGTTTGCTGCCCCTTTTGCTTTTCGTTGTGGCATGTTGTTTACGAAGTGGCTGCCAAGGCAGTTCTTGGTGCGTGATGGGAACCTTTATTGCATTACACGGCTTGTAATGCTGCAGTGTAACATCGCAAGTGTGGTGGGTATGAACAGATGTTTGTTTTATTTAATGGTGCAAATGATGAGAAAGACATTGGTGTGGTTTTACTTTTTTCGAATGCCGTCAGTCCTCCGCAATTAGGGTTCGGTACAGCCTCATGGTGCAAGTGTAGAAATTCCAAACTGACCTGCCCAATCTGCTGCTTAGGTGTCCAGAAAAAGTTAGTAGCATTTTGAATGGGCTTGTGCAGGGGTGTTAAGAAGTTTGCACTGCAACTGGTGCTTAGTTGTCCACAGGAACTGCACACTTGCATTTCAAATAGAAGAGTGCAGGACGTGCAAGAAAGAGAACGCACAGCTCTGTGCAAAGAGGCAGGCGTGTTTGCTCAGCTCATTGGGCAAACATGCTGCGAGTAGCAACTTGACACTCCCAGTAAGGATCCCCACTGGGCATGCCAAGTTGGTACACTTGCATTTCCTTGGGTGTGTGCACACTTGTTCACTCTCCCCTTGCTTGAGGTTCCCAATTTGTTCTTTGTTTGCGTTTCATAAAGTATGCCAAATTTCACCATTCAGGCTTTGTCGACATTGCAGTGTTCCTTCATAGGATGTATGAAGCCTGCTGGGTGTTGTAAATACTGTACCATAATGCGAAGCAAGCATTAGTTCCCCAACGAGTGCATGCAATAAACTTGTTCATCCATTCGAAGGGTGTTGTGGAGTTCAGTCTTGTGGAAGGGACAAGCGCAACGAAGGTAAACGCACTGGCGCTTGAAATTGGCTCATTTATTATCGGTTGCTCACCGTGATGTCAGCAGGCGACAAAATAAACGGGCCTGCCATCACTTCCGCTGACGCGGTGGGCAACGGAAACCAGTACAGTTCGCGTGACGCTGCTGCGTGCGAATACACACTTGGGAGGAGACAAGAACGAAGAATTTTCAGCGCACAACAAAAACGGCCCGTGCTGAAGGAAAATCGGCAAACGGCAGTGTACGACCGCGGCTCTAGACGACCGTAGCCGTAGCAGCGGCAGCTGCCGGCGTTGCCCGCTGGACCATGAGCTTCCCGTAGCCGCCCCGGCCCGAGTCAAAGTCGGTCCTGTACTCGTCGCGCACCTGACCGCCGCTCTTGCCGCGGCCGTACTGGCGTCCTTCGATAAAGCCGGCGTCCCAGTCGGTTCGAATGACGCGGTTGTCCAGCTTCGTGCCGTTGACGTAACGCATGGCGTTTTCGGCATCCCCGCGCGTGTAGTACTCGACAAAGCAGAATCCACACGGTGTCTTGTTGTATCGGTCGAGGCCCATAACAGCCTTCTTCACATCGCCACACTTGGAGAATAATTCGTATATCTGCTCCTCAGATGTGTAAAAGGACATGTTGCCGACGTAGAGCGTGCAGCTCGACTGGAGGAGACGCTCTTGTTCTGCTCGACTGCCCTTGAAGTGCTGGTCGCGGTACGAACTTAGTTCACCACCTGACATTGTTGTTGCTTAGGCGGTCGCACAATTTTCCCGCATGAAATGAATCAAGCTGACGCAAAAGACAGCGCACACAATGGCGACGGTCGCTACGACCTGGATCCAGCGGTGATGATAATGATCTGGTTCAATGGTTTGTTGCCGTTGTCATAGAGGAAGAATTTTTTTCTCTACGTCGTTGGTGCGTCCATATAAAAAAATGTGCTTTTTCTTTCCCTTGTCTTTATTCCCGCCACAGTACCGCAGTGGCTTAATACCAGAAAGAAAGAAAAACTTTTGTTTCCTACTTCGGCTCCGAAACATATTTTCCCATGGTGCAATGAGTGGCGCGTGCTTCAAAAATGTGTTTGTGCGCTAGCTAGGTTGTTGTAGGTAACCTGTTTGTACTGATTAGTGTACGCGAATAAATTATTGTATTTGATTGTACCCGTCAACGTTACTGGATTAGCATAGGGATCAGGCTGACCGTTTTCAGTTGTGTGGCCTTGCCCACCGAGTAGGGCTTGGAACCCTCTACCGCTGCGGCAGACGTGAAAGGCTCCTGCTCCTCGACTTGAGGCCGCGGGTCACCCGACAGCACTGAGCCACTCGAGCGCTCGTCTGGGTTGCAGCTGCGGTGCCCTTCCACGGCTGAGCAAGCGTGCAGGGCCGCCAGAGCTCCTACACGCCCGCACCTCCGTCACCGACACTCGGTCATAGTGAACTAGATTCACTATAACTCGGTGATCATATCTGTCATCAAGTTTCCTTTCTGCACCCCTGCCCCTGACCCTCCGGACTCCACTTCCCCAAAACCGGATCCGGTCTTGGGGACAGCGCGTGTGTGTAAAGAGAGAGAGAGAGAGAGAGAGAGAGAGAGAGCTTGCGCGCGCGCACGCACGCATTTGCTCCGGCATCACCCACCCTGGGTGGCAGGCTAGCAGCTAGGCGCAGCAGCGTAAGGACCAGCCATCGAGTTCCAGCAGCTACGTGGAGCGGTCGCTGGCGGCGAAGTTTCACCTGGTGGAGTCCCGCGGTTGTGACCTGTGGCTCCACTGCTTGCCATCTCATGTCGGAATCACCGGCAATGAGGTGCTGCTCGCCAGGATGGGGTCCCTGCCTCCAGCGGCCTGAGGCCCTTCGACGCCGCACAACCCATCCTGGCGCGGGAGGTGGAGACGATGCACCCGGACCCCAGAGTCATCAGCGGCCAAGCTCCACAGGTCCTGCCTGGCCGCATCAGCAGGGACGCCTGCTCCATACTCCTCCACATGCGGCTCGATTGCTGCAACGTGGCAGCCCGCTTGCCCCGACAAGGCCGCCGGTCGTCGCCCACATATGTGCTGACTGCCCAGAGTCCGAGACCGTGGAGCCCCTGCTCTGCTCCTGCCGCCAGCACGATGCCCCGCGTGCAGAGCTTCGGGCCGCACTCCAGCGTCTCGGGCTGCCCAGCCACACCCTGATGGACCTGCTTTTCCCGACGGCCCGAACTCCATCCGGAGAAAAGCATTCCGACTTGTTCTGGCCTTCCTCGAGGAGACCAACCTCATACAACGGCTGTAGCCCAATGCCTGCCGGGCAGCCTTACGCACTCCTTATCTCTTTCTTTCTCTCTCTCCCTCTTTCTGTGTGCCCATTTGTTCTCACCTATCCCCTTTCATTCCCCTTCTCCCCTTCCCCCGGACTGGGTTGTATGCTGGTGAACCCCCAAATGAGTTCAAAATATCCCCAGTCCACTTGTCTTCCACTTTCTATATAAATAAAGCACTCACTCACTGCCACCCAGGGCAACCTTTCCGCAAATGAAGATTAATATTATTGTTAGAGGGATGCGTTTCTAATATTTCGCGTAAGTTCCTGGGCTTTTCATTAGTTTTGCACTTTTATATGTGATGGCGTGAACATTCCTTGGAAGTTTTCTGCGGAGCTTTTATGTTGTATGCTATCGTGCTTGCTGTCGCTTGCCGCAGTTGAGTCGGCAATTGAGTTACCTATTGTGTGTTGTGTACTTCTGGGACCGTTTCACTTGCGCCTTTATCAGTTTCATCTCGCGGCTCGGCGTGCCTCTTCTGTGTTTCAGCATGTGTGGTACGTTGCGCAGCTGGACATATACCTCGAATTTGGATCGGTGTTCCCTCGGTAGTGAATACCTCTCCCGCCCAAATTCCCATCGCGTCGCGACATGCCGTGGTACTACGTACCGTGCACATGATTCGGTGCGCCGCAGTCGGTCTCCCTTGTTGTAAGAACTTGCCTACTAGTCGAAAAGGGAGTGCGTATATGCATATCTATGCAATGCGTCTTCGCTGATGCTACTCCCCGAATCGTAGGGGCCCTGTTCGGAAGACAGCGGGACTTGCAGGTCAATCCTAAGACGCAGTAGCCGTGTCGCTGCAGGGTTCTACCTTAGGCTTTTTGTATGGTTTGGTGGTCTTGCCTAGCCGGCTTGGAGGTGAGGACTGCTGAAGGCACGAAGGTATTCAAGTGGTGGTAGCTTCTCCACGCAAGCCACAACATCTAGCGAGCTCGATCGTATGACAGATGAGTGCAGAAATGGCATCCGGGATTCCGTGCTGTGCGCTGTTTATTCTAATTGACCTCACGTTTAGGGTCGGTCACAGTGATTGCGCCTGGACTCTGCACGCAGGCTGGGCCACTTCACTGCTCATCGGGCTATTTGCAGGGAGCAGCTCAGTGCTCTGCACCGTCGAGTGAGCTGTGTAGAGGAGCTAAATAGCTTCAGCGCTGGCCTGAATACGAACAGCCACCAAGTTCAGCTCAGGCCACGCTCACCGTAGACTTCCAAGCTGCCGCAGCTGTAATCAGTAGGACACTGGACTGAGCACAGCACAGGGAGAGCATACACGAATTTGTATCCCAGAAAAGCCTTTTGTAAAGATTACAAAATGCCTTTATTGTTGCGTAGTACCAATATAGCGATTCAATGCCGTTGGAATTATTGATCTACATTCAGTATTAGCCGCGCCAGAAGCAATAAAGTGCACCTCTCCCCCCTTGCCAATCGATTCCTCCTCCCTCTCTGCTTCTTTCAAAGCAGCTGGAAACACTGGGAATAGCCATGTGACATCGCGACGCTCGACTTCCGTTCTCCGCTAGCTACATTCCTGCGCCTAGGCACGCGTCAATCGCTGGCCTTTGCCTCGGGATCGCGCAGGAAGGAGGAAGAGCAACCGGAAGCCAATGGCAGTGACGTTACCGGCGACCGACGATCGGCCGAATCAGGGGGGCGCCTCGCCGTTGCGTCAGCCGCGATCGCCGTTGCGTCAGCCGTGGTCGGCGTTGCGTCAGCCGCGGTCGGCTCGCTGCGGCGGCACGCTCATCGGCTGAGAACGGCGATTTTCAAAAATTGTTTACAAATTATCCGTACAACGTATGGGGCTCACACTTGGCCCAAAAATCCCCCGTTATGTGTTCTACCACTTGAATGCATTTGATTGCTACCTTCACAAAGCTTTTCTGGGTCCCTTTAAGGCCAGGCCTGCTACCAGCACGCGCAGCACCGGGTGCAACCGTTCATGCACTCATCAGTTCTGCGCTGTCCTGTGCAACTCGCAGCCGATGTGCTCTAATGGGTGCTCCATAGCTCCAAGCAATTGTTCTGCTTGGATTCACGAGTCCGCCTGCTAGATGTCGCGCAACTTGGTATAAGTGAGAACTAGGCTTCGTTACGATTCAGAGCGCCGCGCACTGCAAGCTTCGTGCAGGACTCCTGTGCTTTGTGGCAGAGCCTACCCTCCTCATGTGCGCAGCATGGCAGAAAGAAACGAATAAATGGAGAGAAAAAATGGAAACTAAAACGTCGTTAGAGATGTACAGGGCTGAGAAATGGGACATCGGAAGGGAAAATTTCTGCGATAATTCCAAGGGCAGTGCTTTACTTTTTGAGGCTAGAGCAGGTTGGTTGCGAACTAAGAGCTTTGTGGGGAAGTATACACAAGGTGTCTGTCTTCGATTTGGCTGCACTCGCTGCACTCATTCAGGTAGTGCAGCATTCGCCTATTCGATTTTCGAGTGCAGCGCGCGGCGCCTGCACTTTTCTGTTCGATTTACCGAGGCTGCAGAGAGTGCAGGATGAGTTCACGGCCTTCCCTGCACTTCCCAGGGAGGAGGTGCAGAAGCAGACGACAAAAGTGCAGGACCGGTTCTGCAGGGGCGGCGCCTGCGCTGAACTGGCTGAACTCATGCAGAAAGTGCAGGCCAAATCTAAGAGGCTTAAAAAATGATGGGGTATGCGTAGTCTGCGGAAAAGAAACAGAAACTATGCGGCACATAGGGTTAGAATGCGAGGGTATCCATCCAAATCTTCATGAGGGAAATATTCGGCTTCCAGAAGCCCTATGATTTAAGGGTAGCACAGAGGGAGTTAACTTCAAGGCTGTCGAGGCGCCGAAAAGAAGATTAGAATGCTGGTGGACGAAAAGAAGATAGGGGAATATTGCCGAAGACAGCTATCACCTGTAACAGAAAAATAAGTATTTTGTGCTTGCCCCAAGAGCAGCGCTAGTATTAAACGAAGAGTATAAAACATAGGTATACTAGTTTTTTTGGTAATATATCACGTCATCACCCCGCTACAAAGAGGATACCACTGCAATCACCATCATCATCAGCCTGCCACGCGGGGCCGATAGCGGTGACTCAAGCCGTTGCAGCTACAAAACACGAAGCCAACGTTTCTTCATGTAGAGACATACCCCGGCGAAGCGGACGCCGCAGCGGAGATGTCCTCTCCCCCTCTCTCAGACTCAACGAGCGCCGCTACTGCCGGCCTCACGAACTCGGAAAGAGTGTTGTGTGTGTCTGTACTATTTTCGGGCCGTGTGCACAGAAGCACTGGGAAAGCCCCGCAGCCCTTACGGCTTCTGTGTATAAAAACCGCCCTCTAAGTGAATAGTTCCATTCGTTTTTCAGCAGCGAATCCATGCAGTCGCCCTGTCGAGTCGCGCTGTAACCTTGTCCGGAAGGGTATTAATTGTTCCTGTATTACTTCGGCTCACCTATCCCCATGCAGTAAACCAGTTAAGTTTTCCTTCGGCTTCTTGTCGTCGTCACGAAGGCAGCAACTTTTGCTGGCCGCTATTCACCACGCTACCACACATGACGGAGGCGACGGAACCCGGCTCGGGGACGCCTTCCCGAATGTAACAGCTTCTGACATCTGTATGTTTTGGAAAACAATGCAATCACGAGACGCTGCAATGGCAGCTCATGCTGTCTCTTCTGTACTATTTCTCAGCTTCTAGATCGTATAAAAGGGACAGCTCTCAGTTTCACTACTCCGAGTTTGTTACACAAGCATAAAATTGCAACGCAAGCGGAAAACGAAGACAGAAAAAAATACGCTGGCAACAACGTTCAGTGCAAAACATGGTGCATACCAACAAACCATATATATATATATATATATATATATATATATATATATATATATATATATATATATATATATATATATATATATATATATATATATATATATATATATATATATATATATATATGTAGCGAATCAGAATAGGAAATGAGGGGCTCGTTGAAAATAACACAGAAATAAGGGTTGGCAGTCGAGAAAACCTCGGAAAGCAAAGGGGAGGATGTGGTAGATCATTGAAACAGATTAAGAATTTGGAAAGAAAGAAAGAAAGTGAAGAAAAAATGCCCGCCAGGTGGGATCCGAACCCACGACCTCCAGAATACCGGACCGGTATTCTGGAGGTCGTGGGTTCGGATCCCACCTGGCGGGCATTTTTTCTTCACTTTCTTTCTTTCTTTCCAAATTCTTAATCTGTTTCAATGATCTACCACATCCTCCCCTTTGCTTTCCGAGGTTTTCTCGACTGCCAACCCTTATTTCTGTGTTATATATATATATATATATATATATATATATATATATATATATATATATATATATATATATATATATATATATATATATAAGGTTAGTAGAGACAGAGACAAACGAGAAATACGTAGAAAATAGAAATAAGTTTACTGACGTTTCAGGGGAGTCCTCTCCCTGAAACGTCAGTAAACTTATTTCTATTTTCTACGTATTTCTCGTTTGTCTCTGTCTCTACTAACCTTATTTTTTTCGCGCTCTGTGTGAGTTTTATCTTTTCAGACTATATATATATATATATATATATATATATATATATATATATATATATATATATATATATACGATTGAGTAGTCACAGTGAAAAACACGAAAAACATAATACATTTATTATAACGTTTCGATCCGGGATCCGAGTAGGCTCTACCCGACGCAGAAGCATAAAAAAGCACCAAAACGCAGAGGGGGAAAAAAGAGGAGGAGAAGGTTGAAGTGGTGCCAGGAAACAGAGGGGAAAGACACCCGGCCCGTGAAAGCAAGAACGTGAGGGTCTGATGAGGGGCTCGTTTCTTGCGCGTGCGTGTGCAATGACGCGCAAGAAACAGGCCCCACGTCGGGCCTGAGCCTTCATTCCCAATAAAAGTTTTCCCCTTCCTCCTCAGGCCATATGCTTCTCTGCTGTGGCGTGACTGGACAATGAGCATAACGGATTGGACATAACTTGTCACTTGTGGACCCCCGCAAATCCTCAGTTCCTCATCTCTTCCTTGAGGTGTGCATTGTGCTACGCAGGTGGTTTGGCGGAAAACGCAAATACGCCCGTGTGTTCGAGATTTCGGCGCCCTTTAAATATTCAAATTTAATCCCGAGCCCTCCACTACGGCGCGCCTCATCGCCTACATGCAGCGTCGGCGCGTTAAACCTCACAATTAATCAAACAGGCAATGGTTTGGCGGAGGGTGAATCAGTGAGGTTTCACCGCCGTCGCCACAAAATGCTTCAATACTACGCTTCATGTTAACGAATTTGGATTATAGGGCAACTGGGGAGGTGCAGAAGCAAACGAGAAAAATGGCGGCTAGCTTGCATTGCGCTGCAAACGTCGTAGAAAGAAATAGAGTTTCTGCTGCCCCTGTTACATAATTTCACTCTCCCTCCCTACCATATATTAAATGCAGAGCATTTCAGTAACTCACTTTGTCACCCGCGTTGACGTCCGTAGTCCGCACCGCACCCCTCCCTACTATATAAAAAAAATACTATCCGGCGCCAGGTTTCGATCTCTCGACCCTGCGGGCGGAACGCAATGTACATGGTGCTCTACCCACTGCGCCACAAAGCCGACTTTTTTTTTTCTTTACTGCATGAAAAACTTCCCTTAATACAGCCTACGAAAGTTAGGAGTCATCCAAGAAGATGCACATCACTGCAGCTAAAATAAGCCGTCCGTTAAAACTCTGGCAAGCAGACGCACGCGTCCAACAGATGCAGTCATTCTGGTGGGTCACTTTGCGCCGCATAAATGCTCCGCACCAACGCAGTTTGCTCCCGAAAAATGGACTTCGTTGGGCGAGGGGGTTCCGCGTGCCTGTCCGTCATGCGGCACTTCCACAAGCTATACAATCCGATCACAACAAACATATCATAGGGCACTCCAGTAACATCTCTAAAAGGCAAGAACCGAATTGTATAAGGGGTAATGTCCATGTCCTTTTTAAGAAGCGGGTCACACGTATGTGTCTTCCTCCGAATGCAAAAACGTTTTTCTTTAAGCTGCATACATCAACACTCCCAGTGAAAACATGGTTGCGCGAGAAAGGAATGTCTATTCCTTGGTCTGACAATTGCCGTTTATGCAATCAACCTGAAACCATTGATCATTGTTTTGTTTTGTGCCGGGATCCGGTGCGCCACAAAGCCGACACAGAATGGGACGCTACTAACGCGCCTTATATCGTTGACTCATTCAAATTACTGCTGACGAGTGCTCTCTCGTCAGCAGTTGCCACAAGTGCAACAATATTAACGTAACGCAAACTACTTAACGTCGTGCGCCCCCGGAAATGCTCTGCATTTGATCGTGCCCCTCGCGAGGGGGATGTTTCACTGCGTCTTCTCTCGGTCGAGGGACCCGTGGCACCATCTAGCGGAGGCGCGGCACAACTCGTAGCACTTTCTTCGAAAAAGCGCCTCGAAAGCGCGGCAAATATGAAATAGGGATGACGCGCTTTCGAGGCAATCCGCCGACGCGGCTGCTTTGTGTACAGACTCGGCGGCGAGCGTCCCGGGATTTTGGTGCCGACCGAACTTTTTCTTCCCTTCACGCACACTCCAGTGCTCTTTCCCTCACGTCCTTTCCAGTATTTTTCTCCGCTCACGTCTAATGTTCTTCTCAGTCTCTTAATTCTTCCTCATCCCCCTCACATTCTCCCATCTTCTTCCTCCCCCCACTCCACGCACTCCTCCACTCAATCTATCAGTTTCCCCACCCGCCACACTAATCTTTCACCTCTCCTTCTTGCCTTTTCCTATCCAGCTTCATATCCTTCCCCTGGCTCACATGATCTACCCTCGGTGTGTTGCGGTGACCCCTTGGTCGAGCACCACTGGTGGTCAGTCACCCACTAATTACTGGCAAGTCAGAGACTCCCTCCATCAGAGCCGCCAGTCATACTGGAATCGATTGGGTATGACGTACTTCTTGACATGACAGACTAAAATTTTTATAAGTGCCGGGCTGGTTACACTGGTTTTGCGCGATGGAGGCACCAGCACTGCACTGTAAACTGATTCAAGAAGTTGCTGAATCGAGTAGATCGAATGTAGCGGGAAGTTGTCAGCCCTTCTGAAATTTGATATTGAAACAAGTACCACTCGATTAAAAAAGCCCGAGAAAGAAACATCAGAAATGAGGCAAGTGTGTAGGAAGAACTGTAGTTTTTTAAAGACCATGGGGCTACCTAAACAGGGAAATTATGGTCTGCATATATATGTCCGCCTGTCGAATTATACTGGCGCTCACTAAGTTACGGATCGACCCACTGTACACTGGTGGATTAGTGTTTGTTAAGGGGAAGAGGAGTCTTAGGGGGAGAGAGAAAGTGGGATAGAGGGAATAGAGGAGGGAGCAGCAGGAAGGGGATGGTGAAGCGGAGGGGTAGAAGTGCGATTGACGTGGGGGGATATGAGCTGAGGTGGGAGAGAGGAAGGGTAAGGGAACAGTTGGGAGGAAATGTGAGGGGAAGAGGTGTGTGGCAGGAGGGAGAAGGGATCAAATTTGTGGGACAGAGAACGAATTCAAGACAAACAGCTTCCTGACGATCATGACTGCATGAGCCAGGACAGTACCCAGTGATAATTCAGAGGGAGCAATAGGTTTTTTTTTTTAATTTCCACAATCACCACACTCTTTTTTGTGCACGTGTAATGGGAATGTGTCGGGGTGTGTTAGAACGCCAAGGGTTGAATCTAAATCTATAGCTTCAGGTGGGCCTCATCAGATAATACCACCTCTCCACTAACGCGCACTGGAGGCATATGGCTCATTGCAATATAATATATTATTATAATATTGTCATGAAATTATATTCCACGAACACGCACGCAGTGATGGATCGATCGACTCGGGACGGTGGCCGAATTGCGGCCGAGGACGTATACGTCTTATTCGCGAGCCGCGCCTTTGTCTCGTGAACGTATGCTTAGGTCCCAAATAAGGCTGTAAGTACGGCGGCCGCATATAGTAGCGCCGGGAGAGCTAGCGTCGCGGCCTATGCCAGAGATGATCGCCGTCAGTACACCACCTCAACAGTACCAATTTTTACCGTGTGCTGCATCAACCACATGCGTCGAACGCGATCTAAGGGCAGCTCACGATCTGAGAACGAGTGTTATGTGCGCGCGCCAGAAAGGCGCAAGGGCTACAGCAATTACAGTTGATTTCTGAACTGAAGGATTGTTTTATAATAAAATCATGGAGGATGAATAAAATGGTCGTCCTACGGATGTCTGTGGTACAATAGGGAGAAGCCATGCTTGCTGCGGGCCCTTTTTCATAGCAATAAAGTTTTGTAAAGAGAAAAGGTGCGTACCGGCGTTGAGGCTAAAATATTTCGAAAAAGGAATGGCACGCTTTTTATCTGTTTCAAGCAGAATTTAATTCTTCCACACTGTATCTCATTAAAGGGACCCTGCAACACTTACCATCGACTACTCGGAATGCATTTTAGGGTAAAGTCTATTGTCGCAGCAATATCCTCCCGCAAGAATTATGAAAATACGTTCACTATCACCGAAACTACGCGCGATGAGAAATCGCGCATAATTGTTCCCTCTCAACTCGACCGCGGGCAACGCTACGAAAGCTGCGCGCTCTCTCCCGGAGAAGGGGGTGGCTCGCGGCGTCTTCTCCGGTGGCCTTCGATATTTATTTATTTATTGAAAATACTTTCAAGGCCCATAGGGCATAACAGAAAGGAGTGGTAAGATACATACATAACGCGCAGTTGTTTTACACAAATAGCATAGAAACAGAAATCAAGAACAAAAGAGCGATTCAACAAGAAGTGTTGTGAATGACTGCTTTAAAGAGAGTGGCATCAATGATGGCAGCGATGGTGGGAGGGAGGTGGTTTCATTCCCCTTTTCTCCGAAACGTGGAGGGGTCTATTCCTGGTTTGGTGCCACAAAAAATGAGGCACGGCTGCCTGCTTGCAAGCACGCGCTCAGGCTGGTAGGGCGTTTTTGAAGCAATAAACGTTTGTTGTCATGTAATCTGACTGAAAGGGGAGTATTAAGTTCGTCACTCAAACTCCACGAGCACTCAAAACACAAAAGAAACGTCAAAATTGAATTGTGTGTACAGGCTCAGGCCTAGAAGAGGTTGGTACACAGCGCCTACAGGGGTGCACAATGAGGAAAATTGAAGGGAGCGCGGTTGATTTTTCCGCGTCTTTCACAGCGATTTGCGCGCTCACCGCTTCACGTGCACGTGTAATATTTGGCTCAGGTATTCCTGGCAGGGTAATTCCTGGCAGGTTTGTTGGAGGGTCCCTAATTAAGCCTCACTTTTTTCCTCGCTTATCGACTTTTACAGAGGAAGCAAATGGCACGCACACCCTTGAGGAGATTTTGTTACGAAATTTACGTCGTAAATAAACAAAGAAGCTTGAGGAGCGTTCCGGCGGCAACAGCACACTGAATGCGTTCCGACGCATAAACCATCCGTCTTCGTTGCTGACTCATGAAGCCCGAACTCCCTCAGAGGGTTTTGCAAGCGGCAAGATTTTTAAAGGGGGGGGGGGGGGGGTTGAAAAGGGTCCGAAACTGTCTGGCGTGGGGTGCCGACACCTTATCAGGCTCTTTCGCTGTAGTGTGTGCTAGAAGGACCTTTTTGACGAAGATGGGACGTTTCATCTCAGTGCGAAATAGAAGCACGCATCGACACGGCCATCAAAAAACCTAGGAGCCTAGCGCCCCCCTCGCAGCTAACGGGATGCTTCATTAAGTTTCGGCGGGATGGAACTGGCATTCTAAGTATACAGGAGGCTGTTGAGGCCAATGTCCAATCGTAAGAGGGCTATTGGTCGGCTACGGCCCAATCATAGTCGTCATAGCCGTCATAGCCTCCTTAATGGCCCAATCCTGCTCGCACCCGCTCCGAGAAACCAACGTTGTAACGTGGTAAATCCGAGGATGGTGCATTTCCCGATGGCGTAGACGGCGTAGACGTCAAGCACGCGGCAACGGCTCCTTACCAGCTGCTTGGTTACACCTGCGGCGGAGGCCCGAAACCGAGTGCAACTTTATGTGTCCAGTGAACAGCGCGTTTCAGCTAACTTAAAATGGGTAGAACGGTAGCGTATGATGATCATGTGCAAAAACTGATCAACGAGCTGTTTCAGGCGAAAAGTTCGTCGTTGACAGTTGGCGTTATCATCGGGCAGGTAAGGTTAATGACTCGCTGTGCTGTTCCTACCTTTTTCGGGTATTGCTGCCGAGCAGCGCCTTCCTAACACAGCTAGAGAGCATGCTGTCATGTTTCGTCCGCCGATCGCCCCCATTCTGCCCCTTTTCAGAGCACGCAGCAACGTGACATTGTCGTGCACATTGCCAGTACACCCAAGAAAGACGAGCCGCGGGAGGAAGGCGACGTGAAGCAGTCGCACAAGTCGGACCACGCTGAACTTGAGGAGGCCTGGATTTGCCAGCATGCCAAGCAGGTCGGCCGTGTTGCGCATCGTTTTTTTTTATCCTCTTGATTTTGTGCGCATGACGAGCGAATGAGTTGTTTGGACAGCACACTTGCGTGAGCGTGAATGCAACGAAGGTGGCTGAACTTATTTCACAGATTTGCATGTGCTTTTGTTGTCGAGAAAGTTGGCATATGGACCCAAGTTCCAACTTTCGCTTCACTTCGTGAAAACGTGGTTAAATGTTGAAGGAGCTAACCATTTATTTAGAAAAAAGGTGCTGTCGCCTTCAACTTTTGGGGCAAATTTATTGCAGTGCCTATAAAAATGCTAACTAGTTAAATGGGCGTCCGCAAGGTAGTTAAGGGGCGCAGGATCTGCGGTAGTCTGTAAAAAGCGTTAGCTTCAATGTGAAGATTTTGCGGAGGCTGAGGGCCTGATAACGTGTCGGCACCCCACGCAGTGGCGCACCCACGGGGGGTGTTTTGGGGGTTGTAACCCCCCCCAGATGTCCGTCGACCCAACCCCCTCCGCACGCCTCTCCCACCGAACCGAAACCGAAGTTCACCGAGCGCAGTGTGTAGTCTCGGAAGCTTTTATTATTGGACATTAGCAGTTACATCCCGAAGAAGAATATTGTATGACCGCATTAAAAAATAAAACTAGAGCACGAGCTTTTAGGATTGTGCTTTTAAGACAGTGCGGACCAACTTGCGTATAACTTGAAGTAGTTTAAGAAAAAGAATGAGAAAAAAATTTAGTGACACAAAAAGTGTCCCTGGACAGAAAATTTCTGAATGCTTAAGAATCCCTGGGGGTTTTAAATGATTCCGTAGCCCCCCTCCCCCCTACGGCACGCCTCATAGCCCACGCTAAACCGCAAATCGTCACACAATTTTTGTAGAGCCAGATTATACCACTTTCTGAACTTCTGTGCGGAACTTCCATCACAAGATTTGAATAATTCGTCGCCTTCTAATAAAAAAGACGCTGAAATTTCCAATAGGTTGGGACTCAGTAATGTCGAGTTTGCCTTCTGGCCTCAAATTAAATCTAACAAGATCAGATTGAAGTTGCTTTGTTTCATTCGAAAGCTTAAACAACTGTTTTTCCTTCAATAATAAGCACTGCACGAGCCCTCCCTCTCCCGTTGAATAAAAAAAGGTTCGGTTTTCCTTTATATATATCGCCTGAGTTTGTAACATTATAGTGAGGAAGACAGCAACGCTTCGTGCGCAGTTACGAAAACCTGGGATCACGGATAACAATGATGTTTTGTTGAATAGGCTTTCAGAAATATGTGTTAATTTGACTGTTCAGTGCAAATTGTGGCAGCCTATACGAACAGATTTCGTGCTTTACTCTTGCCATGACTTCACCAGTGAAGAAGGCATTAATTGTATTTCCTCCCCAACCTCATCTTCCGTCATCCCTTCCTTCCAATTCTACTTCCAAACTTGGGTTCGGGGCTTCGGGCAGTGGCAAAAGGCTTCGCGTATCTTCTTTTTTTACGTGAAGGTGCATCCATTATTATATCTCTTCTGCAGGCGAATTGTATAGGTTATGGCGGCTGATTTAATGCGTAATTTTTTCGCGCAAAAAATAATAAAAACTCGGCTGCTCTTTATAGTTTTATATATTTTATTCCTTGTGGTTATTTATTTTTATTTTTTTGTATTACTTACATTTGTCTTTATATTTGTTCTTTTACATTTTTGCATTTATATATTATCATATTTTATATTTGTTGCGAAAATTTCAAACCCCCCCCTAGACAAAAATCCTGGGTGCGCTAATGACCCCACGCCAGACAGTTTTAGGCCCTTTTCTCCCCCTCTTACCCCCGCCACCCCCCTCAAAACCTATTAGCTTAGCTTAGCGGAGGCTGACTCATTTGGCAGTTTTAGACACGTCCCAGCACTATGCGGATTCCGTAGTTGTGATATTTTGCAGTGAAAGTCTTGTCATAGCCTACAGGTGTCCTCGGAGAAAAAAGATTTTGGACACCCACGGCTCTAGTGATGTGAGGAACAGTGGATATCAAAAGTACATGACTGTCATGAGTTTCATGTGTTTTTGCATTAGCGCCGTAAAAAAAATGTTTTTTTATTTCAGAGGCTAAGTCATGCTTCAGCAACACTGTTTTTTTTTTTTTTTTCGATGGAGGTGAAAAACTAAGGCACCTGTGTTTGACGCATATGAATGATCTAAAGGAGGTCTAAATTAATCCGTAGCTCGCCTCTACAGTGCGCCTCATAGCTGAGGTGTAACTTTGGCACGTAAAGCCTCGAATATTCGAATGCTTTTAAAATCATGTTATGATTTGTTAATCTTGAAACAAATGGTGCAACGGCAATAAGGATGGGGAGCACAGAGAAAGCAACACAGATACTTGTCTCCCTGTTTCTCATCCTTGTTTCCATTGTGCTGTTCACTTTGCGGTGTTCAGTAACTGACTAGACTTGGCCAACCGACTAGCAGGAGATCCTGGCTATGGCTCCAGTGGCCTTGTAGCCTCGTGCTGTACTTATATTACTGGACTGGAAACACGCATGTATTAATGCAGCAATTGAATCGATCTGTGCCATCTAGTTTGACCTTCCCTGGTTGGTTGTGCTGTGGTAGGTCACACGGATGCTCCCAGGGGGCATGGATGTGCTTGGGCTGTATGCTGTGGGCCCCCCTGATCAGATGGCAGCTGCTCAGGCTCAGCTGAGACAGGTAAGCCTCAAGGAGTGATGACTTGCTTGCTTGCCTTTGTGTACATGCTACCTAAGAGCTTTGCACAAAGCCTTTCATTTCATTTCATTTCATTTATTCATCCTTAAGGGCCCGGAGGCATTACATAAGGGGGGGCGTACATCAAGGTTGCAACAGCATCAGAAAAAGGTAACAAGGAACAACAACATAAAAGGAAATGAAAAAGACAGGAATGAACATTCAAGTGACGGCGTACATTAAAGTTTCAACAAGTTCATAAAAAAGTAACAATGATCACAAGTTTTAACAAGGGAACAATGATCACAAGTTTTAACAAGGGACAACAAAAAAGGAAATAAAAAGGAAGGAAATTAACACTCAAGTGACAAGGCGTACGTCGAGGTTGTAACATCTAAAAAAGTGACAATGATCACACATTTTAACAAGAAACAACACGAAAAGGAAATAAAAAGAAGGAGTGAACACTCCAGTGACAACAGCAAGACTAAGAATAAATTTTACAGCAGTGTAATAACAAGACAAACAAAGAAGACTAAAAAAAAGAGAGAGAGATGACGAAAGCAAGTGTGGTGTTTAGGTGGCATCATTTTGGTTGCTGTTATGGGTTAGTTTCTCACGAAATTTTGTGCAGTCGCTGCATGAAGCAGTGTTATCCGGGATCGCATTCCAAAGTGTGACGGTGTGGGGGAAGAATGAGCTGCTCATCGCCGTCGTGCGGCACTTTATCGCCGCCAAGGGGCGAGTGTGAGATATACGGGACGATGTCCGAAACGGCGTTTCAGGAGGGCGTGTTTTGACCGGGTGAAATAAAAGAAGGTGTGCAGGAGGCAGAGACGAGAATACATGCTCCGCGAAGCAAGTGATCTGCACAGTCTCAATCATCTTGCACATTCATTGCTGCAGTCAATGATGGTTGTGTAAATGTGTTACCCTTCCGATGTACTAGCGTGATACATTGAAATACAAACAACGGAGTGCGTGGCTTTGAGTACATGCCACGCATCCTGGCGACGAGCCGCATAAGCGCAATACGAACAAGTTACGAGAGTTTGTGTCCAACCTTGGTATGGAAAGACCATCGTTCGGTGTGTGAGTGTTTTGGTGTGTCTTTCCGCTGCGTACGGCACCCGCTCACGCGAGCGTTATCTAACTCATCGCTGCGCTTAGTGAAATCGGCACACGCAGTCATATTCCTTTGTTTCTTTATTTTGTGCTGAGTGCTGAACAGTCGATGGAAAGACTATGGTCTTTCCATACCAAGGCTGGTCGCGAACTCTTATAAGTTGTTCGTACTGCGCACACGTGGCCCGTCGCCAGTATGTGCGGCATGTACAGAAAACCACGTGCTCTGTTGTTCGTATTTCAATGTGTCACGATTATACCTCCTGCCATGGAAAACCTCGGAGTATAAATGAGATCGTACACGCAGCCTCAGAGAGGCTACTTCCGCATCTATTTCTACAGACAAGAACAGGAACGAATTAATGATAAAGGTGTGCTAACACATAGTTGTTGTGCACACCTGGCGAAAGCCGTTTGCTTTGTATTGTAATCTTCAGGCAGTATAAATATCCTTGATACATTGTATGAGCAGATGTGCTGTTAGCCATGGTACTGAAAGGAAGGTGATAACATATTGCCTGCACTTCCTTTTTTATTCGGAAGGTGTTTGGTGGACGTGCTGGAGCTGCTTGCGTGCCCCTGGCACAGAGCTCTTGTTTTGTTGTGTTTATTGCTGATGTGATTGCCTTTTGTGTGTGTGCGACCAGGTGTTGTTTGCTGTGTTCAAAGTCATTGCCAAGGACCAGAAGATGTCGCTGAGTGCAGATGTTTCCGATCGAATCCAGCTTCAGATCTGCACTTTGACTAGGAAGTATCCTTTTCTTGAAATTAAAACGGCACGCAGTTGTGTTGTCCGGAATTTGTTTGTACAGCAGAATATTCCTGAAGGGTTTCTCTCTCTCGTTTTTTTTACGCACTTGTCGATCCTCATGGGCGATTACTTCGTAATTGCTAGGTCAGCTAAGCAGAGGGCATTGAGGTAACCTTGGCCACACAACAGTGTAGTGTGATAAGAAGGCTGTTTATGTAATCAAAAGTTGCATTAACTTGATGTCCTTCTTCCCAGCATTACATAATTTACTGTATCCAGTGTTATGGAGGTTTGTTATGTGTGTATGTTATATCCCTCGTGTGGCCACCTTAGCATTTGGTAGTGAGCTAAGCAGTGTTAGCTGCTAATTAGCCCTTTGCGGTTCGTTGTCAGGCCGTACCCGACACGGCCATAGCGATCCGCTGTTGGGGTACACCAACTTGGGTGGCTTTTCTCACAAGTGGGTAAGAAGGTCCAGACCGGGAAGGGTTAAAGTGACAGAAAACGCTGATGTACTTTTCCGAATCGGCCTTGCTTCCATAATCTTTGCAGTATGTTTTGTGTTATGATGGTGGTGCATGAAAAGTAGGCCATAAAACTGGAGCAAGAAAATTTCTTCAACACCTCTGCCAGGATAACATGTAGGACATTTGACATCTTCGACCACAAGGTAAGTTTACTGTTCACTTGTTGTACTAAGCTGTAAAGCTTGAGGAAAAAAAATAATTGTCAGTAATTTTATTACGAGTTTTGCCTGCAATTTTTTTGGGGAAAAAAAAAGAGTACTGTTTGATAGTAGTAATGAGGCGTAGCATTTCCCAGTATTATTGTAATTGCCTGAATGGGGCAACACAAAATGCTGCCACTATGTCATTTTATGAACCAATTCTGGCAAGTTTGCGTTCAAAAACTCCTTTTTGGTTCCTATTACAGCCTGAACCTTGGTGTATTTTGTGTCATGCTAGGAATTGCAAATTCATTGAGCTGGAAATGGCGAGCGGCAGTTTTTTCAGGGCTTCATATTTTGTCGTCTATAAGGCCCTGATTGCACCGTGCTGCTGAATTGCATTTACTTGAATGTTTTGCAGGCATTAAAAACTGTGCAGGGAGTTGTTGCTATAACAGTTCTGATGGGGTGCTGAGGTGGTAGCCTGCTGCACAAATTTATGAAACCTGCACCTTTTGTGTGGTGGAATCCATGATTTACCAGTCCTGGATAGGCTGCTTCAAGCAGTCTGAAGTCTCCTCTGAGACAAGGGGGTGGCATGCTCGTGTTGGACTGCTTGAAATGCGTGACAAACAAAGGATTGTAGCATCCGCTTCATTATTCCCGGCGGCAAAAGGAGTGCAACTCATCCAAACACTTGAATAATGTAAACTGCTGTTTGTTTTTGTCTGCAGCAGGATTAGTGAGAACAAAAAAGTAGGCAGCAGCTGTCTGTCCTGGAGTTTATTGCTCCTCCAGGGCAGAAAGTGCAGAAGTAGGTTGCAATAGTAGGGCTGGTTCTGTCTGGCATCCATGCTGCTCTATATTGAACTGGTTCATGAACCAGAGGCTGAATTGAGAAGTGTTTGCACAGTCTGGAGTGGCAGTGCTTGGCTGGGTCTGTTTCCTAAACCAGGGGGGGTTATTCGTGTGCACCACGTTGTCTTGAGCAGAGGCTCGGGCAGGATATGGTGAACTAAATTCGTATACAGGTCACATATGTTGGGCTCGAGGCAGTTCACAACGAAGGTGAGGAAATATGTTTACACTTAGTTACCAGTCGGCTTCGGTCCGAAATCTCAAAACAGGAATTGATCAATGACATTTTGTCAGCGCTCACCGGCCCCTTTTGTTCTGTTAGGTTTTACTTTGGTCGTAAAGTTGCCACGATTGGAGCATGAGTGGGGGCCCGGTTGTGTGTGCGTGGGGCAGTGCACGGCGCGGCCGGCCGACTGGAAGCCTGCGATGGGGGCGGGCGGGTGGCACCGGCTGGAGGCGTCGCTGAGCCTGGACCTGTGGGTGGCCCTGAGCGAGGAGCGCTGCCGCCAGAGCCTGCTGCGCCAGATCCAGACGGGCCTGGAGCCCTTTGTGCGGGGCCTGCACAACGCTCTCGCTTTGCTCAACGGGGAGGCCCGGCCCCCCGACGAGCCTTTGGCCGCCGCCAGTGATCGGCGCCGCTCCTCCCGTGCCCCCAAGGACGCCTCCCCGCAGAGCCTCTTCCTCATCGACTTGCTGCTGCCCCTGGTAGGGTGCCAAGATGCTCTGCCTGCTGGCTCTACTGCCTTTCTTATTGTGCCAGCTAGGAGCTCTTGTAGCGGTGAAAACTGCTCATGTGCCAAATGGCTTCTGGTAAAACTTTCCTGGTGTGCCAAAAAAATTTGCTGTGGCAACCACACTCCTTCAGTGTGTGTGTGAATTAATGCACAGAGGTGTGCATTCACAAAGCTATTTGGCAGCTGGAGAAGATGGGCCAATGGTATGTGGCTCACACCTGTCATGCTGGCAGGCCTGTATGCTTTCTCACTAGTCCATGACATGCTCTGTACCTTTGGATAGGATGAAAGGGTCTGCTTGGCAAGCCTCTTCACCGTGCATCTGCCACAGATATCTTTGCAACTTACTCTGCTGTGTCATCCTTTTTGCTTTGTTTCCAGTGCGACTGAATATATGAGGGTTGGTTTCCAATCCTTCTTTTCTTAGGACTTCCCTTGCTTAGGAGCAAAGTCAGTGCTAAGAAGAAGCAAATTTTTAACAAGTGCATTTCTGAAATGTCCTCTCTGCTCAGATTAGCAGCCAACCACAACAGATGGCATATTGATGGGAAAGAGTTTAGTATTTGTACTGTTCTTGTGAAACATCACACCATAGCTGTGGGGCAGGCGCATGAACGATATCGTCGATAAAAAAAAAGCACATGTGAACATTTTCTGTGGTCTGGCAGAGGGACGTCGAGACTGGTTGGAGTGTAAAATATGTTATTGTTTCAATGCACATAATTAACCTTCTATAGCTTCCATGACTTTGACCTAATGGTGGAAGCTGCTTGCATGCTTTAGAATTCCTTCTGATGGGGAGTACCATTGTCACAAATCACAGCTATGGCAAAACTCTAGTCTCTTAGCTGGTAACACAGCTGACAGAAAGTGGCCGGGTGCATTTTTCGAATGTTCAGAGCCTTGTATGTAAATTTACTCTTAAAGGAGCCATGAAGAGAAAACACAAGTTTGGTTCATTCAAAAGATTGCCTCGTTAGAATCGTACTGACACCGCTTTTAACGTAAACTCCACTCAAATAAGCTACATAATTAGGAAAAAAGGGAATGGCCATGCGGCTCACTAGCTCATTTCCCGCTACAGGACCTATGATGTCATACCAGCCAGCTCTGCGATTGGCGGAGGGTGGCAAAAGCAAACAAATTAGGCAGAGCTTATAAGCTTGCCGGACGAGCTATTTGCGCTTAAATTTAGGGCACATTCTTTTTAAAGCCATAAGAATGGTGGGACAAACAGTGGAAGTTACGAAAGCACACGTAAACATAGAAGTACCGATGCGTATTGCTGTTGGTACTGCACGCACTATGCTTGGTTTAGCTGCACAGGACTGTGGGGCTTTGGGGTTGTCTCAGGCGACACTATCCGATTGACGCAAGCAACGGTGTCTTACTTGACCATGTTTGTCGAGTGAGCACTATGTTTCATGAAACGATTATTTTCTTCCTGAACAATAGCAAGCCAGGTTTAAGTATGGTCAAAAACAAACCAAAGGCAGAAAACGGCTTGCCACGGTATGCTGGCGCCATCTAGGTTC
The DNA here is from genome assembly GCF_048455015.1 of Haemaphysalis longicornis. Classification (NCBI taxonomy): domain Eukaryota; kingdom Metazoa; phylum Arthropoda; class Arachnida; order Ixodida; family Ixodidae; genus Haemaphysalis; species Haemaphysalis longicornis. The sequence goes on along the minus strand of NW_027526203.1, from coordinate 302,290,894 downwards.
ACTAACGGTAAACAAGGCTTCCCAATCGGCTGCAGAGCGGTTGGTTCCTGTGATGTCATTGCAGACCACGAAAATGCACGATTTAGCGTGAAAATCAAAATTTTAACTTAAATTAATTAATTGCTCCGTGAATAAAGCATAGTTTGCATTCCGACAAGCGCTGGGGGCACTATAAAACACGGTCGGAATCTTTCAAATAACACAAACTTGCATTTTGTCTTCATGGCTCCTTTAAGGCTATGATAGCAGTAAATGGCCCATTAAGTGAAAAAGCCGGCATCCAGCATTTGTAAAAGCAAAACAGCTCCTAAATTTCTCATTAAAAGCAAAACAGCTCCTAAATTTCTCATTGTCTGTGCCATGTAGTACAAACCGACAGAGGTGTTATGGGCCAGTGCTTTCCCGGGATTTTCCAAACGTTGGGTCTGAAGGCGTTAACACTGGTACTCGCAGCTTGACGTATAATGAGTTTGACGTTACTTGGTACACCAGTAGGCTCAATGTTAGGGGTACTCAATGTTTAACCAAACAAGGACAGTAGCACATACCCTCGTAGGTGTATTGGCCAGCGATTACAACCTTGGATTTTTCGTTCCGCACGAGTCCCAATATTCACACAGCGTTTCAAACTCACAGGGCAGCACATGCTCACCTCACCCAGTGGCGCAAGAGTCGTCAACAGGTCACGCCACTCTGCAGTACAGCAGCAGTACATGCCACCTAAGATATTGTTACGTGGCGGCAGATGACACGGACCATGTAGCGATGAAGCGATGTATTTACATAATGGTTAAAGAACTATTTACATAATGCCAAAACGGAGCCCGGCCTGGCAGCGCGGCGCACACAGCTCTTCTTCGTCGCCACCATCCTTGGTGGTGGGCCATGGCGCCACGGGGATTGTCCGCCACGTCGCGTGACATCACCCCGCCGGTCGAAACGACCGTCCCGGTCGACTCCGACGCCCGTTGGCGAATGAATGCGGATGAGCGTGCGATGAGAAATGCAGACGAATCGCTTGCCGCCACGAATGACGATGATGGTGTTGATTGATCATCAGAGCAGACGACGAGGGCGACGAAGGAGTGGTTGGGTCCCAGCGCACGCGGTTATGGCCGCATTCCACATTCTGTAAATAGATTGTTGCTCATCCTTCAACCATCGTTCAAGTCATTGGCTCTGCCGCCACGTTACAATATTATGTACCATAAGAGATGTTGGAGCAGAAAATCTAGCCCATCAAACGGTCGTCCTTGCCACGAATAGTGTATTTGTAGACTGGGCGTATTGTTTGACTCGTGCAGTTCACTTGTCTTTAGTGTCCCCTTATGGAGTGGCCACTTTCTCATGTAGATGCAATGGAAGATTGTGTTGGGTAAACTGCGGGTGCTACAAAGGCTTGCGTAGCTTGTGTCCAGTTTCATTGCTGCTGAAGATATTATTAAGGGGTTGAGTACACACAGGGTGTAGATCGTGTAACGAGGCAGATGGCACAGTGAGGCATTCCAGTCTGCGCATACAGCTGACTTTTGTCTGTGCCAGTGCCCAGTTCTTTGAGGGTGTCTAGAAGCTGTTTTATCAAATGTGAGTGCGCATAGCACCTGTGCTCACTTAGGCTCCAACATTCTGTTGCTGTACAACCCATACTGAAAATAACTGAATATGCTAGAAATGTATTTTGCATGCCACAAAGCTAAATTATAAGTAGGGGTGTGCGAATATTCGAAACTTCGAATATTCGATTCGAATTTTTTGGTATTCGATTCGATTCGAACGACACTTTTATTGTTCGAAATATTCGAACCACCTAAAACTAAAAAAAAAAAAAAAATTCAGAGCGTGTTTGTATCGGTGTTTATTTACAGTGGACTCTCGATGATACGATTCTGGGGGTGCGAATTTCGGGATGATACGAATTTCCGAAAAGTCCCGGCGAAATTGCATCGTTTGCAATGGGAAAAATTTCGGCTGTTACAAACGGACCTGCGCGGCCCGGCGGAAGATACGAATGAGCCGGCGAGGCACCCGACTGCCGAACGAGCAAGTGACGGCTCTCGCTCCCCTACTTGTCACTCTTTCTCCAGAAACGGCCGGGCTGTTGTTTTCTGCTCGCGAAAACGCTCTGCGCTCAGCGCACGCCCAACGCGCTGACACCGCCGCGGAACCACCCCCACGCTGCGCGCGGCGCGGCCGGCGGCGTCAACATGGCGTCGGCTCCAGCCGCGAAGTGGCGCGGGCGCTCGAGCGACCGCTTCTAACCGCTCTTTAAAATACGGCTCAAGGGAGACACGAAGTTGCTTGTGCGGTAAAGGAGCTCATAATGCATGCGAAAACGGTACTATAAAACATCATCCGTGCCGCTAGTAAAAGCGCCCATAAAATATTTGCTGGGGTGCTAAGCCTAACCATCTCTGGCGGAGCCAAGCCGGCTGTCTCGATCTCATCGCAAGTAGTCAGGCTCCTCCATTCTGCCGCGCGCGTCGTGCGTCATTTTCTGACCGAGGTAGGCGCCAGCGCGGGCGCGAAATCGTCGATGTGGGCGTGAAAATACAGCGCTCGCAGAGCCGAGGCGAGCGAATCGCGTGCAAAAACGCACCATGCGGTTCACGCTTGGCACGGGGGTTAAAAAAAGCAGAAAAAATCACGAATTTCTTCACGCGAAAGTAGGAAAAGAAATAAACGAAAACTTTTTTCAGCGCTAAATTTTTTGGTCTGTTGGTTCATACGAATTTCGGATGATACGAATATTTTTCGCAGTCCCGCGAGATTAGTATCATCAAGATTTTACTGTATCAGCGCGCGGCAATGTGCACGGGCTCGGGCATGCCAGCCAGTAGTGTCTCAAGTGAGCGGCTGTTTTCGGTATCTGGTAAAGTGGTACGAGCAGGAGGTTGTCACTGCACCCCGAACATGTCGAGCAGTTAACCTTTCTCCATGTTAACATTTAAGTGAGTGCAGACCTTAACCTGTTGAGTGCAATGGTATTGTGTAACTCCTAATTTTACTGTTGTGCAATAAAGTTGCAGTTTTTGTCTCTAGATGGTGAAAACATTAATTTTGCAAAAAACAATAAGTATTCGTATTCGAAAAATATTCGAAAAATATTCGATTCGATTCGAACTTTGTTTTTATTATTCGAATTCGCTTCGAAATTAAAAAATTGATATTCGCACACCCCTAATTATAAGTCTTTTTTTCACAGAAGGCTTTCTTCTTTGCATTCTTCCTTGGCTTCGGTTGAAACCCTCGTGCCAAAATTTTGATGCCAAAAACAGGACAGTATGGCCAAAGTCATAGCCTTGATAGCCGAAAAGCTTTAGTTTAGTATGCCCAGTATAGTGAGGCAATAGTATTTTTTGTTTCCGTATCTTAACATGGGTTTTTACGGCTTGTGAATGGGCCTCTGCTGACTACAGTGATGCTTAGTACCGTTTGCACCACAGCCTAAGTTGAACAAAGACTATAAAGCCCTAACAACATGGACGCGAAATCACGCATCGTGCGAGTGTCGGCGTCGTTCAGCGGCACCGTGCAGACAAGCAGGGGAGGGCGAGTAACCGCATAAGACTGGCGAAGTCACGCGTCAGCCGCCACATCGATGTGCGTTGGTGGACACATTTGTATGAACTCTGCCATCCTTTTCAAGATTATTTTGATCGTTTATTAGCAGTTATTTCCAATTGTGTGAATGCAGTAACCAGGAACCTAGATTTGCCATAAAAAATACACATTCCTTACTTTATTTATTGGTATGAATGCTTGCAGGCGAATTTTGAAATGCTGCAAAATATATTTCAGGTCATCACCATCAAATCTCAACAAAATAAGAGAGCTTAGTTAAAAATGCACATCGAACAATTTATTTCCTTGCAACAGTTGGTGCTCTACCTTGACGTTATGTACGGACTGCTTCATGAATTCAAAGCGTAAGCAAAACAAATTTCAGTGCTGCCCTGCTACTGAGGTTAGAGTCAAACGTCACTTGTAGATTAAAAGGCAAGGTACTCGGCACCCCTTGTCTACCATGCAAGAAAAAAACTGATGAAACCCTCCCCGCAAAAAATAAAATAAAATAAAATAAATAAATAAAAACAAGTAAACAACCCAGCAAGGTTTTGTCAAGGTTGAAGTCATGGACTTTCGAAACAGAAGCCCAACACCCAACCTCTCGACCATGCCAGGAGACGTAGTAGAGGCGAGGAATAGGGTATAATAACTGAGGCTGCCAACGATGATTGTTGGGTGTGTTTTGTTTTGGCCGTATTTGAGAAATTTGGGCAGTGTGAACGCTTGTTTCTTGCGCACTGATCTTGGAGGCGAGGCCAATTATGCTAGTACTACAAGCGATGTAACCAAAGCTCCCTTATTTCAGTCACAAAAAGCTATCGCACATCCACGGTTTCCCCTATGCAAGCCACGGTAGCCGCAAATGAAATGGAATGCGCCGCTAGAACTCTGGCGTCTATAACACTTGCTCGTCGCGCACCGATCTTGAAGACGAGCCCCATCATGCTAATACTACACGCGATGTAGCCAGAGCTCCCTTATTTAACTCGCACAAAGCTATCGCGGATCCCCGATCTCCCCGATGAAAGCCGAACAAGCCACAAATGGATGAGCGCTTTCGAACAGAAATAGCTTGCAATTTGTCTCAAGGCAGCCGATTACTGCAAATTAAAAAGAAATTGGCTGTTTTCTGCTGAAAGGAATGACCACAAATCACGAGACGGACTGGAAACTCGGAGGCTGCCGCCTGCTTTCCGATGCTTTCCCGCGCTGCGTCGACACCGATGTCTGGCAAGCATAGGCATCAACGTTGCTCGCGCGTCAGCTCGCGACTCCATGCATTTTGGTGACGCGCGTCAACGACGCGGGCATCGTCGACGAGTCAAAACGCCGAAAATACGCTGCATGTGGTTGCGGCCTAATGTGGCGATTGGTGGTCTAATGCCGCTGTGCATCCCTCTGACAATGCTGTATTTACTTGCCTGACGAACTTGCCCCAGAACTGGTTGGTAATTTTTTAGACTCCCTCATGACAACAGCACCCAGCATGCAAAAAGAGAATGCCACCAAAAGTTGCATTTTTTGATGATGTAAAAAGCTGCCGCCCCAGGCTTGGGGCTGGTTATCTGTGAAATGTGTCCGCCCTTTGTTATTTTTGTGTGCCATGACTGCCCTCGGGCATGGTGCGTTTGACTTTTGAACATTGGTGCTGTCAACGTGAACCTCTGCTAAAAAAGGCTTGTTATTGCAAAAAAAAAAAAAAAGAACGGATTGAAGTAATGAAGTTATCAAGGCTGATTTCGAATACACCGCTGTAAGGTACATGTAATGTTATAAAACAGTTAATATCGGCCAGAGCATGGGGCTTTTGCAGGTAGTCGTGGAACAGACCTAATACCACACTGATATGACATGCAAAAAAAAAGAAAAGAAAAGAGAAGAAAAGAAAAGTGTAGAACGATTTCTAAGAAGTGTTATTTTCTGGAATGAATTTAATGCATTGATTGTGGTACAAGGACACATGGCATAGGCATGGCAAGTGTGGGTGAAGGGGGCCGGTCCTTGTACCTTTTTTGTGACCGCTTCCACTGACCTAGTGTGGTGTGGCGGGGTGCAGGACAGTGCCAGGAGTGGTGGCTCATGCAGCGGGCAGGTGGAGGGTCCCACAGCCTGTGGGGCCAGCATGGCCATAGCGGGGACCATCCAGTGCAGGGGGTTTGTGCACGCAAAGGCCACTGTCCACGAAGCCGTCAAGGTGAGCCACACCGAGGGTGAATGTGGGTGTGCTTTGAGGTGAACATGGGGAGACAGAAGTCATCCGGCAGTTCGTGTGACGGCCAAGTTCTTCCTAAAGTGTGTTAAGTATTTGCCAGCTTTGGGTACTCGTACCAATGTCACATATTTGTTTTACGCAAGAGAAAATTTACTAAAGGTAACAGGTGGAAATGTGTCACGATGTCAACTTTGCTGTAATGTTGCTTGCAACATTTGGCTTTTTTTTCTGCAGTGTGAGTCAGTGGCCTGTTATTGCCGTTATGCCTGTACGAGGCGTTACCACAATGTTTCACGACAAGTTTTTTTAGCTTGCCAACAGGGGGCAGCACAATGCTGCACACGCAGTAGCAGGAAGGACCGACTCTCGTAAGTCAGTGTGTCAAAAGGCTCTGTCCTGTGTACATCTGGTGCTGTGGAGCTGTTGCTCTTCGAACCATGGGTGTTATGTGTAGGCTAGCATACGGGGTCGCGGGGATATGACCCCAACCAGTTACGCTAGAGCAGTAAACAGCTTGCTGTACTTCAAATAGTTCTGTCCAGATACTCTTGCAGTGTAGACAGACTTGTGTGCTGCAGCAAGAAAATGTGACTTTTGTCGAAGAGGTACAGGTAATACAACGAGCGTTGGACTGTCGCTCATCGCAAGATGGAATGCATCTTGAGATTGCTTTCAGACTTGGTTATCTCATAGCTGTGGGGACATTGCTCGTGTTTCAATCAGCACCAAGGCAATATCCAAGTGGAGCTCTTGCACAATCGACACAAATGTCCAGATTGGGCTCGGTGGAGAGGGAATTCTTTGGTGAGAGGCAGTTGGGGCACCGACAGGAAGCCAGTGAGCGAGGCTGCCCACCAGTGTCCTCGTTGGCATCTCATGCAGGACAGTGGGGACTGCATGTAACGTACGGCCGTCAAGGGAGCTAGCACACTTGTGACCATGCCACTGACCAACATGGCTGCCCCTGCTATTTGGTCAGTCCCAGCCATGTGCAAACGAGGCAGGAGAACTGAGAAAGTCCTCACAACTGGGATAGTGACTTCAAAACAGAGAAAGGAAAGCTTATTATATAATAAGGACTGAGCATTAGTTAGATACAAATGCGGCAGATTCTTTTCCCATTGGTTGAGGTCGTGGTACAGCCAAGTGGTGATGGAAGTGTCAGGTAAACAAGGATCATTAGGATAATTTTTTTCTTGTACCTAAACAAAAAAGAAAGAAAGTAAGGAATAGGAAGAGCAGAATGAAAAGGAGAAATTTCTGCCTGTTTTGCCTTAGGGCATTGGCTCTGTGTCAAAGTAGGAACTGGGTATTCGTTCATTTGTGGACAAGCTGCACAGTTGGCTACACATGTTGGTTGGTTTTCTTGGCTGCACAATGCTGCATCGACGTCTATATGGCTGTCCACAGGGAGGTGCAGGAAGGAAGGGCCCTTGTTGCCTGGATGGGAGGGGCAAAAGGGACACTTAAAGGGGCCATGCAGACAAAATATGTTTGTTATATTCGAAAGATTTAGTGTTTTATAGGGCCCTAAGCGCTTGTTCGGCAGCAAACGATGCGTTATTCACTGAGAAATGAAACATTTCTTCATCCACTTTCATAGATGGCACTGCAGTACTGCTGAAGTGCCAGTGTTCGCACTTTGCTTCTGGCCGGACTTTTACACCTGCCGTCTTTTTATTACAGTTCATACTAATCGTTTCCTAAACCTTAAGCTATGACTCGACAAACATGGTCACGTAAGCGACCGTACCGCTTCAGTCAGCTGGTCAGTGTTGTTTCAGACAACTCCAGCGCGTCCGACGGCTGTGTTAGCAGTGTCAGCCGGCAAAGTGCCGCACCTACTGCTTCGGTGTTTATGTGTTGGTTCGTAACTTTAATTGTTAACCCCACAATTCTTACTGCTATAAAAAGAATGTGCCTTACATTTAAGCACAAATAGCTCGTTCGGCAAGCTTATGAGCCCTGCCTAATTTGCGTTTGCTTTTGCCGGCCTCAGCCAATCTCACAGCAGGTCTTATGACATCATAGGTTCTGTTGTGGGAAATGAGCAAGTGGGCCGCATGGCCATTCCCTTTTTTCCTATAATTCTATAGCTTATTTGAGCAAAGCTAACATTAAAAGTGCTAACAGCACTGGCTTGGAGTTTGCTTGGGGCTATGTTAGCTCCATGGAGGAAAAACAGAGCACCTTGTAATGTGCTCATTCACATTAAAAAAAAAAAGTGAGGAAAATGGTAAGGCAGATTGCCAGCTAAACAAGCAAACCACTGTTTTTTGTTGAGCGATAGCCAAAAGAGCTCTGAAAGGGGTGATTGTTCAGTAAAAAAGGGAAAAAAGAATCACTGCTCTTTGTTTTGCCACCTGAGGTGAAAGCCAATAGGTTCCCCCCCTGTCATATGGAACTGCTGTGGGATATCATTATTGCAGTAAGCTTATCAATGAATAGGCAGGGAGTTATTCTGTGAGAATGGTAAAAAGATGTTTTTAGAAAAGATGTTTTTAGAAAAACCATGAGTAACGTAAATCTATATTAAAAGTGCAGTTGCGGCGCAGAACCACAGAAAACCTCACATTTTTCTTCTGTGCCATTTTGGAAACGATAGCGCATTGCTACGTGAACACTTTCCAAGCAAGCGGCATGTTGAGCGGCGCTTAAGCAGCATCATGCCTCCATGTTAACGAGGCGTTTTACGGGGCTACCACTCGTGTCCCAGCTGATTTGGTGGTACTTACTACACATAAAAAATAAATTTGGTGGAGGTGAAATTTGAGTGCAGTTGGCCTTTAATGGATTTGGCAGAAAAGCACAGTGCCAAGTATTGTATACTGCATACAGAGTTTTGGCCATTGGGAGTTGCTTGTAGTACGTAGTATTGCACTGACATATGTGCCCTCCAATGGCATCGTGGTAAACATGACTTTATACGCAGTATTTACTGTGGCCATATTTACCTTAGCTTGTCGGCAGTGAATTGTGTGGGAATCGGCTGCCCTCCCCGCACAAAAACCGACCTGGGAAGAACGTTTCGTGTCACTGTCATCAATTACTAACTGTACCTTGTCTCATAGCTTGCTCAACGATTGTCGACACCTTGAATGGATTCTGTGATGGGTCATTGTTTTGAGAAGGCAGTCTAGATTTCAAGTGTTCCTATGCGTAACCGTGCTTGTCGCTGTACGCCGGATTGGCGAAGAATTGCAAAATGCATCAGTGCACGGACACTGCATTTATTAGCACATTCTAATGCATAGTGACACTTATTGGCCACTGCACTTTTGGTTGACAGGAGCGTTCAGCATGTCATGGGGGTGTAGCCAGGGCATCCATAGGAATGCATTGAAATGGCTAAACTTAGCCACAGTGGGAAGGACAAACGTCAGAGCAAAGGTTTGTAAAAGTGCATAGAATGGCCTGTACTGTATGAAGTAGCTTGTACAGCTCGTGTACATACTAAGCTTGTACTGGGGGTAGCAGAATAAAATACCGTTACGATTTCCACATTTTTGTGTGGGCATGCAACTTCAAATTGGAATTTTACTCAAACATGCAGGCCATCAAGCAAGATGCCATACGGAGCATCACATCAAGGTGCGAGATCCAGTGCGAGGACTTGCTTCTTATAGAAGATGAGCAACATGGTATGATGCTTATGCTAGTCTTCTTTTCTGCTTGTTTTAGGGGGTAAAACCTCAAATGACAAGGGCTTCGAAATAACGAGGTGGCTGGGAAGCTTTGGGGAAGTTTACTGGTTTAAACGGCGAATCGCAGCTGGTCAATGAGATAGCATATTTTTGTGGTGACACTACGTGCAGGAAGGAGACATGTTTAGCAGGCACAGCATTGCAGAGTGCCCAGTTTGTGTCGTAATCAGTGGGAGCAGATGGCGACATTGTAGTGAATTGTTTGCTCTCGCTTGTGTGCACCGGCTGGTATTAACGTTTCACGGCGTGATTTGAGAACTCCCTGGAATGGTGTAAATAGGATGGCACCTACCTTTTATGGTATATGAGCAACCATGAGTGCAAAATACCACAAACACAAGGATTATCATACTGCGGGCATGCTTTCCTCAGTGTTTTTGGGCTTTGGGCGCAGCCTGCGTGGGCTTTGGTGGGCTTTTATTTTCCCCGCACGGCAACACAGTCTGGTGCAGAGTTTGGGAATTGAGTAGCACATAAATCTTTCGTCTTGCATTTCTACCAGGACAACACAGTAAACTTAGTCAGGACATGTTGAACTCGGAAGTCGAAAATTGTGATCGCGTCGGACTTCAGTGTAAGCCATATGACAATGAAAAAGCTGCATATTGCATTGTATGCAATGCAACGGTACAATGTTTGCAGCATGGATATGGAATGCGGCCAAACAGCATTCGCAGAGCAAGGAGAACTTGGAGCTTCGCAAAACCCCGCAGGGCTTGATGGGAAGCTGAAGTGTTTGACCTTCCTGGTTCGAGTAGCACCGTGTCTTGTGTGGACTCAGTCACTGCCAGTGAAGCACGTTTTGCCTTAGCTATAGCACCAAATAGACTACAGTACTCCTGGGCGAACACAGCAGGGCCAGTCTATCATGCTGTGTTTCCAGGCTCAAAAATAGCACAGGACTTTTCGTGCAGCAGGAAGGAGACACCATATGCTGTCTTAGATGGCCTCACTCCTAATAACTTTCATGCTGTTATCCTCTAGAAACTAAGTGGATCTGGATTTTTTTCAACTTGTTATGGATGAAACACCCCTGCTTGAACACCATTCTCAGCAGTTAGATGTTTTGTGCATTATTTTTCTGATGCCCAGAAAGAAGTTGTCGCAGAACATTTGTACTCATTAAAACTATATCGCACTGTGACAATATATATAGACAGTAATGCCGAAGCACAGCCGTTTATTTGGGGACTCCCAAAGCTTGCGAGCACAAGGCTCAACGGTGTTCACGAATCACGCCGTCCGGGTCGTGACTGCGAACGGGAGGCAGGCACTCACGGCGCGCGACAAATAACAGTTCCCACTTGAGATACAGGGTATCCGCCACCGCCGCGCTGTTCCGCCGATCGTGCCCCGACCGGGCCTCCGGCGAGACTCTCTCCTTCTTCCGCGTGCACACGTTCGCGCCACACGCGCGCCTATGCCCCGCACACACCGGTGGTGCCATTCCTCGGGGGCGCCGACGAGTCAGTGGAGCGCCGGACTGGTTTCAGCGCAACGCGTCTCTCCCGAAGGGCGCGCCGACTCGGGATCGCGGGCCGCGGTTCTCTGCGATTCCCACACCCTGCAGTGACAAATTGAAGCCTTGCCCTCCCGACCAGCCTCCCTGCCTTCACTATGTGAGCCCTTGCCCTTGCCCCTCCTGCCATCCTTTGTTTGTGGTTGGCCGTGTCTCCCTTTCTGTGCTAGTTCGGTCTTTCACTGTGTGTCCCCGTGTGCACATGCTGGCTCAGCCGGCAACCAGGCTTCGTTTGCTATGTCGAGTATCCCCATTGTAAGGGTTCTCTACAAAAAAACACATCAATACTATTACATGAGATTTTCAAGGGGATTTCTGAACTATTCGATATAAACCACACTTTGAAGTACCCAAATGCGATATAACTTGGCTTGACTGCAGGACGCACATATTCTGACAGCAGTGTCGGACGAGTTGCTTCATTTATAGACACGGTCAGTGGCGAACCTGGTGGCCCTGAGTGGAATGGGTGTCCCCTTTGTGCAGACCCTTCGCTGGTGCACGAACTCCCCAAGCGAGTGTTTGCCCCGCTGGGTGACCACGGGCTGACCCTGTGCGACTACATCTTCCACGGGGATGCGGCCTCGGACTCTCTCGAAGCCCTCCAGGAGCTCCTGGGCCTCGACGTCTCTGCTGCTGACATCGAGCTCAACACAGAGCACTCTCCAGGTGCACTCCCTCTCGCCTCTCTGCGTGACGCCCCATCTCCTCTCGGCTGTGAATGCATCTGTCTGGCGTTGCTACCTGTGATGAGCCACCAACTGTCGCAGCTTCGGTTCCCTCCTATGCATGCCGTATTTCCGGTAGAGGCTAAATGACTAAGATTTCTCCACTCCTAAAGAACTTCAAGTGGTCTGAATTTAATTCATAGCCTCCCACTGTGGTGCACGTCATAGCCTGGGTGTAGTTTCGGTGCGTTAATTAAGCCCTGATTTGAACTTGCGGGGCTTTTTACATGTTTGTGATTAGATGCACTATGTAATGAAGCAGAACAGCTGGGATGATCGGCATCATTCTACATAGTTCTTGATGAAATCCCTGCTCCGCGTAACACTATTGAATCTAAATTACTCTGGTAGTGGCCAGCTCTTTCTGACAATACAGAAAGATATAGTACTTCATGGGCCCTTGCCTTAGGCCCCCCTATTAAATTTAAAGCTCAACTTAGGTATATTCCAGATGGCTGCTTGACACAATGTCTGTGTGACATATCCTAACCTTTACTTTTCCTTTTTTTGTTTCTAGAAAGCAACCAGCAGGTTATCGATGGCGTTGAGACAGCAGAAATCATTACCGAAGCCACGGAACAACTCTCGCGGGGTCGCAATATGCTGAGTGAGTGCTTGCTCATTCTGTTCTGGAGTCATTAGAATCACGAAGGCCCGCTTGGTTGACAGATGTAAATTTTCTGCAAGTGTTGTCCCCCCCCCCCCTCTTTTTGTGAGCGAACATGTTTATTTCTAAACAATGAAATCGATGTCTTTTTACTTGCATGAAATTTTTTGCTCTCAAATTTTTTTGCTTTACCACCAATCCTACTTGCAAGGTTGCAACAACAAAATAAGGTTCTCTCTCTCTTTCTTTCTCTCCTACCGCTGTATGAAGCAATAACTAGTCTTCTTGCCTTGAAGCTAAGTACAGATATTTTACTATGAGGCCCATTATTTAAAAGCAAATTTATGTTCTGGTCTGCAGAGATACCAAACTCTAGGTATATAATTTTTGGTGTGTGTGTTGAAGATACACAGTTAGCAACATTTGCTGATTTGGAATCATAAAAAATGAGTGCCTAAAATAATTTTTTTCTCCACTATGTTTCTACATAATGAATTAAACAGCGTAGTGTTTGTTAGTCTGATTGACTGAATGAGTCATCATTGCCCAGGTCAAATAGCTGGTATTAGAGGCTGCTTTTTAGTTCTTTTTTGAAATTTTACCAGAGGGTGCAAAAAAATACTTAGAGTAGGTTATGTTTGCTAAAACCATTGCATTATTGCACTGATTTTCATATCTAAACATTACTGATACAAGTGTCTAAATCTAAATTACAAGGAGTTCAGGAATTTCACACTTGTCAAATTTTTTGTTCCAGTCCCCATTGCGAGTGCGGCCATTGCTGCTCTTGGCGCTGGGATTTCCTACTTGTTGCTCCAGGATTGAGCCCACTTCAAGCATGGAAATGTCTAGAAGCAAGAGCATCGCTGTGGCTCACCACTCTTTCTTGTTCCATCGGCCTTGTCCATGGTTGGTTTGCAAAATAAAACAGACAGACAAACAAAATCCTGCTCACGAAACGTAGTAGAGTCTGCCATTGTGCACCATTTGGTCATGTGCGCCGCAGGACGAGAGTGTTGCCTTAAAGAATTCAAATGCTATTTCTCACCGCAACACAAGCAGGCGTCGGCACGTTGCTGTTGCAATGCTGTCTCCATCTTGCTGGTCATGCAAATCCCACTGACAGAGATCAGAATGTTGTCTCTGCCCCCAAGTGGCCACTCTTCTGTGCTCTTCATTATTTGCAAAGAGTAATACTGGGCAGGCTGCAACAAAAGCCCCTGGGCCAGCTTTCATGCTTAGATCCCCATGTTGTATGACTGTGGATTTAAGCACTTCATTGAAAGTTTACCATTTCTTGGCGGCACCAGTGCGCTTTGAGGGGGCAGAGAAAATGCTTTAGGCCTAAATGAGTACATGTCAGCTGAATACATAGCCCAGTCAGGTGTGCGGCTTCAAAGTGAAGCGAGGTGGGATCGTCACACTGCTTTGCCGGCCCAATGAACTGAAATAAAAATGCCAACGATCAGGAGTATACCCACTGCCCTGCCAGGTTGGTCTATGCTGTTGCCATGACAGTTAGACCTATTCTGCACCCGGCTGTTGGCACTGTTGCTATAATAATACTCGTGCCTATGCACCCATTGTCACTTGCGGAGGATTCGATGCTCACTTTGGATTTAGAGCCGACAGTGGGTTTCAGGCTAGCAAGCAACCTCCTGTTGCTGTTTTATTTTTTTGGTAGTGACAGAGCATAGAGATGAACGAATAGTATGCCTCACGAGCGCAAGACATTTTCAGCAGCGGAAGTTTTGGACCATAAGCGTAAACGCGTCTAGGCGGAGTGACATCAGCTGGAAGAGCGGCAAAATCATCTGCCGCGCAAATGGGACCCAAGGGCCCGCCAGAGGTGCTATGACCGGTGCTTAGGTTGAAATGCAATCAAGGTGGTGGAACAGCAGTATGAAAAGTCACTACAAATGTATCACTCCCTGTTGCACCCTTGCTCATGAAATTCCGGTTGTCAGTAGTAAAGGAGGTACAGAATAGCCTGTTTCAGAGAGGAGAATGTAGGCCAGACAAGGTCACTCGGTGATTATGGCTCTAGTTAGTCCAAAGCAGTCTTGGGCAGTAGCTAATTACTAGTAAGGCGTTACGGTAACTTGTTACTTTTTTCAGTAACTTGTAACTGTAACTAGTTACTTTTAAGTTACAGGAACTGTAACACCGTTGCTTTTGTATGCAGTAACTGTAGCAGGAAATACCATTACAGTCACTTCCGTTTGTATAAAGAAATTATCTAACAGCAGCGCTAATTAAAGGCTGACGTACAGCTCGTGCTTTCCACTTTTTCGGACTTACTTCTTTCTCATCCCTGCACCTTTCACCTTTCCACACCACGGTTTCCCTCGCACTTTAGGATAGGAGGTCTCTAAAAGGATTATCTTCCCAGCAGAAGACCCAGGTTGCAGGTCGGTCTTTAAGGTGATTTCTTAAAATTTTGTCTTAGCCCTGAGTCGAGCAAGAACAAGGAAAAAAAACAAAAAAAACAGGAAATTAGATTTCTGAAAAGAAGGAAGCTCTCGGATGTGAACTTTGAGAAACAACTCATGTGACATTACAATGAGTTTTGCAAATTTCCCACAACCCACAATCAAAACAAAGTTGATGCAATAAAATGAAGCGTGCACAGCAATTGTTGGCTTTTGGCTTGAGTGTGCCCCCTTTAGGTTCCCTTCATGTAGGGTTTTATTACGTGCCAGTTTGACTACCCGCATGCTTTTGTACGTTTCCACTAAACTTTCCATTTGGTTTGGTTTTGATACAGTTTTGATACAGTAATGGAAAAGTAACGACATTACTTTTTCAGAGTAACTGTTACTGTAACCAGTTACTAATGGAAACTCTAGCTGTAACTGAGTTACTTTTTGGCTTAGGTAACTGTAACACTTACTTTTTAGTGGTAATGGACCCATGACTGATCCAAAGCGACGTCGCATGTCTTGGTCTTGTTGATGAGGCGATAGAAAAATGCTGATTGATTGATTGATTGATTGTAGGGTTTAACGCGCCCACGCAACGCAGGCGATGAGGCGCACCGGAGTGGAGGGCTCCGGATTAATTTTGACCACCTAAGGATTTTTAACGTGCGGCGAAATCTCGTACACATGGGTGTTTTTGCTTTTCGCCTCCATCAGAAAAGTGGCCACGGCGGCCGGAAATCGAACCCGTGTCCTCATGCAATTGAAAAATGCTACACTTTTAGTTGTGATTCTGCGCAGAATGTCTGGTCCCATTTTTTTCTCTCCATGATATGATCTCAAATATTGTCTGAGAGCCTCTGTCCCAGTCACAAATCTGGCTGTGTGGTAAGCTAGTCGTGTGGCCAAACGGCGATGCACATTTTGCTGTTAGACACTTAGGAACACAAGTAAATTTGTCGGATCATGCCCCATTCATGGCCGTCGCACCAACTACTGTATGATGTCCTGCTGGTAAGCGACACGTTTTCATGCTATCTCAAAAATGTTTTAACCCATTTTATGCTTAATGCTGATTTTTATGTTCATTTTTCACACACAAGTTGTACAGCTAACATCAGCACATCGCAGGCAAAATTAGTTTGAGGGGAATAAAACTTTGTACTGCATTTTTCTCTTCAAAAATAAATGTGCGCAAAGTGGCTAGAACAACTCAGAATATGGCCTACAGATTCTAAACTTTAATCTGGTAAGGTAATTACTAGGCCTGCACAAATAACGATTTTTGATTTTCAAGTAAATACAAAGCAAATGATTTCGTTAAAAGTTTCATATCAGAGCGAATACTTTGTGATCAGCAATACTTCGTGATCATCAGTTTCTTGGGCAAGCTTCAATAATTGCTGGAAAAAAAAAAAAAAAAAAAAAGATAAAAAAAAAATGACTATGCAACAGCAGAGCTCTAAACATGAGCAAGAACTTTAGGTTAGCTGCTTGTTTATATTTGTGGACATTGTCAGAGCATTTTTCCAGAACAAACACTGAGGCAGCAGGGACATGTAAATTCAAAACAAATGTGCACAAGAACTTTTGCCATCGCTTGCTTTTTCTGCTAGCAAATATTGGGAAATAGGTTTCCTCAGCACAGCACAGGCAAAAGATGCATGCCGGTCAACATGAGAGCTTACTGTACCTACTTACCTGAAGTGCATGTATATATGATAGCCAGTGGCACAATTGGAGTTTTCTAGATAAATTGGCTTGATTAAAATGAGACGGCTGTCAACTTCACCCAGCACATGTCCATCCTTTGGGATTGTCCCCCGCCACTGTTGTACGGTTACCACACTACATAACCATGGGTCGTTATATCTCGGCTTGTGTCATCTATATATGTATCAGTCACAACACAAACATTAAGCCGCTGCTCCCAAGCCATTCCAGCAGCATTACAAAGCCACAGTGAAACAGGCAGCCCCACGTTTGTTTGCTAGGATAGGACAGTAGTCCCTTCCATTAAGCAAATTACTAAGAATGTGCTCAATCACCTAATGAAGTCAAACGTATGCACTATTACAAGTTGCACATAATTGTTTTGCTTCTTGCACTTGCTTGGACAGCACCCTCGGCAATACGCTTGTAAATGAATTGTCAAATTTCCATTCAAAGTGCATTTGCCATCCATTTTGCAATGCCATTTTCATTGGTAATTTAACAGCTTCACTGTACAATAATTTCTGTACAAAGTGCAATGATAGAATAGTAACAGCCTGTAATAGTAATTCAAGGACATAAATCGCCTCCAAACTATAAAGTTAGCCAAGAGTTCACTGACTTATGGTTATTGTTGGGGTTGTTTTGTGCAGAGGGCAGTTATTACAAAATTTTTAGCTCGGATTAATTTGTTTTGTGCCAGTTAGCAGTGGTAGCATGTAGGTGTTCAAGGCGCAAAGGCATCTACGGCCACAGTGCCAAAACTATACATTATGGCCAATTCATAATAACAGATGTAACAATTATAATTCAGTTCTCATATTGGCAACAGGAAAGTATTTGCCCTGACAAGTAAAATATTCGAGCAAAATCACTGCCTCTATATTCACTTCAAAAGCAAAAACACCAGCAAAGGAAGACTAGCGCCAAGCCACAAGTTTTGAAACGTAGCAATATTTATGCAAATCTGATTAGTAAATCCTCAACATTGACCCCACAGTGAGCACATTAGTACTAGGCAATGGGGGCCAAACAGTCAGTGTAGTGAATTCTCAGTGCTACAGAAATACTATAGATAGTTCGAATATTCTGCAGTACCCATATTAATAAGTTATTTTTACGGGAGGGGGGTGGTCAATTTTAGGACTCTTGAGGCCTTTCTGAAGGTGTAATTTACAAGCTGAAAAGAAATGTACTTAAGAGTGGGTGTGGTCAAAAGTTGAAGTCAACCAACTCAAAATCTATTTATTGCAAGATAAATTAACTAATTGGGCACGACACCTGGCAATGTTTTTACGCAACAGATTACCGTAAAGTTCCGAGCGAACACCCACCCCTGAAAAGTCGTCCACCCACCTTACCTTTAGGGGTGAAATATTAAATTTACTAAGAGACCCCCAAAGATCGCCCACCCCCTAAAATCACTGGCTTTAGCGCCGATAACAAAATAAACGCGAATCACCTATTCATGTGTTGATGCAGTCACTTATTCGTCCTTTCCACACTTGAGCCGAAGGTTTGCCCATCTGGTATTTTTTTTCTTGGTATTTCGACAGTTTTGGTTGGTGGTGCAGGAACTTTTTTCTAGTTTTCTGCACCTGACCCGAAAGTTCACCCATCCCATATTTTTCACTTGATATCTCCGTACCTTGGGTGGGTGTTCTTTCGGAACTTTACAGTAAACTACAGGTTACAGCACAAAAATTTACAAATGGCAAAAATTGAGAGAAAAACAAAATATCTGCAGTATTTGACAAAACTTTATTAGCTTCACGTGCACCTTGCACCAGTAGACAACAAATGATGCTGGAGACATGACAGTACAGATATGTCTGACTCGCACAACAACAGATAGATGTGACAATGATGTAGAAATAATATGAACAATGATATTTTTCATTTTAAAATATCACAGGTGGGTAACTTGCCCAAATTGTAGAAGGCACTACTGCTCTACAAGAACATGATACATGATTGGCTTACTTTACCTAAATAAAGAGTGATTACATAGAATATTTCACATGAAGTGCTGCCTCTTCTTGTAGGCATGGCACTATTATCACAGCTTGTCCTGCAAGTTCCATGCAATATTTTGCAAAAAGTGTAAATGCACACTGAAGTACATCTGTATGCGTGGCACTAATATCACAGTAGGTCCCGCAAGCTTCAAGCAAAATTTCGCACAAAGTGACAGTGAACACTGCAGTACATACTGCTTTGAACCTAGCGATGTGATAGGTGCCAGACATTTTTTTAAAGTTAAGTTTTAAGTGTGCATGCATTCGTGAGAAGAAAAGAAAAGAAAGACGTCCGAGAGTTGCAGTGTGTAGAAAAGTAGAGTTACATAGCCCTTTGACATAAAAATTGACGTTGTAGATCTTTGAGGTGTTTAGATTTTTTTTTGCAGTTTACAGAATGGCCCTGCAGACCCCCCCCCCTCAAAGGAGCAATAATGGTTCGTGAACTAAACTTGCACCACCCTCACATTTTCATATTGCAACCACACTACCATGAACAACTCGCTTTTTCCCCTTCACACACACGTACAGGAAGGCTGCGCATGATGCATAACAGTGCTTTCAATTGACAACTATTATGTGCTTAGGCAGATGGTTTGTTTTCTACACACTGCGAAAGGCTAGGTGTGGGGCAAATGAAGAAGCAGTCGCATCACTGAAGCTGTTAATCACGGATTGATAACACATGCAAACGAACTCTAGGCATGACTTATTTCCAAATAACAGCAGCTACATGCTTCGGAGCAGGGTGCACTGTTGGGCGAGTTGGTACGTCATATTAAGTGGATACAGCGCAAAATGAAACAAAGGCAAGAAAGATGACAGGACAAGTGCAGTCTTCAAACTAAAATTTGTTGTGAAATAACTACCTTATGCACCCCCCCCCCCCCCAAAAAAAAAAAAAAAAAAAAAAAAGAAGAGGAGGAAATATAGGCATTGACATATTTAATAAAATCTATACAGGTTCTAGTCGCATCTGACACACTGCGTGTGTTGGATAAGAATTCAGTCTCTGAGACACTTAATGGAACGCCTTGCTCATGCACTTGATTCCTAACTGGGCAATTTCATGCACTTGTATAGCCTCATGCATATAATTACTGCTCCTTTTGCACATGTCAAGGTCGGTTTTGCACCCCCTAGACTTGCAATGATTGGCAAGAAAGCAGTTGCTACCTTTTCAGACGTTATGGTCGTGCTTCCTCAACCAGTCATTAAGCACCTGCCAGTTTGACATTAGCCAACCCACAATTTAGCGGTACATGATAGACAATGCGCTCCATGCCCGAGACATACATAGCAAGCTTTACGTGCATGCATCGGTAAAACCAGCAGCTGCTTGAATGACCAGTTGAGGAAGTCTTGCCATTTATTCAGAGTCTAGCAGGTGCAAACCCCACCTTGACATGTGCAGAGTGATAGAAAGGAGCAGTAATCACTATGCGTGAGGCTACAGAAGTGCATGAAATGGCCCGGTTAGGAATCAAGTGCATGAGCAAGGTGTTCCATTAGCCTTGAGCCTTGCATAAGCAAGGCGTTCCATTACATTGTCTCAAAAAGACTGAATTGTTATCCAACACGGGCAGTGCATCTATTTCGACCACTCTAAAATATAGAATCTTGTACACATTTTTGCTAAATGCGTGAATGCCTTCGAGGTGGCACAGTGTATGTACGATATCGTATTTGTAGTCTTTTTTGTTCCGTGGTGTTAAGTATTATAATGTGCAACTTTTCGGCAACAAATTTCAGTTGGAAGTGGGCGCTTGTCAGGTCGTCTTTCTCGTCTTTGTTCACCTTTGTGCTGTAACTACGTAATATGCCTCATACTGCACCACTGCTTTTCCACCACAAACTTTATTTGGCACCCCTGCACAAATTCTTTCAAATTTCACTCAGAAGCAGTAGCGCCTTACACACTCTCAGGAGCAGCAGGGGGCTCCTTGGCGGCTGCCTCAGAGGCAGAGGGCCCCTCAGCAGCTGCCTCAGAGGCAGAGGGCCCCTCAGCGGCTGCCTCGGGGCAGAGGGCCCCTCAGCGGCTGCCTCGGGGGCAGAGGGCCCCTCAGCGGTTGCCTCAGAGGCAGAGGGCCCCTCAGCGGCTGCCTCGGGGGCCGCCTCCGACGCAGCTGGTTCCTCCAAAGCAGCGGCCTGCTTGGCCATCTTCTCCGAAGAATCGGGCTCTGCCTGCTTGGCCTTGAGAGGAGGCTGCACTTCGACGCACCACTGGAAGATGGGGTGTGCAAGCAGCCCCGCTGCAGTTGGGCGCTCGCGTGGGTCTTTGGCGACCAGACTGCGGATCAAGGGCAGCTCCTTTCGGTTGCAGCGTTCCTGCGACAGGCACACACCAGTCACCCCACCGAACCATGGAACAAAAATGGTGACACAATGTCAGCCATACACTCCTTGGCCCACATTTACATTCAACCAAACCCACTTATGAAAATACTGTTTATAACAACACATCAGATGTAACAAGGCACCAGTGTTGCGAAATGGGCAGCCCCATTTCACCCACTCTGTGGAGCTAGAACTTTCCACCATTGCACTCCTTTCAGTTGCGCAGAATGCCAAAATTTTGCCCATTTTCACTCCTGGAATGGCACACACACACACACACACACACACACACACACACACACACACACACACACACACACACACACACACACACACACACACACACACACACACACACACACACACACACACACACACACACACACACAGAGAGAGAGAGAGAGAGAGAGAGAGAGAGAGAGAGAGAGAGAGAGAGAGAGAGAGAGAGAGAGAGAGAGAGAGAGAGAGAGGGGGGGGGGGGGTTGCGGAGGAGTAAGGGGACAGTGTGTGGCTAGGTTTATCGCAGCAGATTGCGGGCGCAGCGAGCTACTGTGTAAATCACATCTGAAGCGGTAACAGCGGGTAGGCTCAGAAGCGGTGCAGGCAGAGCAGTGTCAACGCAGCAATGGCAAACATCAGCCACTCGTTACTTCTACATGTATAGGCCACACTTCATGCGTAAAGCACTGGCCATACATTACAGCCTTGCTAGTTAACCAGCTTTATGAAGTACACACCGTATTTTTGCATATGTAACCCACAACCCGCGTGTGTACTGGATTTTGCGTGTGTCAGTGCCAGTCCGCAACTGCGTGCGGGAATGTTACGCACACCTGGGGCATAATTAGGGTCGAGGATGGAAACTAAAATGTTAGCAGCAGCCATTAACTCATCAGGATGTTTCATTTCGACAACTTTTATGGGCCACAATTGTTTCTTCTTTTCCTGAATAAGATCAGAACCCAATGTAGTCTGCCAGTTTTAGCGTGCAAATCAACAATGTTTGTGGCTGGCCCAATGCGGACACTGAATCGGAACTTGACAGCAAATTGTAAATTAATGAACTTTTATTTTAGGATATTTTATAAATTCTTGACCACTTGCACTTACGCGTCCAATATTTGCCGTATTTGGGCTCGCCCAACGCCACCTCGACCCCTTAGAGCTTTCTAAAAGTTTGACGACCTAACTAGAGTTGTTGTACACGTGGGTAAAAACATTTGTGCGAATTTTGCCTCACTCGCCAAGTGAACCAAAATCAGCCTTGCTCGTGGTAACAAATACACCCGCACAATATCGGCCGTCAGCTTCGCGAAGTACAAAAGCTAACAAAACTGCTCCTGTCATAAACAATAAACTTGATTTTGTCAATCCCCAAATGAAGTATTTACTTTTGTAGAGTTCTAGATTTAAATTACTTAAAAGCAAAATGCTTTCAACAGCATATATCTGGTGAAAGTAGAAAACGGTGGTAGATAAGTCACTTTTTTTCGTGGTTTAGCTGGCTTATAGTTCTGGATCCCTTTCAGTTTCGGTTCCGAAAACGCCAATGTCGTGAGCCGTTTGCGTTGCTCGCGTTCATGTCTGAAACATAGTATTTTGCATTTCGCATTGTCTTTATGTGTACTATTAGGTGACATTATTTTTACGTTGTAGAAAATTTGAGTGCAGTTGGCCTTTAAGAAGGACTCCTTAATGCAGGTTTTTAAAAGTTTTGTGCTCTCTAGCTGTGCCTCACCTATTTAGTTATTATTAAGGGGAGACGTGGCTTTCAAAATCAATTTTTTTATTTATTTGTGGATTTTGATGAAAATTGGCACAGCAACTAGAAATATTTGTGATAATACCATAAAAATTTCAGAGTAATATTTTGAAAACTTTTGTATTTATAAAACTTTCTTTCTGTTCACCTTGTACTGAGCTTGAGTGGCTTATAAGACACGATAGAAAACTTGTCCGAAGTGCTTTGCATTCCCAAATGAATGGACGAGGTTGTGACAGTCTTAGATTTTCCTTATTACGACAATTTTTTTAGGTTTCAGTTTTTTGGAGGTGAACGTAGAACAGGCATGTAGACCGTGAACGACTGAATAAAGAAATTCACAAAAAGTAAACCTGGAAAATGAAGAGTGCCACAACCTGAACTGTTCATCAAGGATTGTAACGCAAAAAACGGAATCAAAATAGACCTAGCGGTCACGAAGACATTGCTGGAACGAGAGACGTAGGTAAAAAAAAACGGCTTTTGAAGTTGCAACATGCACTTCATTCATCGAAAGTTGCTAGGGTTGTAGCCTTTTGTGTCCTTTTGAATATGGGACTTCTGGAATGTCTTGTCCTGAAATCGGAGTTGCCTTTTGCAGCCTTTTTATTTCCACAAAACATTATTTTCAGCTCCTCTGTGAAGAGTGCATAGCCCAGTTTTCAGACCAAATGGGGGAGAGGGGGGATGGTTTTCAATGCAAAGTAGGCTAGCTGGACAACTGGACTGGACAACTGGCACTGGACAACTTCCCTATGCAGTATTGTCACCATGGCACCATGGCACATTTTTTTAGTACCCTTGGCATTCAGGGCATCCAATATGCTTCGCAGTACAGCCAAAATGCACTAAACTATTGATGTGTGCATTGTTGGTATTAATAATTTCCCTAAAACTTCAATTTGTTAAACGCTACGACAGTCAGGCACATTTTTAACGCTGTGAACAGGTTTTTATTCCGAACTCAGACCTGTCTGCATGATTACTAAAAGTGCACGGGAAACTTTGTGCATGGAAGGCAATATGGCTCGCGCATCGCAACGCACGCTTACCGCAACATACCGCACTTCGATTATCCCCGACATGGCTCGTCTGGTCGTTTTTTAGATTAAATCTAACGTCACAGGCATTAATTGCAACTACTGGCGTTCAATCGTAACCGGTTGCTCAGTCAGGCAATGCTCTGACGCGCAATAGCTTTGCCGTGCCCGCAATAACTTTTGACGCGTCAGCCGTTTCTTTCCCAAGGCTAGCGAGCCTACCGTAAAACATAGCAATAACTAAGCGTGTAAATATCGCAAATTAAAATAAAAGATCACTTAGCGAACCGCTATCACAAGCGCGCAACACTGCGTTTCACGCTCCTGGGTTGACCACGGTAAAGGCACCCGCACCACGAAGTGTTCGATGATCTCTGCCTTTCGAGCCACGCAACTTCCCGTAATCAGGCTTATGAATCCCAGGCATTCCCATCACGATAACGTCTGTGTTGAATACCACAGCAGATAAAATGACTGAACAAAAACTTGGCCGAGCGAAGCAGCGACAATGAACTCAAACTTACACTACGCAGTTCAGGCGGCTGCCATATTGCGTTTGATTGATTGATTGATTGATTGTAGAGTTTAACGCGCTGACACAACGTTGGCGATGAGGTGCACCGTAGTGGAGGGCTCCGGATTTAACGCGCTGACACAACGTTGGCGATGAGGTGCACCGTAGTGGAGGGCTCCGGATTTAACGCGCTGACACAACGTTGGCAATGAAGTGCACCGTAGTGGAGGGCTCCGGATTTAACGCGCTGACACAACGTTGGCGATGAGGTGCACCGTAGTGGAGGGCTCCGGATTAATTTTAACCAGCTGGGGATCTTTAAAGGGACAGACAACCGATTTTTGTCGCGTATATGTTCTCTAGCTCATATGAAAGCCAGCGTTTTATACAGCCCGGTAACCACAAGCAATTTTTAATCAAATCGGCGGAAATAATTTTAATTTGGCAGCAAACTTCCTCAAATCGGAAGGGTGGCGGTTCGTAGTGTCGAAACTTGGCACTACAATATGTGTCCCTGTCACGTGACCTGCAAACCTAGCAGCTACTGCAACTGCTGAAACGTTTATTTACGCATTGAAAACCTTTTAACACAAGTATTTATAGAAGGTTAAATTGTATATGTATTTCTAAACATTATTTTGAAAATTCTAAAGACACGCCGCCCGCCGCCGCTGGGTTACTCTCAGTGTGGCTAACTGAGCCACCATGCCCAGAATCAACGGCAGCGTTCAGTAAACAGACCCAGTGAAGGACATTTGGCGATTCTGCCCGAGTCAGAGGCGTTTGTTCTGCCAAAATATTTGATTTCAGTTTCCAAATAGGCCAACGGCATCTTAAAAAAAGCAAAAATAACGTCGCCTCCGGGGAGAATAGAACTTCCCGCCTCCACAACGTGAAACCAGATTCTACCTATCGTCTATCCCAACAGATGGCGCATTCGCGCACAATAGACCGTTGCATTAAAAAACACATAACGGAACAGGAAAGACTGAGATTCAAACTTTTTTGGCTGGGGACAAGTTTTTAAATATCGTTTTTCATTTCGCATACAGACAAAATTATGTTTCCGCGCTACTCTACATCATGGTTGCCAGCATCATTTTTGGGAGGGACGCATAAGGCTCGCAGATCTAAAAATTTCGATTTAAAATGTTCTAGGGCGTTATCAGCAAAACCGTTTCTCGTCAAGGTGCTTTAAGTGATGCCCTTTCATTTGGGCTAGAGATTATATACTCGACAAAAATCGGTTGTCTGTCCCTTTAACGTGCGCCGAAATCTTGTACACACGGGCGTTTTTGCTTTTCGCCTCCATCAGAAAAGCGGCCGCCGCAGCCAGGAATCGAGCCCGCGACCTCGTGCTCAGCAGCGCAACGCCTTAGCGACACCCAATCAGAAGGGCTGTCTCATCGCATGCCGATCGGAGAGCCAATCGCGCTTCAGAATCGCTTTGTTTATGTGGTGTCCCTTTTCTGTCGTTCGTGTGTTTGTGAATGGATGAAGATAAAAGAGACGGCCTAAACCGGAAAGAAGATCACTCGGGCGATCTAATGGTACCAAAATGGCCACGCCCCGTGGCACCGTTGCGGAGATACAGCACTCCGAAAAATGCAGCTTTTTTGCCCTTTGGCGCTGATATTTTGTCACTGCGGCTGGCAAAAGTATTTCTTTTATGTCACTTTGCGACTGTTTTCGGCGGAAAAACATTTGCAAACTCACAGAATAGAAAACATAGAAGCCGAATAAGTGGCTTTCAAAAAAACGATGTTTTGGTCATTTTTTCTAAGTTGAAAGTCGCGTCCCCCCTTAATAAGTGCACGATTGAAATCCAAAGTATTGTTCTAATTATGTAGTGACTGGTCATGCTCTGCATTCAAAATATACATACCGCTTCCGGAGTGGCAGTACCGAGGGCCGTCAGAGAACCTTGGGTCAACATAGTTCCAGGGAACAGCAACTACGCAGACAGCAGCACATAACATGGTTCAGTCACTGGTCGCATTACAGACAGGTCAGCTGCTACGCAGTACTAAATACTGTTACCCAGAAGTGTGGTCCAGAACAGCAGGTTTTCACGACAACGAAATTCACATAGCCTACAAAAAATTCAACAGTGAAAACTCCAAAAGCACAAAGGGGGCTACATAAGAAACGTACAAGGCTCACTTTCAGGAATTGCGAAGCGTGAGCTGTTAGTTTCCTTTTCTGCTCTGCTTTGAAACACGTTGGTGGTAAGGGATGTATCAGCGTGCATAGCCTCAGAATTGCTGAGAAAGCATCACAAGGCTTTGCCATGTCTACAATGAAGTTAGCATCATGTCAGGTGCCTGAGACAGGGGTGGAACAGGGTCCATGGGTTTGGGAGCAGTCCTGGGAGCAGGCCTGGCAAAAGTGCCTTTGGTAGCAGGCTTGGAGCTGCCAGAAAGGCATTTTTGGAGCAGGTTTGGAGCAGCCAGAATTGCCATTTGGAGGAGATATAACACCATTTCACAGCATTATGGTGCCTCCCTAATCTCCATACAGGCCGTTGTGCAAGTCCCCTGCCACGTACCTAATCTCTCCACTATTCTGAGGCGTTCTACAATGCACTAGGACCTACTCTAAACCAGGAACACAGTTCTTGTACTACATCTGGAGGTATCTCGGCCCCAGCGAGTGCGTTGCATTATTACCATTCGAACGCCACACCTCACGCGCAGAGTCGAAAGAGATCAGATAACAGCCCTTGCTCCGTGTCCAGCAAACGGCAGTGTTTATGCGACCCCGCGGCGGCATTCCGTAAAACAAGGTGTTTGCTTGCATTTTTTCTATTGAACAGCGGTTTCAGTGCGTGCAAAGCTGAACATAGCTTTTTCTTTACCTGTCACAGGGATGCAAGAGTCTACAAACTTTTGCCGCAGACAACGTACCTAACTATAGTGTGTCAGAAGGCCCTATTAATATTAGACCATCCTCCACTAAGCAAAGCTAACCCCAAAGTTGAATTGAATTGAAGTTTATTTGTTCTTTTCTGAATATAGAAAAACGGGGGGAGGGGGAGGCAAAAGGCAACCAGCATCCCTCAGTTTAGCAGGAAGTTCATTTCAAGTTTCAGATTCATTTCCGTTTCAAGTTGACGGGCGAAAACGAGTAGATACCTCAAAGCAAAAGTGCACCCAATTACCAAGTGACTGCAAAGCCTCCAAGACTCTGTTCAATACATGTAGCAATGCAAAGTTGCGGGCAGCAAACCTAGGATCGCCAAAAATGGGCGACTAAACTGATGTTAACCTATAACCTTTCATAACTATAACTATAACCTTTCATGCGGACATTATTCTATTTGTGATGAGACACAAAAACATTTTACTTTTGGCCATTTTTCATTAAATGTGGCACACAAGCCGACACCCCCAAACACAACCATGCAAATGCAACACACAAAATTTCAAGAAGATGGCGCGTAGTGCCTGCTGCCTTATGGATAAGCCAAAGCCAGGTTCGATAGCTGCTCGTAGTCTTGATGAAACCGAAACCATAAACGCATTGATGAAACCGATAACACGATGTTTCAGCCAAGTTTTCGGAGGCTGGGCATGACGGCCGTATCACGTGGAGGTGGGTCTCTAGACAATTTTTTTTTAAATTTTTAGTGCAAAATAGATGAGAATTAGCACCGTTGATGAGCTTCTATGTGGATTTCAAATATGTAATTGGTTTTAACGTAGCTTTATTTGTTTATGAAATACAATGTTTTAAAATTTATTTTTTGAGGCATTTCTTACGGGGGTTTAGAGAAAGTTCACTCGATCAAATTCAATAACGATTTGTATGAATATAATGCCAAAGGTCTGCTTTACCAGCTATGCTATTTTTACTCGTTTTGAAGACGTTTCCAATGAATGAAGAAGGTGAACATTTAATATCAACAATTCATATAAAATTGCCTAATCTTTACTCATTTTTGCAAATACGTGCTCATAGACAGAGTAATAAAAATAGCATCACCTGCTAGGTCAATTCAGTATGAATGCAATGGTACCAGTCTTGTCATCCTAGCAGAAGAGCAACATTACAGAAAGAGAGAGAGAGAGAGAGAGAGAGAGAGAGAGAGAGAGAGAGAGAGAGAGAGAGAGAGAGAGAGAGAGAGAGAGAGAGAGAGAGGGGAAGGGAGGGAGGGAGGGGTTCATTTAAAGTTTCAGATCATGGTAACTTTTGCTACGGCATAGCTCCAAAAATATAATTAGCATCATTTTGTAGCTCTGTTCTTCGCGAAAAAAAAAGCACACCAAGTATGTGACTAACAGTGACTAACACAAGGATAACTCTGGAAAGACTGACGTAAATTTATACCAATACCTCTACTGTTAAAAAAAAAAGGCAGCTCAATTGCGCCGGTCAATCAGAGATGCGGAACAGGGGGCTTGCCTCGAGCACGCGTGCTCCTGCCAATCAGCGGCTTGTAAACGATCTTTGCGAAATCGGTGGTAACGCTCGTTCTCCTCATGCGGCGGCAGTTTAAGATAGCGCAAAATACCCACAGAGAAAGCAGCTACGAGGCTAGCCCAAGATGGCTGCCGCCGGCAGTCTGCTTCGAGCTGTGCTTTGAGTGCGGCGCGCACGCGAAGTTCAAGCTTTTTTAGCCCGATTCTCGGTGTTTTGCGGCTCCCGCTGGGTTTACAAAGTTGATTTTAAGAATTTTCCCGACCAAATTCAGCGGTGAAACTTTTAGAGTAGGTGCTTGAAGGCATGGACCAAAAATGTGTTTTTCACTAAATGCATTTTTTCGCGATTTTGAACCATTCTAACACCCGCGTCCCCCTTAATTCAGGTGGGTTTGGCGCAACAGGGGCGGTTCGGCGCAGGATGGCGCAGGTAAACACGTTTGGCGCTCAATGGCGCAAATGGCGCAGCTGTTCCACCCCTGCTGAGAGCACACAAGAAAAACTGACTGGGAAAGGGGCAACAAAAAGTGGAACAAGGAGAAGCCTTCCCAGGAAGCTGTCCTGGGAGCGTGCTTGGATAAGATTAAGATGCATTTCATAGCACTTATGATGCAGCAATGATACAATGTTGCATTTAGCAAACCCTGAGCAGATAACCCATGAAAGAGCCTTGTGTGTTACATTCACACGAGCTTTTATGGTTTAGTCCTGACATCGTAAAAACAGGACAAGCCTTGCATTGGGTCCTTCAAATGTCCAGATCCCAGTGTCCTCTACAGGTCTATGAAATCATTTGTGTTCTTTTTTATTTTAAGAAGCCTTGTGAGAAAAAGGAAAGCGCCTCAGTAAAAAAGTTTTCCTCCCACTTTGACTTCGTGTCTGCAACGAACACCCTGAACTGCCATCTTCTCATTTATTCCGCAAAGCTCACACCTTTCACTGCAAAATGAAGTATGGGCCTCAAGTGCTGGTATGGTGGCGCCACTGAGGAACAGCGTTCTGTGCCATCTTGCAGACAATGAAGGCATAACTTCTGAATTCCGCGAGAAGACGACATCCCGAAGCATGGCATTAAGCACAGTACGATTACCAGCAAGAGAAAGAGCGAATGGCGGCTATTCTGTTGCAATGTGATGCGAACAGCCAAACGGTACTTTAATAAACAGAAAATGGTTTGCAAGGGCGACAGGAAAGCGATTCATAACACCAAAAAACCAGTTATGTACAGGCATGGGATTGTCTTTGCGCTGCGCGAGGCCACGCTGTAATTTTGCAACGAAGCTAGCAGCGGCGCCACCCTAATGAAGATAAAAATAAAAAAGACGAAAACTTGTGAGCCTACTTACTAGGAGAACAAAAGGACTACAGGGTTGTGCATGTGCATCGCCTCTGGGAAGTGATACAGTTTGTGTGAAAGTAGGTGTGATCGCTCCACCAATCCAGGAAACTCCTGTTCTGCGGTGCCCCCAGCCCCCGCGAGAGCATTCGACGATGGCGCCGTCCCAACGGTGCTGGAAACGTGTTCATTTGTTCAGCTTTAGGTCGGGGTCAAGGCGTAACTGGTATCACCTAGCTGTAGGCGGACAGCTTAGTGAAGAGAATACCGGCGGCGCGACTTTCACGGTGCTTGTAGAAGCGAATTCCCCCTGTGTAAACTCCCCTGTGCGTTGTCGGTACCAGGTGTGTTTGTTTGTGTGAAATCTCAGTGAAACGTTCGTCTGTATACAACTGCAACTGCGCGGCAAAATGCGACCTGAAACTGCTGAAACTACAATAGTGTTCGTTGAATGGGCTTATAAAAATCTCTTTATGCTTCTTTTAAAATGCTTTCATAGGTTATTAACGTGTGCTTAACATGCGAATATTTGTGGACGTAGATGCGCATGAGGAAGGTGTTATGAAAGCCTCTAAACGTTTATTTACCTTGTTGTTTACCCTTGTATCACTAGACATAGCCACGGGCACGGACATAGTAGAGCACACAGCGGGAGCTATAATTTTGCACAAATGGTTCCTCTTGCATTCGTAGTGCTGATAAAAAAAGACCATTTGGAATAATGGAGATTGTTTCATTGCTGATAGCGTACAATATGTTCGTGTAACTACATGCCAGTGCAAGTAGTTGTGCTCGTGTATGTTGCCTGTCAGTAAAAATATTTTGTGCAACAAGCTCCACTTGATCTCGTTTCCTTGGACTTGCTGTGCCAGAAATGCAAACTACGAGCATGTTGTCTTTGTCAGTAAAAATATTTTGTGCAACAAGCTTGTGGGAATGCGGAGCTCCGCCATCTTTCCTATCCCTCTCGGCCCGCCGCGGAGGCGAGAGGGGTGGTACCTCTCTCTCCGCGGTCGCGCGCTTCCCCCTCCGGGAGGATGCCCGTGAGAGCGGGGGGCGCTGCCGAACCCCTCACGTGACAGGTTTTGTCCGGAAGTTCCGGCGGCCTGGTCCGGGACGGGCGACAAAGGGAGGATCTCTTAGGATACGGACCATCGTCGGGAGCGGCCGTAAGTACGACTTGCTCCTTTTTGGCCTTCCTTTGTCCGCCCTCGCACCTGTTTCTCCCGCCCTGGCTAAGGTGGTCTTGGCGGTGTAGAGCGACGCGCCCGACGTCCCCTTATTGCATTGCAATAAACGTCGGAGTGGGCGAATTCTGTGTCCTGTGTTCCTTGCTGTTCGCTGCCGCTACGCCAAGTTGGCGAGCCGTGGCGGTGATCAGCGGACCTAGCCTTGCGGCCGAATCTCGAGGATCGAGCTAGGCCGCCGTAAGAACCCTGGTCCCCACAAGCTCCATTTGATCTAGTTTCCTTGGACTTGCTGTGCCAGAAATGCAAGCTACAAGTTGCACAGGACCGTATTTTTGAGATATTTGACAGTCATTTTAATAAAATTGTTGATACGAGTCTCTGAATTGTGGCTGCTGCGTAGCGTTCCTTCTGTTTTCGTTTTAAGGCTATCTTTATATATTCCCTACATTAAATTTTTTCGCAGTGGACTTACACGCAAATGCAACTATGGTTCTGCTTTTTATTTCTTCTCGGGTACTATGTGCTTTGTGCATATCGGCATCGCAAGCAGCTGATCCGTGTATGTTTATCTAGTTTGCAAAAATCTCCGCCGCCATGTGTTTACTTGAAACTGCAGTGCACGAGGCCCATAGCACCAATGCTGCGACCAGAGCGTACACGAAAGAAAACATGTCAGGTACCAAAAAGTTAACTGTATCAGGAGCCCTAC
Source organism: Haemaphysalis longicornis (assembly GCF_048455015.1). NCBI lineage: Eukaryota > Metazoa > Arthropoda > Arachnida > Ixodida > Ixodidae > Haemaphysalis > Haemaphysalis longicornis. The sequence continues at coordinate 302,259,097 of NW_027526203.1, read as the reverse complement.
TGTTCATTGCCACCTACTAGGAACCAACAACAGTGACTGCACTACACCTCGAGTCTACCTTCTGGCCTCGTGAGCAAGCAAAATTGCCTTTTGCAGCAGGCTTGGAGCAGCCAGAAAGGCCGTTTGGCAGGTAGGCTGCTGTGCTAGCCCGCTGCCAATTGCGCCGAAACCTTGTACTGGGCATTTTTGCTTTTCGCCCCCATCAGAAAAGCGGCTGCCGCGGCTGTTGCTGGCCGCAACAGAACAGAACAGAACCAGCTGTGCGATTGGCCGAGGCCGGAAAAAGCAAACGCAAATTAGGCAGGGCTTGTAAGCTTGCCGAACGAGCTATTTGAGCTTAAATATAATGCATATTCATTTTACAGCAGTAAGAATGGTGGGGTGTAAGGTCCACTTATGAGGTCAGTGGCCAAGCGCCCGGGCGGCGCGTGAGAACCCGCCACTCTGTCTGGTGGCTCAACACTGTGGACTCTACGCGGCAGCCGTCGCCAATTCGTCAGGCGCGCACGGGAGACGGATTGTCTGGTCGACCGAATACCACGGGGATAATCCCCCATTGAAAACGCAGACGGCACCGCCGGGTTCCGAGAAGCGCCGGGGAGGTGTAATTGCCGACGTCGGGGCGTGCGCCGTGCGAGCCTCCATTGTTAACGCGCTCCTTCGGCATAGTGCACTGTCGCCGCCTTTCGCCCTCACCCCGCGGGGTCGCGTGCGCTTGCTCGTCCGCGAGCGGGCCTGTTGACCCAAAGATGGTGGCGCTTCATTGAATATTCCGTAGCGCACTGAGTGACGGCTGCCTACGTGAATTTGGGCACTCCCTTCCGCGTGTACGAATCCTACAGGGGCGTTCCCGAGAGAGCGTGAGCTCGAGGTGTTATAAGGCCGAACTTGGCCATTAGAAATCGTTCTTGTCTGAGCGCTGAGCTGGGCAGTTCCCGGCGGGACAAGGAGTCTCGACCGTTAAAGCTAGGTTGGGATTTGTGAGCCCCCTAGGCTAGAGGTTAAGATCGCATCGGAGGTTTAGGGTACAGCGCCGTACCGGGCAACTAGACTGATCTTGCGGCGAGACAGAGTCTCGGTCGTCGTTTCTCGAGCGGTTTGTGTACGCTCCGAGGATAGGAGAGTTAGGCGAAGTTTGAGAAGCTCCAGTGATTTGTACACACTTAGAGCTACCAGTTTTCCTACTGTAAATAGCTGTATATAAACTCTTCGTTTCACTTAATCAACCCCAACGCCTCGAGTTCGTCAATTCGACCGCCATTTCCAAGAACTTCAACACCATCGCCCTGCCAGCGGGCGATTGGGTTCCTGATCAACACCGGACTTTGGGGAAACGAACCACAACCATCTTTACTGTGGGGTAAGCATGAAAGCTACGAAAATACACGTAAACATAGAAGTACTGATGCACACTGGTGTTAATACTGGGCGCACTATGCTTGTTTTAGCTGCACAGCAGTCCGCCGCTTAGGAGTTGTCCTACATGACACTGGGCAATTGGTGCAAGTGACCTTGTCTACGTGACCCTGCTTGTCAAGCATACCACATGTTCCACAAAACGATTCCTTTCTACTGTAACAGAAACAAGCCAGCAGCAAATACGGTCAAAAACAAAGTGCGAGGATTATGCGAGCAAATACGGTAAGAATATTTCTCTCCAGAGCTAGGGTAAAATGCCGCGTAACTCTGAATCTAATGTAGGTATCTTGGAAAATATCATAATAAAATTGGCTGATGAAATAAATGTCAGCATGCCGAGCTTCATTTACTTGTCCTAATTAGTTCACAGTGAATTTGAAAACATTAAAGAATAACTGTCTGTTGTCAATAAATGGCTGTCTATGAAAGAAGTATCGTTACAGAAAACAGCTGTAACTAGTTTAAACTACCCTAAAACAAATTATATGACAATTTGCCGCTAAGACTACCTTAACATTACGCCAAATTTTATCTACTTTTTTTAATTACAAAGTTCACAGTGAAATTGTGGAATTCCTGCCTGCACCAATACAGCCTGGCTGGTCTTACACCTTCATAGTAGTAGCATCCATCTGGAAAGTTGCAATAACATCTACATTTTGAATTCTCTGGAATCCAGAACTGGCCACGTATTCATACATGCTAATGAACCAGTACTGCGTGCTGTAGCAGGCATCATGGGTGCAGCTGAACACAGATGCCGCAAATATGTTTGGAGATGTTACAAACACACAGAACGACAATGCACAACCAAGACTCGTGCCCTTTGCATCCAACTATACTCACCCACAACATGAGGCAGCCGAAAGCAAACATGTCACTTGCGGGAGTTGGGAGAGAAGTGCAGATGCGGAGCTCGGGGGCAACGAAGTCAACCTGATCAGCTGGAGGCAGCATGTAGGCCTTGCCCTGAAAGACCACATGGGAAACGATAGGTCTTAACACACAAATGCCACGTTTTATGTGTGCTTTTCAAAGCAAAGAATGCATTTACAGTAAGCCGCACTACGTTGCATGCACTGCAGGAATTGTTGAAATAGACATTATCCCCACTGATATGTGTATGGAATGAAAAAAAGAAGCACTTTTTGGTTGCTGTTCGAGGGGCCATGAAGACAAAATACAACTCAACATGGAAGAACGAGCTCCTGGTAACTCACTCAGCTCCATTCCAGCCACTAAAGGCATTTTTCAACAGAAAGAAAGCAAATGCAAGAAATATTGAACTTTAAAAATTTGGTATCATTGTGATTGGGACAGAAATCCTTTTTAATGAACCAGGCTTGTATTTAGTCTTCATGGCCCCTTTCAGCATAAGCCCAAGTGCAATGAAATCCCCACTTCACAGGGGACACTTTTTTAATGAACAAGGCAAAAATCAGCATTGTTTACAATTTAGTATTTATTTAATTTTTTGGATTTGCCGTGACAGGTTGACATTACCTTGTTAGAGCAGTTAGACAGTTTGGGGCCCCAAAGTGACATCCCCTTGTAAAGTAAAAAAAAGTGGGGCGGAGGGGGCTCATATTCATCCCTGTGCATTGGCAATTCCCTCCTTCAAGCATGGGCGTGACAAATTCCCTTTCAGTGGAGTATTCGTAGGCCGTTACTGAAACCATTTTGCAATTCTACAACAATTCGCTACGGTGCCTGTTCATTTCGGGGATAACAGCTGCAAGCCACATGCTAGAAATGCTGCATGCCCAGCTAGCCCAGCATGGGTGCCATGCAACCCCGCCTTTGTCAGAGTCTGGCACTCCTCCAAACTCTCACACTGTCTCACACAGGCACTCACGCAGTGTCCCCTCTGTAGCTTGCACACCTGCCCAGTCAAACGGTTCGTTTCCACACTTCCTGCACTAGGCGCCTTTTAAAGCAACGCTTTCTATGCCTCACTGATGGCGGCGTTGCCCCAAAACGCACGCCAGTGAGAAAGCCAACTGTCTCCGATATGATGATGATGTAGTATGTGAGGTGAAAGCTGGTTGAAACGCGAAGCTTCTCTGGTTTAAAGCCAATGGCTTCCAAGTCCAAAGTCCAAAATCCAAATCCATACCTGCCAACTTGGGGACCTTAAAAGTCTGGACACTGGTTACACGCGCGGGGGAAGGGAAGGGGGGAGGGGAAAAAATTACGTTTTTGTTTTCTTTTCTGCAGCATATGTGGCCTAATTACCTACGAGATTGGCCTCGAGTAAAGTTCGGTCTTTTTCCCGTTCCATTCGGTGAAAAGGGTAAGAAATGCCTCAAGTAGTGGGGTTGGTTCCGATCAATTGTATGCAATCTGCCGGTGGCTGTGCGCAGTCTGGTCTAACTTTAGACTTCACAGCTGTCCATCAGATGATTTCATATCAGCCAAAAGTCTAACTTTAGACTAAAATCATAAAAAATGTTGAAGCTGCCTTAGGAGAACATCAAGCGGCGATCCGATTTGCTTGACGAACGGTTTCGGGTAAACCTGCCTCATCACGAAGGGATTTAAAAAAGTCTAGCTAATTCTGATGGCCACGACTGATTTTTAGAGCTGGTTAATAATTGCTCCTAGCTTTACTCTTGCTTTATTTTCTGAGCTCATCAATCATGCCTCTTTACACACTTGACCGCAAGCGCCAGGCCTTTTCCAAGTGCAGGTCAAACTATCCACTTTTGCGCTCATATACGCCCCCCCTCCCCTTCACCCCAGTCGGGAACTGCATACGTCGGCTACAGCGGACGTTGTTTTCCGGATTAAGAGTTAAGAGGGTCCATTGTAATGGGCGTAGACTGTATTGTTGCGAGTGGGCTTGAGCAAATTGGCGTCATGCAGCTTGCACACGAGCAGCCGTACCAGTGAGTAGGTGTTGAAGTCAGGCAGGCTGAGCCACGCAGAGTGGCCGTCCTCGGACACCATCACAGAGGCCGGGTGCACGCGCCCGTGCACCAGGGCAGGCTGGCTCCCAGCGGCAGAGTGCAGGTGGTGCAGTGCCTCGAGCACCTGCAGCAGCACGTGCCAGCGTGGCAGCACGGCGTGCGTCCCCCCCGCCAGGGGCAGCCCCTTGCCCGGCACCATCAGGGATGCCTGCCGCTGGTCCTGTACGCACAGGGAGAGCCATCACATGCGATCCCCTGTGCACGCCTGCAAGCTTTCAGTCGCGCAAAAGCGCATCACTTCCCACTTTCTTCAATTAATAATATTAATAATATTAACAAAAAACATTACGACTGCTTACTAAATACGATTCCTCTAAAAATAAATGCACTCCTGGGTCCACGCTATTTGTAAGCGTGCTCATAACTAAATTACTTCGGAAGCATAAGCATTTACTTTGTGATACATATTGAACCACAGGCTTCTGAACCCAGCCTAACAAAACCAACAGCATTTCTACAACTTATTCCTGTGGTTCATTAAAACACGAATAGACTCAGTGCCCTGCACACTGAGACCCCTATCATATCTGAAGTAAAGTCATCACGCAAGTATATATTTCAGTTTTGTGGCCTTAATCTTTTAAGCTTACTGAACACAAAGACAAGTGACGGTTGATCATGTTGGCAACTTTGTTATTCCATGGGTAAACAAAAAACACCTCTTGTCTATTTGTTACAACGGTTTCCTGGTCTTGGTGGATTGTTCCTGCTGCCCCGTCTATTCAAGAGCAAAAAACAGGACTCACAAAGTAAGTCACTCACAAGTTACACATTTCACCTTCACACTGATGGAGGGCACTCCCAGTTTACACAAAGAAAACCAATTCTACAAACGCTGCCCAGGTAGATGAAAGCCAGATTCTATTTGTCTGCAAACTAACCGCACAGGTGCTATAGCTGATCCACATAAAATTCGGATGCAACAAGCAAGTGGTTGGCCATTTTCAAAGTGATCACTGCATCACTTAGCACCCTGAAGATGAGGGGCAGAAGTGGCATTACCTCATCGATTTGATTCAAGTTCAATTCCAGTTTACAGGCATGCACACACTAGCAGAGAGCTTCCCCCACTGCTGCTGCACAACTCACAAAGGCCGCACCTCTCGTACAGTCTTCCAGAGCCAATTCGCAGCTGTCCCAAGCAGCTGGGAAGTGATGGTAGAGTGGCAGGGAAGTGGCTTTGCCGGAGAAGTGCACAGTTCCACATACACCATATGTGGCCCCCATATAGTCCACATGTGGCCCTCCGTGAGACAGCAGCAAGAACAGGGCGATGTACTATACAGTGGAATCTCGGTGATACGAATTTTCAGAATTCCCCAGCGAAAATGCATTGTATGCAATGTAAAAAAATTCGAATGATCCGTATGCATTTATCACTCCGGTGTGGGTGATACGAACACGCGAGCCGCGAACAGACGACTGCGGCGTGGACGAGAGGCCCGAGTGCTGGTGCGGCCGTGTGGCCTTGGTTGCGCGCGGGCACAAAAGCATTAGTCCTCCCCCGCTGATGGTAATCCTCCTGGTGGGGTGTTTAGAATAGGTGCCGGACAGCGCCCAGAGGGCGACACAGAGCCCGCAACACCCAGCGCCCCCTTGGGCAGATATGTGCAACACTGGGTCGGTCCCCGCAAGCTGGTACGCTGCTGGCTCGGGGGCGCTCCTCTTTTTGCAGCGCGGATTAAGCATATTAGTCGCCCCTTCTGGGCTTAAAACGAAGTAAGAAATTCTAAAGTAATCCTGCCACATAGTGCACGTGAATGAAGAAGGATTTATTCCGTTGAACTCTCATATAGGAAGAAGGCATATAAAGGCCGCATAGGAGTGATGCCCAGAAGAGAAACGCTTGTACAGCCTGCCTGCGGGGCAAACCTTTCTCAAGATCAGCATGTTTCGCTTGAAAAGAAAACGTAGTTTATATTGTTCAATCCACAAAAGAGGAGGCTTTGTCAGCAAACATATCAGACGTTGCGCGATGTTTGCGCGCGGGGTATTCCATCCATGTGAGTGCACTTGCATGCGACTGCAGAACTACTAACGGGACCACACGGGAGTTACATATAGGTCTTTGATCCGAATGTGATGCTCCATACATGTAACAGTATGAAATTCATGTTTCTTGGGGTATATATGCGAAAGTGCGGACGTTAATAAGTGCCCGCTTCGCCAAGAAACTTTTGGGCTTCCAGTTGTAGCCCAGTACGTTAGTTGCATACATGTAAACATGCCCCGAAAAAGAAACTCTTCGCGAGAAGGCTGTCACAAGAAATTCCTTTGGGCAGGGATGGGATGGGGGGAGGTTTAAGCAGAACATCTCATAGGCGTATCTGAATAAATTACGGAATATTCATATTCAGGTATTTTTTTTCTCTCCACGACATCGGGTTCGGCAGGAGACCTCCGTTAGGAAGGAACAGTAGCGCTTTTATTACAGTCAACACCTTTGCAACAAAAGTCACGGGAGAAAAATTTAGTTCCCCGAGTACACCCCTCACTGGTCCAGAGTGACCGCAATCACAACGGATGGGATAAATAAAGTTTGTCCTCCTCCTCCCCGAACACGAAAATTTTTTTCCTGTGTACATATTGTTCCAACTTTTATTGCGGCACGTCTTAGCTCTATTTTTCTTTGCTTTTCAGTGGCTTAGACAACAATTCCATTGTTTCTTTTGAAGAAGAGGTGGTGATTTTATGCTATCCAAATGCTTGCGAAACGTTTGGGAACGTTACGCCTATAAGTTTCCGCGCCCCATATATGGTTATATCTATTTAATACGGCGGTATAAGCACGTGGAATATTAGATGAAGCAGAGTAGAACCGCTGTGTGATAAAACTACAATGCTATAACTGTGCTTGGGTGCCCTCTTTGTTACCAAATTTAAAGCGCACTTATTGACCGCCTGCTAACCAGCCTACTAAGAAGCTGATCGTACACCATGGCAGCATGTAATCCATTCACTTAAATGTGGGCCTTTCAAGATTCAGTAACCGTGCTTGGTATCTGCGAGGAAAAAACCCACAGAGAAGAAGAATCTGCGGGAGAATGCAAAGACTTGAACACATGCTTTCCCAGTTGTGTTAGCCTACGGCTCGTCAGCGAGGCGACAGCATTTTATTAGCGCCCCGTTTTATTTGGAGGCTTCACCAGACTATGTAACATTTTGCATGACTTTGTTGCACTATGTAGTACATATATGCGCAAATAACGTTATAACACACGTTTTTTGCAAATTTGCGTTCACTGGCGCTGAAGGCGGTCGGCGCGGCGGGACCGATCCAGAGTTGCGCGTGTCTGTCGCGGACGGCGCTGCGCTCGCGCGGCAAACTTCGCTGTCCGGAGCCTATAGCGACAGGAGAGGTGCTGTTTCGAACGAACAGAACGTTTCGCCCTCTCGACGCCTGGTCTTTCTCCCTCCCTTCTTTTATCTTGTGGGAATCGTGGAGAACCGCGACCTGCGATCCCGAGCCAGCGCGCGCTTCGGGAGAGACGCTTGTGCGCTGGAACCGGTCCGGCGCTCCGCTGGTTCGTCGGCGTCCCCCGAGAGATGGCGCCACCGATGTGTGCGGGGATAGGCGCGCGGGCGCGGGCGGCGCGAGCGTGCGCGCACGGGAGAAGGAAAGTCTCGTCGGAGACCCGGTCGGGACGAGATCGGCGGAACATGGCGGCGGTGATGGATACTTGTGTCTCAGGTGGGAGCTTTGTTTGTCGCGCGCCGTGAGTGCCTGCCTCCCGTTCGCGGTCACGACCCGGACGGCGTGATTCGTGAACGCCGTCGAGCCCTGTGCTCGCATGCTTTGGGATTCCCCAAATAAACGGCTGTGCTTCGGCACTACTGTCTACTGTGTTCTCGTATCGGCGAACCTCGCTGGGCTGCCGTAGCCATGGGAGCCCGCGTGGTTGACACGCCGGGAGCTAGCGTGGTGGCTTACGCCAGGACTGGCTAAGTCGCCCCGAGGAACCCCTCACACATATACCCCACATGGCGCCCGAACGTGGGTCTCGTATTCAGTCGAATTCGAGGTTCGCTAGCTCGAAAGGAACATGTCACACGACTATGAGTTGGCGGATTTGATGCTGTTGGCGGACCTTTGTGGTCATGCCCGGGAGCCCTCGCGATGCCCTGCATCAACAGCGTCCTCCGCAGCCGCCGACGCGGCTCGGGTCCCCCTTCTCCACGGCCCTTACGCAACCGCAGCCGCGGCTTGCGCAGCAACGGGAATCCCGGAAGGCTCCGGATTCCACGAGCGCTCTTCGTCAGACGACGCCGCGCGTTCATACTCCAGGTGCCGGGCCTACGCTGACGCGGAAGCCCCAAACAGCGCGCCTCTCGTGCCAGTCGGCGCGCAGACGCCCGTAAGCGGAGGAATGTCTGCCGACGCAGCTTCCATCGCGAACGCTCTCGCAAGCGCTATGCAGCAGGCGTTGCAGGCGGCGCGCTCACCCGAGCCCAGGGTGCAGCTACCGGTGCCGACGTACAGCGGTTACGGCGATCAGTCGAGCGCCAACGCTTTCCTGCTGGCTTTGAGCCGTTACGAGCAGGCGACCGGCATCAGCGAGAGCGCGGTGCTGCGCAGAGTCCTGCCCGCAGCCCTAGTCGACCAGGCCGCCCGGTGGTATCGGATGATAGGCCATACGGCGCGCACGATGGACGACTTTCGAACGATGTTCAGGGAAGAATTCCTGCCCATCGACTACCTACCAAGAATGCGTAGGGAGTTGGAAATGCGCACCCAAGCCCCGGATGAATCGCTCGTCGAGTACGTTCGTGCGATGCAAGAACTTTACGAGTACGCCGACCCAAATGCCCCGAGCCCGGAGCGGGTCGATCGAGTCGTCAGGCAATGCCACCCCACCTTTGCCTTGTACTTGAGGAACTGCAGTTGTAGGGACCTCAACGAGCTGGCGGCCGAAGCTCGCCGCGTGCAAGCAGCTGTCGCGGCTGCACGCGCGTATCGGCCACCGCCGCCTCCGGTGGAAACACTGGAACCAAGCTGTGCTTGGCGCGGCGTTACGGGCAGCGGACGGGCCGAGCCCGGCTCTACGTTGATACCCAGCCAGCGAGAGACGCTCGATCTTGGGGCCAGAGCCCTGGACCCCTACTCGTATGGGTTGCGCTACGCGGAGGCGATACGGCCGGATTCCCTGCCAGCCCCGCGCGCAGAGCACAGAGCAAACCGGTTGGACGATCGGCCGGCGAACGCGCGCCCACTCGGGATTCCCTACACGGGATCGGCGCTGCCGCAGTTGCCTGCACCCGCTCACAACTCGCTCCCGGAGAACCGTATGCGGCCAGCCGGTCGCGGAGCGCCTGAGCAGCCTCAATCATCGCGTCGCGCAGCACGGAGCCCCGTCCGCTGCTACAAATGTCGCCAGGCCGGTCACATTGCGCGATTCTGCCCAGTCGAGCAGGGAAACGGGCTCAGCCGTCGGTGAGCCCACCGGCGGCGGATCGAAGCGCTCGAGAGGCAAGCATCGCCACCGCTCCCGCCGCGTACAGAGTCGGAGTCCCGACAAATGTGCCGGCGCCCTTTCTCGACCTCGCCGTCGCGGGGCGAGAGTTTAAGGCACTGCTGGACACCGGGGCAAGCACTTCATTAATAGGGGACGAGGCCGTTTCCCATCTCGAGCGCAAAGCCATTCGGCTGCGCGCGCGGAAGTTGCCGCTTCAGCTGGCGTGTGGTGATGCAACATCAGGCGGTGACGTACGCCTCGTCGTGCGCTGGGGCCAGCGTGTGCGGCGAATGCGTTTCGTTCACTTGCCCGGACTCACGGTCCCAGTCATTTTGGGAAGAGACTTCATGTCCAAGACTGGACTTGTCGTCGACATCGGCAACGGAGGCTATCGGGAGAACCCGTTTTCGCCGCTCAAACCGTTCGCCGAGCCGCCGCTCGCAGCGAGGCCGCTATGCGAGCAGATGGGGAGAGACTTCATGCCCAAGACTGGGCCTGTCGTCGACACGGGCAACGGAGGCAATCGGGAGAACCCGCTTTCGCCGCTCAAATCGTTCGCCGAGCCGCCGTTTGCAGCGAGACCGCTGATCATGCAGGCGGCCGAAACGTCCCACTCCCCCGCGCCGAGAGAAGCAGTCGTTTCTGGCGCAGCCGGTAGCCGGCGCGCGCAGCAACCCCGGAGCCCGGTTGTTGTTGCCGCCGCGGCTGATTTCTCCTGCGCCGCACGCTCTCCATCCCGTGGCCGGGACGAGAAATTGCGCGCGCTCCTAGCAGACGCTAGCGAGCTGACAGCGGCGCAGCGTGACCGCGTCTTGTCGTTGTTAGGCGACTTCGGCGAGATATTCACTGAGCAAGCAGGCTGCAGCAAGTTGGTGCAGCACTGCATAGACACCGGCGATGCTCAACCATGGAAATGCAACCCCCGTCCCGTCAGCCCCGCTAAACGGCAGGCAACTGATGAGGCGCTGGAGGAACTGCTGAAAGCAGGCATTATCCGCCGCTCGACGAGTCCTTGGGGGTTCCCAGTGGTGCTCGTTCGAAAGAAAGACGGTAGTTGGCGTTTATGCGTGGACTACCGGCGGCTGAATGCGGTCACGAAAAAGGATGCGTACCCCTTCCCGAGCGTAGGCGAGATCGTCGCGAATCTGGGTGGCGCGAAGTATTTCTCTATACTGGACGCCAGCAAGGGGTACCTTCAGGTCGAGATGCGTCCCGGCGATGAATGCAAGACTGCGTTCACTTGCCATCGGGGGCTGTACGAGTTCGTACGCATGCCCTTCGGTTTGTGCGGGAGTCCCAGCACATTCCAACGCTTGATCGACCGGGTGCTCGGTGAGGCAAAGTGGCAGCACGCCCTCGCCTATTTAGACGACATCGTCGTCTACTCCCGAACCTTCGAAGAGCACCTCTGCCACCTGAAAGACGTCCTAGGAAAACTCCGGGCGGCTGGCATCACCATCAATCCTGCCAAGGCGCAAATATGCAGCGCTCAGGTGAGCCTGCTCGGCTATCGGATCGAACGCGGGCAGGCGTCCCCCGATCCCGAGAAACTTCGGGCGATCTTGGAGTTTCCCACGCCGAAGGATGTCGCCGGAGTCCGGCGCTTCCTAGGGATGATCGGCTACTACCGCCAGTTTATCCCCGCTTGCGTGCGCCTGCAAGCACCCTTGACAAGACTGTTGAGGAAATCCGCCCCTTGGGAGTGGGGAGAGGAGCAGGAACGCAGCCTACGCCAGCTGGCGGAAGCTGTCGCAGACACTGCATCGCTGAAACTGCCGGATCTGAACAGGCCGTTCGTTATCCAGACGGATGCGAGTGACCTCGGCGTAGGGGCAGTTCTCCTCCAGGCGGACGGAGAACAACTGCGACCCGTGGCTTTTGCGAGCCGTGCGCTGACACCAGCAGAGCGAAACTACTCGGTCACCGAGAAGGAGTGTCTGGCCATAATCTACGCACTTCGCAAGTTTGAGATGTACGTAGAGGGGGTCAAATTCACGATCGAGACCGATCACATGGCCCTGACATGGCTTTCCCGCCTCCGCGAGCCCTGCGGGAGGCTCGCGCGATGGGCCCTGACATTGCAACGCTTCGAGTACGAAGTACGCTATCGCAAAGGCGCCTCGAACGTGGTTGCCGACGCGCTGTCACGGGCGCCGGTAAACGACACCCAACCGGCCGGAGAAGCCGAGGAGGATGCGGAGAACCAGCAAACTCTCTCGGCGCGGAAGGAGCGCGATGCGCGGGACTCCCCGTGCACCGAACGCTCAGCGCACGTGCACCTCGTTGGGGGAAGACTTCCTCTCGAGGTTGCGTTCAGTCGGGAGGAGCTACTCGAGGCTCAGCAGGAGGACTTGTTTTGTCGGGAGGTGATCGCCAGTCTTAGTGAAGAGACGGACCCTCCGGCAAATCGAACACCGGAGAATGACGGGCGCCGGGAAGCTGCTGGTATTGCGGCTGGCGCGAGCTCTAATGCAGCTGGTATTGCTGCGAGTGAGCTGGAGAGTTACCTGCTTGACGCCGACGGGGCTCTGCTGAAGTACGTGCCCGGCAAAAACGACTCAGACGAGTGTTTTAAGGCCGTGATCCCGCGCAAGCTCAGGTGTGCTGTTTTGCAGCACTACCACGACGCAGACGGTCACGGTAGCGCGCCAAAGACATGGCGGAAGCTTTGTCGGTATGCTACCTGGCCCGGCATGAAGGCACAAGTATGTGGTTACGTACGCACATGCCACGTCTGCCAAGAGCGCAAACCGCGAGGTGGTAAGGCGCCGGGCTTGCTACAGCCTATCGTGAGCACAAAGCCTTGGGAGATCCTGGCGTGCGATCTGATGGGCCCGCTGCCGCGCAGCAAGAGAGGGTACAAGTTTGTACTCGTGGTGACATGCCACTTCAGTGGGATCGCTGAACTCTATCCGCTGCGCAAAGCGACAGCACAGGAGATCCTGCAAAAGCTGTCCGAAGTGTTCTGTCGCTACGGATTCCCGGAGCGGCTGATTACCGACAACGCCACGTATTTCACATCAAGACTGTTTCGTGAAGCGTGTGCGGCCATGGGTGTCAGGCAGCAAACAACATCGTGCTATCATCCCCAGTCGAACGTGACGGAGCGCCGCAATCGTGACGTGAAGCCACTGCTCGGAGCATATGCCAGACGGCAAAAAGACTGGGACGAGCACTTGAGCTCAATCTCCTTCGCTCTGCGCACAAGCGTGAATCGCTGTACGGGTTTCACGCCAGCGTTCCTGATGTTCGGCAGAGAGCTGAACACGCCGACGGATACGGTTCTGGCCCGACGGCCGAACGGAGTCCCCGCGAAAGCAGCAGACGCGGCTTACGCACGGCGCTTGCGCGAGCGGTTGGCGGACGCCATCAAGGAGGCAAACCGCAGTCGTGGTAAAGCCAGGGCCGACCAGAAGGCGGCCTATGACCGAGCTCATCGAGACGTGGCGTACCAGCCGGGCGACACTGTCTTGAAACGGAACCACGCGCTAAGCGACGCTAGCGCGGGGTTCGCGGCCGGTCTCGCACCCCGATGGGTCGGGCCGTTCGTGGTCGCCGAGAAGTTCTCGCGGCTAAATTACAAGCTGAGAGACCCGATTTCGGGTCGAATCAGCGGCCCCATTCACGTGGGCGAGCTGAAGCAGTACTTTCGGAGGGAAGATACTGCCGACGCTCCAACCTCGGGCGCGCGAGACCGCGAGCTCGAGGGAGGCGCGGAGGGAAGACTCCCGACGCACCGCTACAACACCCGCCATCGGCGAGACCGCTGACTGGGCGAGGCGGCAGCTCCGGCGGGCTGAGACCGGCACGCCCGAGGGGATATGCGCCGCTTCCTCGGACGACGATAGATGGCGCACCCTGCACGCGGCCCCCAAAAGTTCCCTAGCGGAGGTTCGAGTGGCCATCGTCATTGGGCGGCCGCTCCCGCGGGCCCTTTCGCATCCTGCCGGCACCCAGGGAGCATGTCGTCCCCCGCTCGTTCCGAGGCCTCCGGCGGCCAGCGCCGTCATGGGCGCGCACCTCACCACGGCGAGCATCGCGACGGCGGCATCGTGTGGCGAACTTTGGTGTGGAGTGGCGTTCGGTGGCTGTTTTGCTGACTTGAGACGTGACGAGTGTGGTGCACCGTGGCGTCACTCGAGCTCAAGTGGCGTCCAGTTTTAGGGGGGAGGAGTGTGGGAATCGTGGAGAACCGCGACCTGCGATCCCGAGCCAGCGCGCGCTTCGGGAGAGACGCTTGTGCGCTGGAACCGGTCCGGCGCTCCGCTGGTTCGTCGGCGTCCCCCGAGAGATGGCGCCACCGATGTGTGCGGGGATAGGCGCGCGGGCGCGGGCGGCGCGAGCGTGCGCGCACGGGAGAAGGAAAGTCTCGTCGGAGACCCGGTCGGGACGAGATCGGCGGAACATGGCGGCGGTGATGGATACTTGTGTCTCAGGTGGGAGCTTTGTTTGTCGCGCGCCGTGAGTGCCTGCCTCCCGTTCGCGGTCACGACCCGGACGGCGTGATTCGTGAACGCCGTCGAGCCCTGTGCTCGCATGCTTTGGGATTCCCCAAATAAACGGCTGTGCTTCGGCACTACTGTCTACTGTGTTCTCGTATCGGCGAACCTCGCTGGGCTGCCGTAGCCATGGGAGCCCGCGTGGTTGACACGCCGGGAGCTAGCGTGGTGGCTTACGCCAGGACTGGCTAAGTCGCCCCGAGGAACCCCTCACACATATACCCCACAATCTCCCGCTACATTTCTTCTCTCTGTACCTTTCATTTCCGCTGGCTGCAGCTCGGGTGCCTTTAGCTTCCTTTTTTGTATTACACTTTTTAAATAAACCACGGCAATCAAGCGTTTCCTCATTTCTGACGGTGGATACCTTCGCCATTTTGCCTTCTCCGCATTCCTCGCTTCTAAGGTCTATGCCCCACGCTCTAGTTACCATGTTGTCGCCTTCCATGTTGCCTGCACCACTTGCGTGTCGATTATGTTGAAATGTGAACCGCATGGAGTGTTTTCTCGTTTTCTGCCCACGAAAACGCGCCGGTGCGAACACAATACCACCCGCATGCTGCGTGCGGCGCGGGAAGCGGCGTCACCGGCTGCGAAGTGGTGCGGGTAGCGAGTAGCTCGATCGACCGCTTCTGACCGCTCTTTAAGATGCTACTTCAGGAACAAGTGAAGTTGCTTGTACAGTAAAGGAGCTGATAATGTGCGCGAAAACAATACCATAAAGCATCGTCCGCGCGGCTAGGAAAAGCGCCAATCAAATATCCGCAACCCTGGTAAGCCTAAACATCCCCGGCGGGGCCAGTGGGCTGTCCGGAGCGTTTTCAAACTGCCGCCATGAAAAGCGCGCCTCGCCATTGGCGCAAGTCAGCAGGCTCCTCCCATTGCCGCGCGCGTGGGGCGTCATTTTCTGGGCGCGGGGGCGAAATCGTCAATGCGGGCGTGAAAATAACGCGCGCGCAACGCCGACGTGCACGAATCGCATGCGGTTTGTGTGCGCACGTCGCGTTGACGATGAGCACGCGTTCTTTTGACTCCCGCGTCGACGATTCGGGCCAGCACCCCGGCCCCAGCCTCTGCCTCGGTTTCCGCGAACTTCAGTGGGAGGAGCCTCACGACTAGTGCCAATGGGGAGACGTGTGCCTCATGGTGGCAATTTCGAAGCGCTCGCAGTAGCTGGCTGGGCCACCTCCGCGGCGGATATTTGGCGCGGATGGCATTTTATAGCGCAGTTTTCTCCCACACTGTGAGCTCCTTTCCCGCATGAGCAATTTAGTTTACACCTTGAGCTGCATTTTAACAAAAGGTTACAAGAGGTCGCTGAAGCTACTTGCACCTCTTCACGGCAAGAGCCGCCGCCTGTCACTAGCGCGACACGATTCCATTTTTTCTCGTTTTCTGATGATACGAATTTTCGGGTGGTACGAATATTTTTGCCGCCCCTTGAGATTTGTATGACCGAGATTCCACTGTATTTACTCGCGTAATGCTCGCATCACAACCCCCAACAGTGGCCTTCTAAGATTATTTTATTTCCCCGTGCAATCCTCCCACACCTAAAACTGCTGGAGTCATCTGCTTTATGCCAACAAGGGACAATGATAGCACGTGGCAGCCTTTCACCACCTATACAAACCATTTGTGCTTGCAAGCACCGAATTTGTAGAAGTGATGGGAGGCACAAGTGGTGAAGATGTGCTCCGCCTATGGCGTGGTTCCCCCATTTTGCAAGGTCACTTGTTGGCATTGTTGGTACGCTGATATTGGTGACTCCAAGGCCGCCTGTATCCCACTGGTTCACTATGGTGTGATATTACCCCGTAATATGAAAGCTACTGAGCTCACTTTTGAGCCCAGGAATCAGGCAACTGGCGGACACTTTGGCATGAATGAATTTTGTGTCTGCTCAGGGAGAAATCACAAGAAGCTGAAAACAAAGTTTACACAGCCTTCCATAGTCCAAGCAACTTTCTGTGCATTCAAGAGGCATTCCGAAAGCACAAGGCTCCCCATGCAAATGGGTGCACCATGTAGATCTAATTGATACAACCAGGCTGGGGTAATTGCAAGGCGTGAGGGCATCTTGGTGCGAGATTTTTGCGACACGTGTGTGAACCAAGTGTGCCCCCCAGTGTCGCTGACGGGTCCCCGCCTTAACAGCAAGGGTGTGCCAAACGTGCGGGCCCCCGCGTGCCCTCCTCCACCGGCGGCTGCCACAGGGCGAAGGAGGGCACGCGATAATAAAACCACTTTGGTGGAATTCCAGCCTTGCTTCGATGTTCAAAAGCTAGAAATATTTCCACACCCTTACTCATTACATATAACGGAGAAATGGGAATTCAAGCAGTAAAACGCCAGATCCCCAACTTCAAAAAACATTTCGATGGCTCGTTCTCTTGAACCCTGCCTTCTCTGTTTAACAGAACAGATTGAAATCGCCCCTCGACCTTTCCCTTCAGAGAAAGACCGAGGGTCTATTTAAATGACCATAACGAAATGCAGCGCAAAAAAAGGACGGAACAAAAGAAGAATTAACGACGACATGGCACTGATCGTCGTTAACGACGACACAGCGCCGTGTCAACGTTAATTCTTTTTTTGTCCCGTCCTTTTTTGCGCTGCATTTCGTTATGGTCACTATGAACCAACTAGTCCAACTTGCCATCCTTCTGCAGTATATTTAAATGACCTCTGAATGAAAAGGCTATGCACAACAACTTTACAGCTACTGCAAGGATTCACAGCATTGTGTATCCGAACTGCAAGGGCTTATAAAAACGGTTTGTATATGGTTCTTATTTTGGGCCTAGAGAACTCATTTGTTATGACGATTCCTCAATAGCTACCACCGCAATGACGAATTTCTTCACGGTATGTCCCCAAGAAATTGAATGCCCGTACATGGCGGCAATCACAAGACACTGACCTTGGAGATGAACACTGCCCTTACAGGGAGCAGGCGTGGGTTCTGGTGAGAACTGTATTTGCAGACTTTGGTCATCAGATCTTCAAGGCTGTCCGGTCCATCCAAGGCATACTCCTGCACACAAGGAGACAAGTTGCAGCCAGTTTGCACTAGTACAACAGTAAAGAAAGAAAGAAAGAAAAAAAAGGAAAAAACACCGAGGCTGCAACAAATGAAGGTGAGAAAAAATGCTTATGAAATGAAAACACTGCCCACCTTCACATGCACACAGGTATAGAAAATGGAGAGGGAGAGACGGCCAGAGAGAAACTCTTGCAGATAGCGGGCACCCCTGCTGTGCCCAAGCCGTTACTTATGACACTACTTTACTCCCACAAGGAAGATAGGATTCAAATTCATTAGCGCACATTTTGTGCGACTAAACCTCAGTTACGAGTGCAGTGGCGCATACCCTCCACCCCCCTCGGTCATTTTGACAACAACAAAGTTTCCCCGACAATGAATTTTTCCATGCGCCCCGGGAATTCTGTTGTAGTAGGATTTGACGATACAGTAATTCCGAACACATTTGAAGGATTCTGAAGTTTGAACAGCTTTGTTTCAGAAAATTCAGACACAGAAACATAACCTTTACAACAACTGCAAAAATGGGCTGCTTCTTCAGTTGTGGCAACAAGCTTTTCCACAGTGCACTTTAGGTTACAGGCTTCGGAAGTGTTTTGAAGATGGGGATGGGCTCACGGCAACGGATGATGATGATGGTGATTTTCAAGCTTGAAGGAGTACTGACAGAGAATTTTGACGCCTAAAAAATGATATAATTGGCTCCAGTAGTTTGTACAGATGCCTCACAGAAATTTTTGCAGTGATCCGAGGCCGGAATCACATCCAAAATCGATTTTGATTGTCCCGGCCGCGACCTTCCACAAATTGGCAGCACTTGCGAAATCGCTTTTGGCGTGACGAAACATTGGCCGGCGTGTCTGGCCGGTTCTGGGTGACGTCATATAGTCGTTTTCGGAACCGGAAACGATATCCTGTGCTGCTGCTGTCGGTGGTATTCATTTGGGCAGGAGACGTGGGTGTACCTGTGTGAGCAATGCTTGTAAACTTTGCGCACTTTGCGTGTTCGACGTCTTTGCTCAGTTCGTGGCCGGCACATGGTGTTCCCTTCCACTGGTGCCGAAAACTGCGCGGTGCTGGCCGAACTCTCCCAAGTTGTGCTATGGCAAGCTCGCGGAATGCGAAGTACTGCTCGTGGAAGCCTGTCCGAGAAAATCGACGACGACGCCAAGATGCATTATTTTCCACGCGACGACATGCAGCGCTAAACGTGGACTGAGTTCGTGCGCGGCAGCGGCCGCAAGAACTGTTGCCCAAGCCAGCGGGCTCGGCGTTGCTCGGGTCAGCTTGGGTGTTGGGAACTTTAGGCTTAGTATCGTCATCGTTGCGAATATTTGATTGCCGCTATCTGTACAACTGCAAATGACCATCCCTTACACAACTTTTCACTACACTATCATCACCTTTTTTGCATGTGAAGCTTTGATGATGATGATGATTGATTGTAGGGTTTAACGTGCCGACGCAACGCAGGCGATGAGGCGCGCCGTAGTGGAGGGCTCCGGATTAATTTTGACCGCCTGGGGATCTTTAACGTGCGCCAAAATCTCATACACACGGGCGTTTTTGCTTTTCGCCTCCATCAGAAAAGCGGCCGCCGCGGCCGGGAAACGAACCCGCGACTGCATGTGAAGCTTTATTTTGGCGATAATTGCCGTTTCAGCGATCGGTGACCAAGACATCTGCTGTGGCCTGTTTTGATTCTAGCGCGCAGGTGGTGCCATCTTTCGGCCACTCGCTGCACCGCGGTGCCGGCAGTGCTGGGTCGGAGCGGCGAACCTCCGTTGCCGGTCAACATAGGCTTACTATCGCGGCAAATATCTGAACGCTGCTTTTAAATTCAGCGCTGAAAACAACCGCTAGCACAATTTTTCACCGCACTAACATCTACTTTCTCGCCTGTGGAACTTCTTTTTCGCAATCAGATTGATTAGAAGAGTGGCGACAAGCTGTTGCTATCACAGTCTGCGCTGGTTCGAGCCGCAGTGATATTAAAAAACTGACGACGGCGAAGACGTCGCCGGCCTAATCGCCGGGCCAAATCAGTTGTTCTGTCTGTCTGTCTGTCTGTCTGTCGGGTGGCAGTGCCTCATCCGAGTCTGACGATTCAGACGACATGTCGACTGCACGGGCGAGTGCGGACCATGTGCAATCGTAGCAGACGATGTGGCAAACGTGCCTGGCGTCCGCCGTCCTGCATTTGAACGGCCGTTTGGCGTGCGACGAGCGAATTTGAAACTGATTGGAATAAATGCGTTATAATAAATTCTACACTGGTGGCTGACCGCTTTTGGTTCGATTTTTGTAATTACTGGACCACTAGGTATCCCTTACAGCATAAAAACCGAAAGCAAGAAATTTAGTGTCAGTACTCCTTTAAGGACACCTTTTGCTGGATTTCCATCCCTCTGCTGCTCCTATTTTATGCGCGACAACATTTTGAACTTTGTTTTTGAATTTTGTGATTCTAGAAAGTAGACGAAGTGTGGTTTCTTTCGAGTCTCAAAAGCTTTTTCAGAGAGGTCGGCCCTGGATTTTCTAACTGAATCTCCAATCAACCAACATTTATTCTAAGCAACAGCTTTGTAGCCTTTTAAACAATTCCACTAAACAAAATAATTAAGGCTATTACAGTGTAGACGTATGTCATAAGGGCCGCAAAAATCTGCACTATAAACAAAACATGCGCGAATCCAACCACATTGCAACCGGCCTTTCAATCATTGTAAGGCTCAGTTTCGTAGCGTCTATGAACGGATGGCCCGAGACAACCCCCCCCCCCCCTCCCCCTCCCCTCCCCCCACCCCTCCCCCCCCTGTTTGCGATGCCAAAGGCGGTTGCTTATCAGCACAACATACATGTAATGGGAACCTTCGGCTTCGCAGCTTCAGATGTTCAAAAAGAGAAAGGGCATTTGCTTACTGCACATCGTTTTAATAGAGACAACTTACCACATGCGGAAGGGAGGGAGGACTCGCTATATTTTGAGGTGCGTCAAGCAACGGCAGTTGTGGTTATCACGAGAGTTCGAAACACGCGAACGAAAGGGTGCCTATTTGTAACAGCGGAGCTATTGCATTTGGACGTAATGTGTGGCACGTAACGTGTCACTCAGTCGGCGGTCTTGCGGCAACCGCCAATTGTCCCCAGCATGCGCCATGGCTGTAGAGAAGGGAAAAGGAAAGAGGGGAGGGGGAGGGGGGGTGCAAAAACCCTGAGGAGCACCTTGTGTTGCCTAGCAGCCAACAAAGCCACACAGCTGGCGCAAAACCTGCTCCACGGAACCTCGACGCGACTCCAGAAACGCTGCGCCCCAGCTGTCATCAAGTGCTAACGCGCGTGTAATGCTTGGTATGAGTAACACAATGATATCGATGCATATGATGATAACTACTACTAGCACGGTGCAAAGCGACAACGGAACATGTAAATGAACTACTTCAAACTTGTTCAAATGTGTGGTGGCGTGTTCTTCGGTGATCATGTAGAAAGAAATACTGCAGCTTCGCTATGGTTGAAGCCTTGGTTGGCTTAGTGTAGGCTTCGCCGGTTTTTTTCTTTCTTTTGTGTGTCAAAGTTTGAGAGCAGGGAGCGCATGCACCAAGTTAGATAGCTGAGCTCCTCTTTTTGCACTTTGATGGCCCAGTCAAGGACAAGTGGATCCGGTCAGCACCTGGCCGGTAGCCCGTGCATTGCCTTGCAAGTCTCCTCAAATGTGAAATGGTACATGGTTTTGCAGCAATGTTCTATTTTGTTGTTGCTGTCCTTAGGCAACATCTTTTAGTACTTACAGCCAAATCCCCCTCGAGCGAAATTATTTCACAGGACATATGGGAAATTTTGTTGCGAATTTGGCAAGTAACGAATTAAACTTACTACCCTTGCACAAACACATGACAACATTGTTACAATGCACTGGGGGCTGACATGCAGTTTTGAGTGAATGTGGCTTGGCTGTGGTGTCACATCAAGTGAGCTCACTTACAAGTTGCCACATCACGTTTGCCAAGTTCTTGCTCAGAGTTGCTGAGAGTCCTAGTTCCACAACATAAAGACAATGCTAATCTTTCTTCGACAAAAAATGGTCCAGAAAAAGTTGTTTGCTAACAAGGAATACGTCCTATGGGCAGATGAAGGGGAACTGGAAATTCTTCAATGTAGCATCAATTTTGACCAAGTGGACTTTCTTGCAAGCAGGAGCTATACTTGCACATGCCTACAAACAAGTGCTACAAATACCGTATTTACACGATTGTAGGTAGACCCCCTTTTTTTAGTTTGACAATCCAATGTTGGGGGGTCGACTTAGAATCGAAATTGAACTTTGTGCAGCTTGCAACGGCAAGAGAAATGAGAAAACAGGGGTGCTACGAGCTGGGGAAACCGTAACACCCTCGTTTCTATGGTTACGATCAAAGCGTAGCGTTTACCATTCCATACATTCTAGCGTCAATAAAGCTGATGTCTACTTTGAAAGTTGGCGATCCCTATCTGTGCGCTTTATCCACTGTACCTAGAGCGGCTAACCTTCCACCAGCGCGTTCGGATGAACGTGATATGATTGTGCCTACAGCGCCGTGCACTAATTCAAGGGATTCGGTAATACTCATTTTGTTTATTAGAGACGAACAAAACGCTTATTGAATGCGAGTAACGTACTCATGAATCAAAGGAAATCGCGAGCAGCCGCTAGTGTCAGCCGCTATCTTTGTTTTGATATCGCGCTGCAGTGCTGCTGCCGGTAGCTTCGATGGGTGTCATCTTGCAGCGAATGTGTTCTCATGATTGGGAATAAAGTTTCTCGCTCACCCCACAGCGCATGGTTATTCCGCGTGCTTATACAAAAGCTGTTCTTTTTTAACATCTACTGCGCGCACCACGACCGTATGGCTCTTGAGGGAGCATCCATCATTGATGGAAGAGCTGCCGTATGGGGGGTATTGGTAGTTGACGGAAGAGCTTCTCCTTGTGATACGACTTTCTAGGCGGCCGCGTTGCCGCGTGTTCTTGAGTCACTTCTGTGTTGCGCTGAATCGTCCCGTCTGTCACGAGTGCCCTGGGCTGTCAACCCCGGTAAATCTTTTAAAAAGATTTTCCAGGGGCAACGCCTGGGCCTTAAAGGAGCCATGAAGAGAAAATGCAAGTTGGTCTTATTCGAAAGATTTCGTATTTTATAGTGCCCCCAGCGCTTGTCCGGATACAAATGATGCTTTATTCACTGAGAAATTAATCAATTTAAGTTAAAATTTTGATTTTCGCGCTCAATCGTGCGTTTTCGTGGTCCCAAGTGACATCACGGGAACCGACCGCTCTGCAGCCTAGAGTACCTTCATTCACGCATCCGCCGTACAGGGTAGAGAAACGTATACGCTGGCGCCACCATTTTGGGTCGCTCGCTCGCCGCCGAAGCAAGTCATAACCGCGCTAAAATTATCGCTGCAACGCGGTTTACTGAAGAAGTTTGAATCATATTGTCTGTTTCGCGTTGCTAGGTCTCGTGGGGAACGAAAAGAACAACGCGTTGAGCACGTTGGCCCAATTGTGGCGGCACGGGAAGTTGAAAGGTTGTCTCCACCCTGTACAGCGGTGTTGGTTTGTTCCCGCGTTTCTTTACGTTCCGTAACCTAGACGGCGCCACCATACCGTGGCAAGCGTTTGGTTTGTTTTTGCCCGTATTTAAACCTGGCTTGTTTTTGTTCTGGGAGAAAATATTCGTTCCCTGAAACAGTGCTCGCTCGACAAATGTGGTCACGTAAGACACCGTTGCTTGCGTCAATCGGCCAGTGTCGTCTGAGACAACCCCAAGCCCCGTAGCGCTGTGCAGCTAAACCAAGCATGCTGTGCGCAGTACGAACAGCAGTACGCATCAGTACTTCTATGTTTACATGAGCTTTCGTAACTTCCACTGTTTGTCCCATCATTCTGATTGCTTTGTAAAGAATGTGCCCTAAATTTAAGCGCAAATCGCTCGTTCAGCTAGTTTGTAAGCTCTACCTAATTTGCGTCTGCTTCTGCCGGCTTCCGCCAATCGCAGACCTGGCTCGAATGACATCATAGGTCCTGTTGCGGGAAATGAGCTGGTGGGTCGCATGCCCATTCCCTTTTTTCCTAATTATGTAGCTTATTTGAGCGAAGTTTACGTTAAAAGTGGTGTCAGTATGATTCTAACGAGGCAATCTTTTGAATGAACCAAAATTGTGTTTTCTCTTCATGGCTCCTTTAAGAATTCTCTCGGCGCTCATTCACAGCAGCGTTCAAACGGGCTGCTTTCTACGCTCACATTTTTTTTTGTTTTGAGATGCAATTTTGGGGGGTCGACCTGCATTCGAGTCAACTTACAATCGTGTAAATACGGGTAAACTAAATTCTTTCTTGCATTACACCTCCAAACTAGCCCTTGCTCACACTACGAGGTGAACAATATGACCAGTGATGTGCTTATTTCTGCTTTCTTGCCACCACACAAATACTTTGCTATCAAAACATATACTGTCGTAAGAATACTTGAGCTGTTTGTACTCCAACGAATTTCCAAACTAAAGGATTGAGTGAGCTTCTTTTGCACTAACATGGTGCAGTGTGTAGGTGCATGCATGCCTGTGAATGTAATGCATGCTCCTGTAGCAGCATATGGGACATGAGTATTGGTGCAAATGGCACGTGCGTACAGAAACCCAGTCCGTGAGAAATTATGATACTGAACTACGGCAGTTTTTGCAAATACAAAGACCCATTTCTTCTTAGATAATTTACAATCTAGAATTATAGTGCATTGCTTTTATAACTCAATTTGAAATCACTAATTGCTTTGAGTCCAATCTGAATCTAGCAGTACAAGCCTCCATTCACTCATGCCTATTCGTAGTTTAAACAAAATAGGGGGCATGAGAATGAAATCACAGGTTTCTCAACTTCTAATCCACAACACACGCACAACATACACACATAAAAGCAGGACAAGAATAGAGGCAATAAGGTAAGGGGATACTTACTGAAATCCAGAAGGCCTCCTGTAGAAAGGTGGTCTTCAACAGGCCGAAAGACCTGACAGTATCAAACAGAGCCGGTTCCCAGTGCAACTTGAGCAGCCCATGGTACCGCTGAAATTAAAAAAGCACCGGGGCACTAAGAATGCTACTGCAGGACTGCAGGTGCAATATTCGCTTCAGAAATCAGGATACTGCCATTGAACATCAAAGCAATTTCAGAGAGGATCTAACACACAGTTAACTATTTAAATCTGAACTCGATATGCCAGGGCTCAGCTGTACATGACAGCCATGCAAGGCCCTCGCAAGCTGCAGCTTCAATTTCAGTTTTATCACAAGACTGCTTTTCCACTCTGTCTGTAGCAAGAGGGCAAAAAGGTATTTGTGCAATTAAGGCTCCTTTCTAAGCAGCCAATTTACCGCACTTACTTGCACAATGATCGTAGCCCCCGCCCTTGTATGATCGCACCTCATAATTGCAACAATTACCGTCCGCTCATTCAGACTAGCGAAGGTGGTGCATAGCCACCGGGTACCCTCTTTGAAAGCATAAACTAGAATGCACATGACAAAGAAAAATTTGAGGGGCACAGCCAATTATGTGCAGTAGCAGCAGCAAGGGGAAGTGGGAAGTGACCATTCTGTAGAGATGTTGACACACTGGTATGGTTGGCGCTACGTATTCCCACATCTGTCCTGCAATAAGGGCAGTACGCAAGCTCCATGGCTGGCTTCAGCTGGAACACTGTCAGGTATACTGCACAGCATGGCAACAGCACTGCCAGCTGCAAGGCCGAAGTGTCACTTGGAAGTGCTTGCATATGGGATGGCCAATGACATGGTCAGCAGTAGTGTCACTAAATAAGGTTTATTTAGTGACACTAGTCAGCAGGGGCAAAGAGGCATCGCAAGCTCCTGACAGGTGAGCGAAAATCGCCTGTTGTGGGACCTCGACGCCACCAGTGACGGCCCAACTGATTCGGATAATTCCGGTTTGGAATAACCTAGAGTAGCACTACAAATACAAGGCCAAGTCAAAATTTATGCTCGCCTCAAGAAGACTTAACATTTAGAACAGATAGGCAGCATTTTAAAGGGACACTAAAGGCTGAATGAAATTTTCTTTTAACTGAAAGATGATACGTTTTGTAGCACTCTCAGCTTTTGTTCGACGAGCAACGATGCGTTATTTCCTGAGAAATCGGTAAAGAAAGCTGGCACTTCTCTCTCCTGCTTCCCTTTCATTTTTCCGTGACGTAGACATTGCGTCCCAAAGTAGGAGCAAGGCACCGGTGCGGTCTAGAGAGTAGGTAAACAGTTGACGCTAGGTGCCCTCAGCCTGGCTCGGTAGCTTTTACGTCACCAAGCCATGGCCGACCCTCGAGAACGTTTTTTTGACCAAGGAGGCTGGATTTCACTTTTATTTCTGTTCGATACAGGCGTAATTTTTGCTACATATACTCATTGCAAATATACTGCGACCAGCAATAGTTTGATACTATACAGGATATTCGTTGTAAACGGGTTCGATATAGTCGGGTTCGACTGTAGTACGAACTTTATCCTTCAGTTATAATTGAGCCCATACTAAACATAATGCTGCTCAATAGACGGACCTGATCGAAAATTTTTGATAATGATGTTTCAGTTTTCTGTGGTAACATACGCAGCTTCAATAAATAAAATTTGCTCCTTGCGTGCATTTTTGGGCATGCTCAACCCATCGAAATTAAGGACGTTAGTAATAAAAGGTGAAAACGTCAGTATTCCTGGTACGAGATTATGTCTAATTTATGAAAATCATGCATGCACGGTGGTGGTGCCACCCCTTTTGTTGAATCTGGATACTTGTACTTGAGACTGGGAATGGTCACATGCAGCCGTCCAGACATGGAAGCCCTCTGAACTGGGGATGAGCGAATATTCAAAAACTTTCAAATACACCAAGTTAATAACATGTGTTCAATTTGGCTTTGGAGTGAATAGCTCAAAAACTTCGAATATTTCGGAGTTTAGAAACACGAATGAGTGGTTGTACCAGTGAACTTGAATACATAAAATTATGCTATTGAAAAATAAAAATGCCCCACTGCAGTAGCCGACCGATTTCTTGGACCTGGAGGGGAACGAGAAATAGTCCGAATAAAAGAGCAGTCCGAAAAATCTGTGAACCGCAAAAACGAAGTTTATTTCATTTAAACAGGACTGAAGAAGTCGCAAATGATTCCTTGCCTTAAATTCCTTCCTTGCGTGAGAACGTCTGTTTGCATCTTGGCAAGCGTCACATTTTCTTTGTAAACATTACAACCTTTGTGATGGTACGCACCGTGCACAGGCGATGGAATGAACCCCGTGAACTACAATCACCACAATGGCTACCGATCAAGTAAAAGAACAATGTGTATGGCACGCGACACAGGACAAACCTGATAATTATGTTGCCTAAGTCAAAAGCAAAAGTAATGTTTTCCCTGATAATTATGTTGCCTAAGTCAAAAGCAAAAATAATGTTTTCGTGTTTAGTCTTGAGCCCGCGTCATCCTAGCTCAGTCGAGAGCGCACGGTCGTGTTAAATGCAAGCGCGGGCAGCTTGCCTGCCAAGATCAGTTGCCGCCGTGCCCAGTCAGAGGACAAGATAACGGCACAAGTGGGAGAATGCTTCGGACAGCCTAGCAGCTATCTGCAAGTAATCCGCTGGACACGCCTTGCTGTACAGCAATAATTTTTGCGCCTCCATTTCTTCACCCCCCCCCATATTGCGCTTTTTACATGCAGGTCAAAAACAGAAAACCATTGGTATGTTTGTTATCCAAATAAACGTTATCGCAAGTCACTCATTTTTCTAAACATTGTATTATGCTGCCAATAATGCGGAAATATCCGCGACTATTTTTCTTGCCCTTCCGTGGTGTTGGGGCAGATTTCGCCTCAATGAATTTTTGCTTCAACGAAATTTTTCGCATGTCCCATCAATTTCGTTGTAGCGGAATTCGACTGTAGTCAGCATCACCTGGTGCCTTAAAAAAAAGGCGGTGTCTAAAAAAACTGGCCGCATATGACCCGTTTCCGGCTCTTGAGATAGTTTTCACTGCAAAATACATGCAAACTTATGGCCTCCAAGATCAAAGTTTGTTACCCCGACGCGAGTCAAGACAACCCCCGTCCAATCCAAAGCTAGACGGACAGCTTAGGATTCAAAATGGTGTCGTTCTAGAGTCTCACAATGGCTCTGCCGCGGAAAATTTTGTCAGGAAAATCGATTAATTGGCTTCGTTTTGTCCATAATATTTGTTGGTCATATCCACTATTCCTATGGGACAACTGGCGGTTCCTCAGGAAAGTCCGGAATATCCAGCAAGTCCAAATGATTAAAGTCATTACAAAAATATTTCACTATATCAAGGCTAAATATACAGCTCCAAAAAGGCACGAAGTTTGTAAATCTTGTTGCCTCATCATACCAAGGTTTCACTGAATTATGGTAGATTTCACAAAACTTTTATTTCACTGCAAGTGAACAGTATGACCGCTCAACAGCATGCCTAGCAAAGATTTCCACATTACAACAGCCAAAGATGAAGCGCTAGAGATATAATGTAGCTTGATACCGTATTTACTCGGATAATGAACCCCCCTTTTTTCCAGAAAATTCAGCATGAATTTGGGGGGAGGGTTCATTATGCGGGAAAAAATTGCAACAGTTTTAAAGGTTGAAATTTCATACAATAAAGTTGCTAAGAGAAGCACTGTCAGAGCCTTGCCATTTTCGTAAAAACACGAAGGTATTGTGTAATCAAATTTCTTTTTTATTCGCAACATGCTAGTGGGTCCCTACTCGCCATGGAGCCGTCCTCCTGAGTAAAGTCGCTTGCCGCCTCACATTTGTTGTCGGCCCACAGCACACTGTCTTGCGTGCCATCAAGGCACTCCAAAACTTACCTGACACTGGGAAACTTCCCTTCTTTGGACCCATGAAACACACGGCGATCCCTGTTCCCACCCAAAAACCTCGTTTTTCGCCCGTAGCGTGCATGAAGTGTTGCCCAGCAGCGCGGTTTCCATGTGCATCAACGCATGCTCCACCACCTTCAGTTTAAAACCGGCTGTGTAGCTCATGCACTGGCCCATCATACGGTGCACACTAGGAGCACAAAAAAAAAAAAGGTCGGAACACAGCTGAACAACAAAACCACGAGCTTAATGGCGAAGTCACGGAACCTCAAGAGCAGAGGAGTGCGGAATACGTTTAGTGCTTTGTTCGCACACCGCCAGAACCAGCCATAGCAACAAAGAGCAGGGAAGGAATGCGGAGTACGTTTTGGGCTTTGTTCACACGCAATAACGTTTTGTACGGCGCAAAAAAATTTGTCTTGAGTTCAGCAAGTGGAGCTCCGCAAGCGCGCAATTTTTTCAATTGTGAGCCACGGCATTCACGCCCACGTCTCTGGCTACTGTTGAGATTTCTTTGTTGGAATGCATTTTTAGCAATTCTGCGTGTACTGTAGCGTGATATCAAGTTACTGTGATGGTCCAGGGGATCAGCAACCATGCTGAGATGAAAACATTCCCGTTGCATTTTTTATTCAGTGACAAAAAAATAAAATCTCAAGAAGACAAGTGGGGGGACAGTTCATTATGCGAGTAAATACGATATGTCTTCTCGTGTAGGAGAGTCGAGGAATGAATCGGTGCACGCCGAAAAATTTGTTCTGATGAAACTCAGTTGTTGTGAAGACCGAAAAGGGTGAGAAGGGAGGAGGGAGCAACACCAATGGCTACACTTACACCTTACATGAAAACGTGTATTGATGTACAAGCATCTATCAACTTTGGTGGGGCAAAGTGGAGTCTGCAAGTGAAGGCTCGAGCAAAGCAGGGGCTCTTGCCGTTAAGTTTTCTTGAAATATCTTGATAGGCACAGAAAAACCTTGCGCAGCCTTGTGGAGAGCTCCTAGGACAAAGTGCATGTGACTTTTGCTTTACAGCTTGCAGACAACACGCCCCCACCCACAGGAAGGGTACCTTACCTCCTGCGCACTTGCTACTCCCTGGTCAGTGGCACGAAATTGTGAAATTATTGGCAGTCTGTGATCAGCACATAGCAACAGTGCCTTCATCACCAGTAATATGAATAGTTCTTAAAATCATTTAGGAAACTTCAGCATTTTACTAGGGGTGTGTGAATGCCGAATAGTAACTTTCGAATCGAATATTGAATCAAATTCGGAAAAAAAAAGCCGAATATCGAATATCATTTTTTTTTACAGGCCTCGATTTTTTATAGGTTTTTGTGCAAAAGCAGAAGCTACTTCGCATGTTTGGGAGACATGACAATTTTTTCAACCTGGAGAACGCACTTTGCAACTCGCATTGGCGGTACAGACTCCCAAATTTTTAATAATATAGCGTGAGCGACGACCGATCAGGATATCAGCGCCTTATCACGGTGTTCAGCAGCGAAATAGGCGAGAGTACGCGCACGCGCATAGGGCTATATCTGCTATATGAGTGTCGTCTGCTAAGCTGTTTCCTTGAGAGTGGTACACCCTCTGCCACTGCATCTTAATGACTTTGTTCACGATAAACCGCGGTTATTTGAAGCGCATGCGCATATCGAATTCGCGTTTGATTTTTCTTTCGGATCACTTGCCCCGCACAGCGTGAGGAATGCCACTGGAAAGACAAATAAAAGTAGAACAGCATGGGTTTTTCTGGCCAGAACGGCCTCAGGCCGCTGCACGATATAACGCGATAAATAAAAAATCTTATAAAAAACTCTTGGTCCCCACGCTGCTCAGCTACCTTTGGCTGTAGCGAAACAGCCTTGCAAGATAAGAAACACAGGGGGTGTGTTGCCCTGAGGAGAACAGCGGAGCAGACGACGCTCCACACAGCAGATAGTTCTACATGCGCGTGCGGGTACTCTCGCCTGTTTCGCCGGTGAACACTGTTATAAGGTGCTGACATGCCAATTGGTCGTTGCTCACACTATATTATTAAAAATTTGGCAGGCTGTACTTCAGGAATCCGAAGCGAGCACAAAACGCATTAAAAAAAAAAAAAAAAAGCACCTTAACTTGCACTGTAGTTGCTGTACTGCAATCATGGGCAACGACTATTCAGAGCCTCATAACTCAGACGCGAGCACTTTGCAGGCATAAACAATAGGACGCGAAAGCAATCATGGACCACATTAAGGCACTTCTTCGGAAGCACATAAGCAGTGTGAAGTGTGAATAATATGCAGCCGAAGGAAAGCTCGTGCTACAGTCGCCGTGGACAAGCCTGCGCTATCCACTGTGGTCTAAAAAACAAGTAAACACACAGTAACCATACACCAACTGCATTAAAAACAGCCAGAACCGCTTTTCATTGTAAATTAACGGAAGTGCTGTCAAAACGGCGGCAGTCTTTATCGGAAGCTGCCCTAACATGTAAACATCCGCTTGCACGGTTCAAAATGACGGCAGGAGTCAAAGGCGATGGCTCGAAAAAAAGATCTTATCGCCGCAATCGCAGATTACTTTGTGCAGCGGGAAAAAATTTACGGCCTCTGTAAGGTGCGCTCGTCGAAAGCGCGATTGGGATGAAACTTGCCGAGTAGACGGTGTAGCAGCAGTGCGTTAGCGTGCGCTGACATCTCTCGCTTTCGCAAAGCCAGGGAACGTTCGGAAACTCCACTCAACCATTCGAAAAATTGAATTATTCGAGTATTTGCACACCCCTACATTTTACTTAAGGGGCACATGGGTCTTCGATTAAAAAGTTTATTTTTACAGTTACGACTACGAAAATTGGGGGTCGTATGTAGTTTGTCATTCTGATTGTAGATATAAAATTTGTTTGCGTAAAACGGCTACATTAAAGTTTATTTGGATCTTTATATTTCATTTTTTGACAGTATTTGTAAAAACACTGCTGGAGTGATGCAGCTGAACAGGGTAACAGTGAACTGTGCACAAATCAAGGAGTGCAATAAGACTAACAGTAGCATTCTATCTGGTCTGTAGCAAAAGTTATGACCGTTTGAAGTTTGGGCTTGAAAGGAGGGAACCAGAAAAATTGGTTTTGCCTTCGAGGCCCAAATTTTGAAGGGTCATCACTTCTGCTACAGACCAGATAATGATAGTACAGTAAAACCTCGTTACAAGAGACACGTGGTTATAAGAGACATTTGAATGAAAGCAGTTTGGTTGGTTTTCCTATGTTTGGCATGTTAGCAACATTGCATACAAGAGACCTTGGTTACGAGAGACATTTCTCGGGCCCCTTGAGTGTCTCTTGTAACGAGGTTTTACTCTATTAGTGTTACTGCCCTCCTTGACTTGTGCACAGTACACTGGTACCTTGTTCAGCTGCATCCCTCGAGCAGGTTTTGTGCAAAGGCTGTCAAAAAATCAAATATAAAAATCCGAATAAACATGACTGCAGTCGTTTTACTCAAAAACTAATTTTATATATACAATCAGAATGGCAAACTACATACAACCGCCAATTTTCATAGTCATAACTGTAAAAATAAACTTTTTTGGTTTAAGACCAGTGTGCCTAAATTATTCTTGTTCAAACTATAAAAAACATGGCTATCAAACACTGGGTGCCTATGCCAGGGCCTAAGATGCAGTTTTGTTTGACATGGCTTGGCTATAGTTGGAGAGCAAGTGAGGTCTTTTACGAGATGATCTTAGCTGCATTGTCACTGCCATCACGCCATGTTGCCCTCAATGGCATTGCAGAGATATATGGTGCTATTATTTTGGGAGCTGTTTTACCAGTAAAAAAAGCAATGACAATGACATAACAATGACACCGTATGTGCATTCTGGATGTTATGAATGTACGATTTTGGAAGTTTAGTTGCGAAATAGATAGAAAACGATAATTTTTCCTTTGCAAAAGTTTTGCAGAAGTGAAACGGTCCAGGGAAAGCTGTTTGTCGACAAGGGAACCTCCTACGGGAAAGTGACGAGAAATTGGAAATCCTTCAACATAGCAGAAATTTCGTTGAAGCGGACTTTCCTGAAGAGGGATCCGACTGCATTAAAAAGTGAACCAGTACTCGAGCACAAAAACAACCACGAGCTGCAGACAGTTGGGTAAAGCATCCCAAGATGCTGTCTGAGAGGCGATACTAGAAACTGCTAGGCACATGATAGAGAGAGGGGAAGCAGTACAAATGCACACCGCACCTTGTACTGTGCAAGCTCCAGCGACGGGTGCATTACAGCCAGCTCAGGGAAGCGGCGGTGCTGCAGATCAGCCAACTTGTCCTGAAAAGCATCACAGAAGAAATGGTTCTACAGCACAACAACAACAACAACAACAAAACATGTTGTCTGACTAAGAGTTTATGGCTGTCTCTGGGCTAAAGTTGTGGCAACCTTCATATTCATCCTGTGCATGGGATTTTGCAATTTCCACCATTAAAGGGACCCTGCAACACTCTTTGAACAGTGCAAGTAAACCTGCGCAACGTTTAGATTACACTGCCAGGAATACCTGAGCCAAATATTACACGTGCACGTGAAGCGGTGAGCGCGCAAATCGATGTGAAAGACGCGGAAAAACAAACCGCTCTCTCTTCAGTTGTCCTCATTATGCATGGCCCGAGGGACGTCACATAGGCCATGGCTGCCCGATCGGCTGTCACTGGTCAACTTCGCGGGTAGATTCTCCCATTTCCGTCGTCGTCATCGCTGTGTACGAACCTCTTCTATGCCTGATCCTGTAGGCACAGTTTCGCCGTTTCTTTTGTGTTTTGAGTGCGCGCGGAGTTTAAGTGATGAGCTCAATACTTCCCTTTCAACGGGACCACTCGACTACAAACGTTTATTGCTTCAAAAACGCCCCACCAGCCCGAGCGCGCACTTGCGAGCAGGCACCCATGCCTGCTTTTTTGTGGCACCAGACCGGAAATAGGCCCCTCCGCGTTGCGGAGAAAAGGAGAAAACTACCCGGCATGGGATATATCGAAGGCTGCCGAAGAGAACGCCGCGAGCCACCCCCCTCTCCGGGAGAGAGTGCGCAGCTTTCGTCGCGTTGCCCGCGGTCGAGTTGAGAGGGAACGATTATGCGCGATTTCTCATCGCGCGTAGTTTCGTTAATTGTGAACGGATTTTCATAATTCTTGCGGGAGGAGATTTCTGGGACAATAGACTTTATCCCAAAATACATTACTAGTAGTCGATGGCAAGTGTTGCAGGGTCCCTTTAAACACGAAGAGGATCTGTTTCCTCAGCGCCACTCCGACAAGTTCAAAAACACGCAAAACACGAGTCCAAAAACAAGTTCTGCGAGCTATTCACCAGGCCAACTGCACTAAAATTTTCAATAATGTAAAAATAATGCCATCTAATAGTACACATAAAAAGAGCAGTAAATGTAAAACCCTGCGCTCAAAATCAAAACAATCAAAACAAAACATAGGCGTTTTTGAAACCGAAACTGGCAAAAAGGCATTACCGGTGGCCGGATGTGACGTAGGTGATGGAAGAGAAGCAGACGTGCCAGTGCCGGCGGCCGCTCACAGCAGCCCCCAAATGAGTGCGGGAGGCAGCACATTTTGTACTTTTGTTTGCACAGAATTACTGCCACAAATATTTTGCAGTGGATAGTAAGGTTACGTATTGTAAAAAAGCGTGACATTGTGCTGCTACCAGCCGAGATGGTGCACCTCATGCACCGGTCATTTTGCATTTATCGACCGATGGAGCAGAAATTCTTGGCGTTGCAAGTTATATAATAGTGGCCTGATGACCATAGCCTTTTGCTCGTAGAATATTAAAGAGGAGTTTTTATTACCCGACGCTCTAATTATCATCTCGCTTTTGTTGAAGAACAAAACTCACACGAGCAGTGGCCCATCACAAACGTGCAAAAAGATTTGTCAGTCTCAGTCTCCCGGATCAGTAGCTTTCACCTCGCCGCACATTCCGAATCGAATGGTAAAAACGGACTGCAACCATATGTCAGCCTACAAAGCTAAGATATGCGGTAAATTAAAGCACAAAGAGGTTACCTACCGTAAAATCCCGAGCAAGCGCCCCTACCCGGACAAGCGCCCCCCCTCCATTCTCGAGTGATTTGAAATTTGTGCCAAATCCCGAGCAAGCGCCCCCTGCCTTTTTTTAAGCTTTTCCGGCGCTTCACCCATTTTCACAAAACCTCTTACCTAGTTGTTTAGTATTTTCTTTTCTTTTTTTCTAAATATTTGCATGTTAAATTATAGAATGATGCAATTTTTTGGAAAAACAAACTGTTTGGGCTTACGTATGTCTCGTGCAGTATCCGTTCCCCATGCGTAGCCAGCACACGACCGAAGCCGAAGCTGGCCGAAACGTGAGCCAGCCGGAGCCAGCATAGCTGCTGTCAGTCGCCATTTGCCATTATCGAAAAACGTGTGGACCGTCCGGCGTGTGCGGGACGTAAGCAAGAAGGATGCATTCGTACACAGTGAAAAAAAAGGTTGAGGTTGTAGAATGGCATCAACAAACCGGCAGAAACGTGCACGCGACTGCGCGGCATTTCGGGATCGACCGGAAGAGAGTGCACGAATGGGACAAGAACTTTGAAACCGTACTACAGCGCGGCTACGGAAAAGGAAAGGCACAACGGAAGCTAAGCAACGGTGCGCCTGTATTCAGTGAAGAACTAGACGACGCTCTTTTTGAATTTTTCGAGAGAGAGGAGCGCCGGTCGTGCCGTCAGCAACAGGCTGTTGGCTGAAGAGGCCAGAAAAATCGCGGACAACCTGAAGCTCGGGAACTTCGCAGCATCGTCGCAATACATCAAGAGGTGGAAATAAAGTTATTTCTTTTCTCAGCGAGTGTTTTGCGTCCATATTGAGTTCAGGTTCGCTACCGTAAAAACTTTCGCGGGATAGGTATTGGGGGAGGGGGCGCTTGCTCGGGATAATACGCCGCCATTTTGAATTTCGGTCGACGACCGAGCAAGGGCCCCCCTCAAAAATTCCTCAAATTATCTGTCACCACAGGGGGGGCGCTTGCTCGGGATTTTACGGTATATACCAGGGTTTGCCGATATATACATTTAACACTAAGAACATATTCATTGTATGCCTGCTTTCGATATAACATTTTTTTTCTTCGTGGAAAGTAAATCATACATTCTGCACAATTAATGCTTAATTGCGCCGATTCGACAATAAAATTCGTTTGCCGTTTAGTAGTCTGTTTTGTTCGCATTAAATCAGTTCATGAAGGTGACGGCCGATCTTCGTGCAGATGTATCTGTAACCATGACCAAGGCTGAGTTTTGTCCATCCAGAGAGAGAGACAGGACGATGTAGCTCAGATATTTGTACCCACACTTAGAACAATCTTGACTGATTGAGAGGTTTAACGTGCCGACGCCACACAGGCGATGAGGTGCGCCGTAGTGGAAAGCTCCAAATTCATTTTGACCACCTGGGGATCTTTAACTTGCGCCGAAATCTGGAACACTTGGTGGGCGTTTTCACTTTTTGCCTCCGTCAGAAGCTTAGAACAATCTAATTAGGTCACTGAAGTTTTGGAAAGGTTGCTAACCAAAATAAAACAAATATTGAGCAGTAGGCAAAGTTATTAGGCCAATAATTTTCAAAGAGTCTTGTTTTGTTCAGTTTTTTATGAAGTGGTTGACCACTTATTTTTTTGCAGTTTCTTCGCTTACACTGTCGTTTGGTGTGCTCGCAGGCCCTGATCTGTATTCTTTAGCTTAATTTGGCGAAATGTTTCTGCTTGGCGTGATTGTAAATTCATCATGCTTCAGCTGCAGTACTAAAGTGTCCATATTCTAAATTTATATATCAGAGGTCACTCTAACAAACAATGCGATTATTTATTAGGAAGAACTCCACATAACATTACCTCAATGCGCAAGCTTTTGTAGAACATTATTGTAAGGTGACCTTTCGTGCACTGTCACATAAGCGTCAGGCAGTAACTTTTCGATGTGTTGAGCTAAAAAAAAAAAAAAAAGGCAAACAATTGTGCATTTCCTTTACTTCACAGCCGCTCAATGAAACAATTGAGGGGTCAAGATTTACTTACCCCATGTCATTGCAAAACCCAAACCTTCATCACTTCATGGAGGAAAATATCAGGTGGTGCTTGCATGTACGCATCAACGGCTGTACACCGTATGACTATACACATCGGGGAGTTTCCTCCTTTTTGTCACTGGTGTATGAGGACTTGTTTCGGCGTGTCTCCGCCAGGTGCAAACGTCGTCTGGTACGGAGCTACTTTGAATGCTTGCTACTTTGAATGGAGGGAGCTACTTAGAATGCTTGAGTGCTATGTGGGTATCGGGCTTAGAACATCGCCACGGTGAGTTTCAGAGCCCAAACAATTTGTTTCGACAAAGAAAAATTTGAGTGTAATTGGCCTTGAAGCACGGATGCAGTGCATGTTGTTCTGCCACCAAACTACTTGCAGTGCTTGGAGGATGGCGAAACTCACCATGAGCTTCTCCTCTTCCACAAGGATGCCATGCAGCTTGGCACGCAAGGCGTTCACGTCACTCTGCACCTGGGCCACTTCGTCTTCATCGCAAGACTGAAAGCAGGACATGCACCCAAGGGCACTCAAGGCACACTCGACACAACCAAGCTGAATTGCACGCCAAAATCTCGCAAGTAACAAGTTGCGACAATTCAATTTTTGTACCCGATGGCACACGAACTCATTATGCTGGTTAACAGAGCCACCTTGATCTGACGTTTTGTAGGTGGTCATTTAGAAAATACACTCAAATCTCGTAATAACGTAACGGGATATAACGAACTAAATGAAATTCCCATTTAAATCCCCATAGAGAACCATGCATTTGAAACCTCGTTGTAACGAAGTAAAACTGACCTGTCACTGGATAGAACGGACTAATATTAGTCTCTCTCCCGCCCCCCTTGAGAGAGAGAGAGAGAGAGAGAGAGAGAGAGAGAGAGAGAGAGAGAGAGAGAGAGAGAGAGAGAGAGAGAGAGAGAGAGCTGCCTGAAGGCGTTAGACTCCTCAGCATTGCGGTGGAGATTTGATGACTTCTTTTAATAAAAGACCTGATGATGGCTTCTGTTGTGATTCTGGACTTTATTATCGGTTCCTTTGGTTCCTTTCCCACGTAAGGAACTCTATTTTAAGAGTGCCCTTTTGGGAAGCAGTTATGCCTGTAGCTCTGGCTACTTGCTTCGCTTCGTGAACACGAAAGCGCCCAATCGCCGCTCGCTCGGCTGCGCACGTGAAGTGACGCCACGAGTTTCTGACGAGCGCTGGAGGCAGACTGCTACGTCACTCCTTTTCCCTCTCACGAAGTGATGTCACACTGATGTCCATTTGCTGTGCACCGCTCCGCGTGCTGTTCCGTTAGCGCAATAAATTGATCAAATTGAAGTAAATTCCATGCGTCGCAGGCCGCTCATATTTCAGCCAGGGTATTCGGTTGAGTAAAGGAAGTGAACTGTGTAATAATATTAACACCAAAAACTGGTGTCAGTATCCCTTTAAAGGAGCCATGAAGAGAAAATGCAAGTTGGTTTTATTCGAAAGATTTCGTGTTTTATAGTGCCCCCAGCGCTTGTCCGGATACAAACGGTGCTTTATTCACTGAGAAATTAAACAATTTAGGTTAAAATTTTGATTTTCCCGCTCAATCGTGCGTTTTCGTGGTCCCAAGTGACATCACGGGCACATCACGGGAACCGACCGCTCTGCAGGCTAGAGTACCTTCATTCACGCATCCGCCGTACAGGGTAGAGACACGTAACGCTGGCGCCGCCATGTTCGGTTGCTCGCTCGCCGCCGAAGCAAGTCATTGTGTCAAAACCGCGCTAAAATTATCGCCGCAACGCGGTTTACTGAAGAAGTTTGAATCATATTGTCTGTTTCGCGTTGCTAGGTCTCGTGGGAAACGAAAAGAATAACGCGTTGAGCCCGTTGGCCCAATTGCGGCGGCACGGGACCGTTCAAAGGTTGTCTCCACCCTGTACAGCGGTATTGGTTTGTTCCCGCGTTTCTTTACGTTCCGTAACCTAGATGGCGCCACTATATCGTGGCAAGCGCTTGGTTTGTTTTTGCCCGCATTTAAACCTGGCTTGTTTTTGTTCTGGGAGAAAATATTCGTACCCTGAAACAGTACTCGCTCGACAAATGGGGTCACGTAAGACACCGTTGCTTGCGTCAATCGGCCAGTGTCGTCTGAGACAACCCCAAGCCCCGTAGTGCTGTGCAGCTAAACCAAAGCATGCTGTGCGCAGTACGAACAGCAGAACGCATCAGTACTTCTATGTTTACATGTGCTTTCGTAACTTCCACTGTTTGTCCCATCATTATTATTGCTTTGTAAAGAATGTGCCCTAAATTTAAGCGCAAATCGCTCGTTCGTCTAGTTTGTAAGCTCTACCTAATTTGCGTCTGCTTCTGCCAGCCTCCGCCAATCGCAGAGCTTAGCCCATGTGACATCACAGGTTCTGTTGCGGGAAATGAGCTGGTGGGTTGCATGCCCATTCCCGCTTTTCCTAATTATGTAGCTTATTTGAGCGAAGTTTACGTTAAAAGTGGTGTCAGTATGATTCTAACGACACAATCTTTTGAATGAACCAAACTTGTGTTTTCTCTTCATGGCTCCTTTAAGGTCAAGACAGGTTGACCCCACGTCACCCGATGCTATCCTTCTCCAAATGCATGTTAAAAAATAAAAAGACACAAGACAGTTTAAATGGTAAGGAATAATGTGCATTCAAAAAGCAAACAATAGGGACAGTTTAGTAAAATACAGAATTCGGAGCGGCTTTGCTGGCACCGCCTCCAACAGCAGTGTGGGAGGAGGCCGGCAGTGGCTGTGGAGAGGACGCGCTTTGTAGTGGCCGTATGAAGCGCGTCCTCTTTGTTCGTTCAGCCACCATTACTTCAGATGCTAAGCACAAATATGCCGGCAGTTTTCCCCTATGTGGCCTAACATGCTATGCCATTCCTTTGCACCCAGATTTTTGTATTCTATCCAATACGTACAGGAATGCTTCATATTCCCCTCCCCCCCCCCCCCCTTTTGTGCACTAGAAGGAAGGACCAGGGGGTGCAATTATAGTGCAGCAGTAATTTCAGCTCTCGTACAGCATATCAGACACCAGGTCATGAACTACAAACATTTTTGTGAAGTAAGCTGCACCAGATGTTGTGCTAGCAAGAACAAATGTTTCACATTGGGTTTTGATGAACTACTATAGTCCCAAACTTCCGAGAATCTGGCCCGTGCATCCCAAGATATTGACTAACAAGTGACCTCATGTAACCAGTTGACTTTGATGTCTTGGCGGCCCTGGGAGCAGGCTTTTCTTACCCCCCTCCCAGCGACAAGGCCCATTCAGGTCAGACAAACCTGTACCTCTATGTCTTCGAGGTCGGCCAAACGGTGCCGCACAGCAGACTTGAGCTTGCGCGCTGCACTGCGCAGCTGCAAGACCTCCTTGGCCAGGCGGTCAGCATACGACGAGGTGCACTCTGGTCCATCCTGAGCGATGTCCCTGAGGAGGCCCCTGTAGCAGTCGTGCACCGTGGAAACCTTGGAGGCCTCCTCTATCAGCCGCTGCAGCTCTCTCGCCGCTTGCGGGACCAGCATCGCCAGGACCCTGCCGTCGGGAGAGGACAGCTGTGGAGGAACAGATTAGCCCCCGGGGCCAGGTTCGCTTGAACAATGGACGCACTTTCTCAAGGCAAAGAAGGGCGAAGCACGAGCACACAGTCACCCCCCCACCCCCCCTACTATTCAAATTTTGCTCAGTGAAGAATTCACACCTACCATGCACAAGTGATATTTTTTCACTTGCCAGTTGCAAACAATCACGTATAACAGCTTTGAAAGTAATCTGCAACCTTACTTTTTTTCAGCCCCATTAGCAGACAACAAACAATGTTGTGCTGCATTAGTAGGAACAGAGCACACAGCATTTTGTTTGAACTCGCATATGAACACGAACCATTGACTTATGCATGCTCTAGCTACAGATTGGCAACACAGCCCACTGGGGTTTGAACCTACTGAATATCAAAGTACCGTAAAAACCCGCGTATAATACGAGGTTTTTTTCCAAATTTTACTCTGTTAAATTTGTGCCTCGTATTATATGTGGATCCCAAAGTTTTCCCCCGAGAATTGGCACTTTCGGTTTCAGCGGAGGGAGCGCCATCTTGCTGTGGCGTTAGCTGGCTGCTGCTTCTCTCAGCCGGCGCCATTTTGATTGTTTTGACTACGCGAAGGATCTCGGCACGTTCACCGCAAGTCTATCAAGATGTCGGGTGCACTAAAACAGTATTCGGCTGAAATTAAAAGAAAAGTTATTTTATGTGCCGAGACCATCAGAAATTGCGCTGCAGGACGGCAGTTCGGCGTTACCGAAGGCAGCATTCGTGGGTGGAGAAAGCAACTGGTGCTTGACTGGATAAAGTTTGTGTGGTGTCGGCGGCCTGGAGCACTGTTGGGGATTCCCGTCAGTGCTCGTGTTGGACGCCTTTCGCTGCCACCTGGCCGATTCCGTGAAGAAGTTGTTGCACGAACCCCGCACCGAACTCATTGTCATGCCAGGAGGAATGACATCCCAGCAGCTGCAACCGCTAGACATTTGCATCAACAAGCCTCTCAAAGACTGCATCGGGTCCTGCTACCAAGAGTGGATGAGGACAGGATACCCGTAAGTGACAGCTACCGAATGGCTGACGCGGGTTTCTCCAGCGGTGCTTTGTGGCTGGATCGCGGATGCGTGGGCCAGCATTCCAGAGGAGCTCGTCAGTCGCTCTTTTAAGAAATGCGGCATCTCGAACGCCCTTGATAGCACTGAGGACCACTTTCTGTGGGAAGACATTTCCGACAAGGCGACTTCAGCAGACAGCGGCAGCGACCCTGACGATGACTAAACGGACGTCGGGAGACGGTGCCAGCGAAAACTGACAAAGACTGAACGGTAACTGCAGTGCAAATAAATGTTTTATGTGCTCTTTACCTCGCATTATATGCGGATGAAAACTTTTTTTCTGATTTTGATGTCCCAGAATTACACCTCGTATTATACGCGGGTTCGTATTATACGCGGGTTTTTACGGTATCTCGTATTCGATTTGCACAGCACTCTTTGAAAACATCGAGTATATTAGAAGTAGCTCAACAAACTTGGACACATAAAATTATGCCTAGTTGAAAATGAGAAATGTCCCACATGAAAAATAAATAGTTGAGCAACGATGTGTCGCACTGACTGCCACAAGTATGCATTAGTTTCCTCCGCCGGTGGCAACAGGCTTTTCACATTGCACTGGTGACAAGCGGCTAAAGGGCAAGCCGCCTGTGGGGCCCCTCATCTCTTAGCAATGGGCCAACTCTAACCTTGGGCTTCCCTTATTACATCCGGATAACGTGGTTGCACTCAAGTTGCCTCAGTAAGCACTCCAGATAAGAAATGCCACCTGCATACTGACCAACTCGAGTTCCCCAACAGTGATTTCAAATAACATCAAAAAAGGTGTGGCCGGTCAACCTCAGCAATTTGCCTAAATTTTTTTTATATCTTCCCCTGAGAAAAGTAACGTCTAAATTTGCAAAATTTTCCATAACAATAAATAGTCAAATTGTAAGAAGTCTTAGAACGCAACAAGGCTGTTCTCTAGTGTTTTTTTCTATGAGACTGGTTTGAAAGGGCACCCTAACTGTGGACTGATGGAAAAAAGGCCTTTCCTCTGACTTCTTTCAGATGTGCCCCTGCGACAGCTCCAGCGTAATTAAGTTCGAAACATCGCCCAAGCACGGGCCACTTTGCCAGATTTACCATTTCTAGGATGTATTTTTCTGCACACATCAAATACCTCATTTTGTTCCTTCCTTTATGTTATGTTAAGTACAACACCACCCGCTTACATGCATCAACTCTAGGAAGCTTGCCACTGAAAGTGTTTAGTAGCCTTTCCTTTATGGTCTTTTGAACGATTCTAGCCTTCCTTTATGTGACACACACACATACACACACACACACACACACACACACACAAAAAAAACCAACAAGAAAGAAAATAAAAGAACACCCGCTTACATTCGCCAACCCTAGAAAGCTGTAACAGAGTAGTGAGCTGGGCAAGTTGGTATGGCGTCATTCTGGACAACAGCGTGAAAAAAAGACGTGGACGAAAGAAACGGACAGGACGAGCCTAGAAAGCTCACCACTGAAAGGGTTTAGCTTGTGGAGAGCATGTGTGCCACAGAGTGCAACTTGAATTGACTTATTAAAATTATCGACTCATTTCAGCATGAATTGATTGGCTTTAATTTATTAGTGCCTTACAAGAGCAAAGAATTCTAATATTGAAGTTAATTTTGTACATTACAAAATCCGGGGGAAAAAAAAAAGAAAGAAACCCCCCCCCCCCCAAAATTCAAATTTGTAATTTTCACCCAAAGGTTATCAAAACGACTTAGTTCTTCCAAAATTTAATTCTTATACAGTGTAGACCATTTATAACGTAACCGCTTATAGTGCGGGACCGGATATAACGCGGGTTTTTGCGACCACCGGTTTGCCTCCCATAGAACTCAATGCATAAGCATACCGCTTAAGATGCGGTTGGCCGAAGCACAATACCGTTTATAGTGCGGTTTTTCGGCGGGTCTGCTGATCGACCGGCGCAGCTGAGGCATCGTTTTAGGGTAGCAAAAGAAAAAAGAAAGTATGAAATCGGCCATCTGACGCACCGCGCACCCCTTGCCCTCCTCTAACGTAGACACCCAAAGAAAAAAAAATAGGCACCCTTTAGTTCGTGCGTACCTGATAACCACAACTGACCTTGCTTGATGCACCTCGGAAGATAGCGACAGACTCCCCATCCGCGCGCGGCAAGTTGGTTTTATTAATCGTGAACCGCATGGCCCGTTTTCGCGCACGAATCGTGCACATCGGCGTTGCGCGCGAGTTTTTTTTTTTTTTGGGGGGGGGGTTTGTGCTTGTGTCGACGATTCCGCGCTCGCGGTGGCTTCTTCGCGTGGCGGTGGGAGGAGCCTGACGACTTGCACC
Organism: Haemaphysalis longicornis; assembly: GCF_048455015.1. Taxonomy (NCBI): domain Eukaryota; kingdom Metazoa; phylum Arthropoda; class Arachnida; order Ixodida; family Ixodidae; genus Haemaphysalis; species Haemaphysalis longicornis. The sequence continues at coordinate 302,215,680 of NW_027526203.1, read as the reverse complement.
AATGAGGAGACGCGTAACTAATGGCGGGAGATTCCCAGCGCTCCGAGCCGGCTAGCCGCGCCAGAGATGTTTAGGCTTAGCACCGCGGTATTTTTTGATGGGCGCTTTCACAAGCAGCGTGGATGGCAGTTTATATTCCACTTTTCGCCCACATTATTAGCTCTTTTCTTGCATGAGCACTTTCGCTTGCGCCCCGTGCGGCATGTCAGCGAGCGGTTAGAAGCGGTCGCTGAAACTTACTGGAACTGCCTGCACCGCTTCACAGCCAGTGCCGACGCCATGTTGCCGCCTCTTACCGCGCCGCCCACACCGCGCCAGTTGTATCCACGCTGGCGTGCACTGCACGTTTTCACGATACCAAATCTACCACGCGGTTCACGCTTTAGAACGTTGTTGCAGATAAGCCACCGCTCTTTCCCTTTCCGAACATTTGAGCCTCGCGAAGCCGAAGATTTCCACCACCGTACTAGTACGTTGCGCTGATAAGCAGCCACCTTTGGCATCGTGAACACAAGGTGGGGTTAAAAAAAAAAAAAAATCCCGCTGGCGTTCTTATCACGTCTTGCGGCATCTGTTCATAGACGCTAAAAACGCAGCCATGGTCTTTCAAAACAAACACAACGGAAGTTAAAGCCGCGCTCGCCGTTTGCGAGACTGCGCTTTTTGCCCTGCAGCAGCGGCTGATGTTAAAAATAATACGAAATATAGACCGTGCCTTCGTTTTTAAGTGCTGTGCGTTTGAGTGATGATAAATATAGGTTGACTTGAGAGATAGGTGGCGATGTGGTTGAATTAGCGCGTGTTTTGGTTATAGTGCGGTATCGCTTATAGTGCGGTTTTTTGCGGCTCCCGCGACATACGTTATAAGCGGTCTACACTGTATACCCAAACAAGAACTTCATTTGTTTATTGACTTATTGCTATTTACTCGGAGGCATTTTAGATTTTGTCACAAGAATTGTACTTGAGGCAACAGCTCCAGTTTGTGACTTGGCTGTTAGGAAATTTGCAGATACATGATGAATCCAACCTACTTGGCATGCAAGTACTGGGAATTACTGGGTACTGATTGATTACGAGGTTTAACGTGCTGACATTACACAGGCCATGAAGTGCGCCGTAGCGGAGGGTTCCGGATTAATTTTGACAGCCTGGGGACCTTTAACGTGCGCCGAAATCTCGAAAATACGGCGTTTTATGTTTCTTGCCTGTATCAGAAAAGCGGCCAATGTGGCTGGGAATCAAACCCGTGCCCTCGGGCTCAGCAGCACAACACCTTAGCCACTGAGCCCCCGTGGTGCGTGACTTATTAGGTACTTAGGAGACTGTTTAGAATGTAGCACATAAAACACTCACGCCACACTTAATGCTTACGTTATTTTTGCGTGAAGTTATTCAGTACACAACCTAAGCTAAGCAATATCATGAGCCTAGTCTGCACCACACGCTCGGTAGCGAATGTTCTGCCATGGCTTCCCCCTCCAAAGAATGCCAGCAGTAGCAGCATCTCGCCTCTGGCGGCAGCTAGCACCAAAGTGGTTGGCCATGTGTGTTGGGTATGGTCCGTGTGAACTGCAAAGGCTATCTACGTGTACTCTCTCACACAGACACACAATTTGTTTTAATACCAACCACTGCAAAAGGCAAACTCACCATGTGGCAAGCAGAGATTTCTGCGCGAACAGAAGCCAGCAGCTGCCTGGCGGACATTTCCAGGGAAGCAAGCGACCCCGCATTGGCACCGGACTCTTCCAAGGAGGTGAATGGAGACTCCTCGCTACCAGCCTTGAGCTTGCCGCTATCAAGAGCCTACAAGATTCCCCGCCCCCCCCACACCTTGCAATTGAAACACTCTTAATCTTAATTTTAGTTTGCATCACATTAAAAATAAAGAAAAAAAAGTTTCAATCCCAAAAGTGAGTCCCCCCTGCACTTCTTGGTGATTTACAGTGCAGAAAAGAAGAATGTGCACTACGAAGGCACTTGAACAGCACTGGTCCAGTCTTTTTTTTCTTCTCCAGTATGATCTCTTCGAGCTGCCCACGGCTGTGAACTCAACTCAGCGGGAACATAGTAGCACCAAGAAATGACCACTAGCTTTACTTTTTTTTCTCCCTTTTAAGTAATGTATCAAACAATTACACGCTTGCACACTTCCACTTTCAATTATTTATACAATTGCAATTTAAACCCGCAACAATAAACCCTTCACTGAAATTTTTTCTGCAATAAAATAACTTTGTGTGCACCGTGCCTGTGAACTCCTGCATTGCATACGATGCAACACATTTAATCTCTTCAGGAAACCATTGTAATTAAAACACAATGCTGCAGTAGTAAAACTTTCCAATGTAGCACTGCACACTTTCTCACGCAAGCCACACAAACCAAGAAGAGCATGCTAACAAGGTTGGGCAAAGGCTTCATAAACATGCATACACATTCGACTAGCTGTATTCCCCATTGTTTTTCACACTGAATAGCAGGCATCATCATCCTGATGTCGAAAAACAAGTGAAGCACGTTTATTGGAATGGGAAAACATTTTTAGGAGATTCTGACTCATTGGCAATCAAGCAGTCCCATGGCCAGTGACGCTACTCTCCATGAAGCAGTGCTTTTTCCTGTACCACCGAACACCCTGTACGCTTAGCTCATGCCCTATTTCGAGCATATTGACAGGGAAATGCACTTCTGGCCAGGAGCCGATAGGTAGAAGGCAGAAGCAGTGGAGGAGTTGAAAGGAGATTTCACAGCCGAGATATTGGCACGGGGTGATTCTTGTGTGTACAGAGGTGCGTTCAGCAAGTCTGCGTTACCAAAAGTGAGCACAAACATTTTGTGTTTGGATTTAAGTTTCGAACACCTTCAGCCAATTTCAAATTTCTGAGCACGCATGCATGGACATCTGCAGTGCAAAGCTTAAAAATAAAATGCCCTGCCAGTTTACAAGTCCTGGGAATTAAATTTTAAATTAAATTAAATTAAATTAAATTTTATGCCATTCTGTAAGGTCCAGGAGGGGAGAAGAACTCCCCATGAATTGTGCAGCGAATATATATATATAACACAGAAAATAAGGGTTGGCAGTCACGAAAACCTTTTCACCACTTTCTTTCTGACTAAAAAAATTCATCTGTTTCTATGACCCAACACAACCTCCACTTTGCTTTCCGAGGTTTTCTCGACTGCCAACTTTTATTTTCTGTGTTATTTCACCGAGCCCCTCATTTCCCATTTTCTGATTCGCTACATGCTTAGCGAGGGCCTCTGTTCTGATTGATTGATTGTGGGGTTTAACGCGCCGACGCAACGCAGGCGATGAGGCGCGCCGTAGTGGAGGGCTCCGGATTAATTTTGACCACCTGGGGTTCTTTATCGTGCGCCGAAATCTCGTACACACGGGCGTTTTTGCTTTTTGCCTCCATCAGAAAAGCGGCCACCGCGGCCGGGAATTGAACCCGCGACCTCGTGCTCAGCAGCGCAACGCCTTAGCCACTGAGCCACCGCGGCGGGTGAGGGCCTCTGTTCTGGCAGTCTTGGTGCCAAGGGTAGCTTAAGAGGGTTCAACGCTGGTCGACCACTCTCGACATGTCGTAGACACTCGAGTCACGGCCCGGGGGTTAGAAAGAAGGTCTCTTGACCCCGAGTAGTCCGAGTAACGCTAGCTACCACCCCCAAGTGCACGAAACAAAAATACCTTAACATAAATACCCGAGAAAGTGCTGGGGAAACAGCCCCGCCGGTAGCGTAGTGGTTATCGCACCAGACCGGTATTCTGGAGGTCGTGGGTTCGGATCCCACCCGGCAGGCATTTTTTCACCCTTATTTTCTGTGTTATTTCACCGAGCCCCTCATTTCCCATTTTTCTGGTTACCAAATTCGAGTTGACATACATTTCGAGTTGACATACATTAGGAGTGTGAATTTGTACACT